>NC_142064.1:192779036-193086223 GCF_059756535.1 Pantherophis guttatus
ATCTGTCTCCATTTCTGTTCCCACGGCTTTTTCTTGTTCCAGGCGTGTGGCTGTAGTAAGGGGGTGGAAATCTGGAAACCTCCTTTCTGCCACCTTCTCAGCAAAATACATTTTGTATTTGTTTTACTTCTGTTTCGGCATCTCAGCAATATAATTAGCGTACCTCAGTAGCTAAAAACTAATTGCCTATGCGCTCTTATCAGAAGTAACAAAAACAAGGGAAAAAGCCATAAATCAAACCATCCTCGTGCTATCAGAATGTCAGGGCATTTATTAATCCCATGTTTGGCTCTGGGACTAATTACCCTGGTTTAGAGGAGGAGATGAATCGAGGCTTATTCCTTGTTGCAATATTCCGAAAAGAAACGCGAAGGAAGGTTTCTAATAAAACTCATTTATTTGTTATAAAGAAAATAAAACACCTCACTAACTAAGAAAAGTTAATTGTTACATTTTTGAAGGTAATTCGGGCCGGCTATCTCTTAGCCGGACCTTTCTGGAAAGAGAACAAAGGAAAAAGATGTGAGAAGAGCAAGTGAAGGAATGTGGGTGGATACGGAAACACGTAGCTTACTGATAAGAAGTTGGCAAAGCTACGGAGAGTCTGACAGTCCAGAAATAATGAGCTCAGCTGGTAAATAAAATAACGCAGTGACAGGGAGAAAGGGAGAAAGGGAGGAAGGAAAGAGTGTATTAAACCTCAAATTGGCATAACAGACCTTGAAAGTTAGGAGGAACCTAGCCTGACCATCCCTCCCTTGTGACTTCTTATGATGTCAATAAATGATCAGCCCATTCTCTCTGGCTCTCAGCTGCAGATTTTTTAAAAAAAAGATTCATTCTTGAATACCTGTTCTCGTTTTATCATAAAATGTTTGAAAGGCTTCTTTTTTCAAATTATATATTCTCTTAGATTAATCAGCACTGAAGATCATAGGATTTTTCCCCATCATTACAGAAACCCAGAGAAATCATGACAATGAATATCTGATGAGTTTGAAAACACAAATGCTGGTTGTTTTTAATGAGTTATTAAATGGGACTATATTGAAGCTCTACACGCTTGTTAACCACAACCGCAGTGTAAGCGATGATTGGAAGGAAAAAGAAGGTGACATAAATGGGATAGTTATATAGACCTCCAAGCACATTGCATCATGATCTGTTTACTGGTATGGGTGGTCCAATAAAACACACACACACACAAAAAATATGTGCAAGGCTCTTTGCAATTCTGCAAACAAGACAAAAATAAAAATGAATTGAGAAGAGCCATTCTGAAATAACCAAGAGCCTAGTGCTCTTCACCTATTGTTTTACATTTTGGCAAACAATTTGGGCAGGAATTACACACATAATACTCACATGCATTGGATTCTTCAGCCAGCTATAGATATTTGTATGGAAACTCCTAAAATGAATATTCATAATGCTATATGCTATAGTATAATCCTATAGGAAGGCTTCTATAGGATATAATCCTATAAAAAGGATTATATCTGAGATTAAACTAGCATGTTTAAATGTGTTAACAACAACCTACCTGAGTATTTTAAATAAGTGTTGGCTAACATGCTTAAAAACTAAGAGAGATAGATGCTTCATGGAACCATTCAAAAGTCAGATTTATATCATGTTTTGATTCATTAAAGAAAACTTCTTCCCTAAAATTAAATTACATATGAGCTTTCAAAGAAATGTTCATGATTTTCCAGGTTTAACCTGGGGGTTACGTTACACTTGGTAAATGAAGACTGCTCAATATTATTAGTTGTAGACATGACTGAATTAAAATTAAAGTAAACATTTTATATACTATTGATCAGATTATACAGTATCTTATAATTTTGGACTTGATGTAGTTCAAGACTAAACGTTTTGCTTTTAATTTCAGCAGGGGGAAAAACAATTTTTTTAGTGACTCTTGGAAAATGAGGGTGAGCAACATGCAATTTGAGAGCTGCGTGAAGTTTCTCAAACTCCTTGAATCTTTTTTGGAGCCTTACTGCTTCATAAATTAGGCCACTGAATTGTGACAAAGAACTATTAAGCAATGGTACTGCTAGCACTGATTTCTAGGGCAAAAGTTTGAAAAAGTTGCATATGAAAGAAATAATTGTATCTTGAAAAACACCGATTATGGTGATCAATTTTTAAAAAGTATAGAATAGGGATAGTTATAGTTATAAAAAAATATAGACGAAAGAAAGTTAGAAGAGATTTTCCAGTTACTTTTTCATTGTGGTCACTATTATATTTTGTAAGTGCAAATCAATGTCTCAATGTGAACTTTCTCTCTCCCCTTAGCAAGTTAAATACAGCACTGCATTTTAACCTCATAAAATAGAGATCTGAAATCTAATTCATCAGGCAGTGCTAATCTCATCTCATTCCAAGGATTTTGTAATTTCAGGAGACAGTCAAGAGATTAGAATATGGCAAGAAATCCTTCAGCAGATTAACAGGCAATGTAGTTTTTCCTCTTCCCATTCCAAAGGATCCTATACAAAGCTTGATTAACTAGTTCCAATGTTTTTTTCCTCCCCTTCTTGTTCACTCTAGCTGGGATTGTTCCCACATGTTAAGTTCCTAAATTTTGTCCTGCTATTAGCCAGGAGCCAGCTGCTAGGTATTAAGTATCAGGTCTGAAAGACACAACTCCCTCTAAGCAAGTGTGGTTTTGACATTCTTGAATAGGGGGATGGAGAAGGTATTAAGTGCTCTAACACATTTAGTTAGTTATGGTTCCAGTTAGTTAGGGGGACCCCAATCCTGGTAATTGCATGGCCAAATGCTCACTATATTGATCTCTTCCCCAGCACTACTTCATAACTCTCCCAAGGACAGTGTGTAGGCTACCACAGCGTTTAGAAAGTATATCAGTTGCTGCCTTTATATTCAGACTATGCTGACATTGAAAATTTTACCACAGAAAGTCTCTGTTTTCCGACAACATAAGGGTTGAGAATGGCTGCCAAATATTTTTTGACTCTTAGGTAAACCACAGGTGTCAACACTTCCTTAGTCAGGGATAGTGTCAGCTCTGCAATTTGTGCCTAATGAGGCACTGAATGAGAGAAGACATCTGAGCACGTGTCCCATTTTCCAAGATCTGTAGTGAACAACTGACTATGAGAATAAAGGGACGAAGAAACCAGTGCAGCACAGTAACTTAATCTAAGGATAAATGAGGAAACTTGGCAAGGCTTCATTGGTTTTGCATTTTTTTTATATAGAAAGAAAGCCTATTAGCAAAGTGACATTGCAACATTATTTAACCAGCCCAACTAATCCTACTCCTCTCCACTGCTGTCTTCCTAGAGGAGGCTGGAATCACATTTGCCAAATATACTTTAGGTTTATACTTTGCTTGGACCTAATGGTCTAGGTAGCCAATGGAATTCTACTGCACTACGATTCCATAAGATCTGGTTAAGGGGCTCATCCTTCTATTCCGATGATCTTGATAAAGGACATATCCTCATGATGTCATCTCCATTTCATTCCCCAATTTGCTGCAACAGTATTAATATTTAGCTGTTAAATAAATTTAGCTCTTCTGTTAACTTTTACCAATACTTGCTACATAAACAATGTTTGATGCCACAGTGACAAGGCTGGGGTGTGTGTGACGTGGACAGGAGTCTCTTGCACTTCTGGCTGCTTAGATCTGCCGTGACCATTCCGCCTTCCCATCCGATTATAGGGTACTGCCCTCTGTGGGCAGTTTGATATGACTTGCACAAGCCTTTCAGTGTTGTTTTCTTTATTTACTAGGAGTGCTGCAATCAGAATAACTCTTCAGTACAACAACATGGTTAAAAACAAAACAGTAACAAGAAAAGTACAGGAATAAAATAGCACACAATCAAATAATCTCTTACCATACTGTTCATGCAGTTCTTTTTATAATCTGACACAGTTTTTTCAGAAACCATCCACTATCTGGCAAGTAAGGTTATGATTCTTTTGTGGAACAAGAGCAGGGATAGAGGTAAACGTGGACTGACTTTTTCCTGGGCATAGGACTGGCGTTATTTACTTATTTACCATCTTAACTATCATTGTTCGCTTACCGCATAGAGCGGGGCAACTGTGAGGGTGTACTGAAGGAGTGGGTTCAGAGCTGCATTTTCATCACCGGTGGACCGTTCCATCTACTCCATGGCCAGGTGTGGCCAACCGCCGTGAGAGGGTGGCTGTTGGAGGCCTGTCCCCGGTTGGTCGATATGCCATGACTCCTGCCCACTGTTGTGAGAGGACAGTGGAGACTTTTTGAGACTCTTTGAATTTTCAGTTACACCAGGGGTTGCTTCTCTCTTCTTTTATACCAGCATGGCTGACTCCCAAGCCATATCTTAACACCATCCCAGAGTTCTGGTCCTGTATGGATGTATTCTACAACTGATCTTCTAGCGCTGTGAGACTCTCCCCTCTCGGAGGCCTGGCCCTCCACGCTATCGAGGGCCTATCTTGATGACAGGTTTTGGAACCCCGAGAGATGGCATGCGGCAAAGAGGGGGTTGAGGGGTTTTTTATCAAAATTTTTAACGAAAATTTTAAGGGGACCCGGGAGGGGGGGAGGGTGCTGTAGAGGTGGATCTGTGGGGGTCCATATAGCCACTGAACGGGGTGGTGGTCAGATGGGTGCAGCGGAGGGGATGGGAATAGAAGGTTGATTGGGGTGCCGGGGGGGCGAAATGAAGGGCAGCTTAATTGAGACAGTGAGCGGGAAGGGCAGGTATGGCGGGCGCAGGGGGCCATATCAAGCTTTGGGAGTGCGCTCACGCTGCTTGCGAGCGATTCCGCACGCCAGCCCCCAATGCGCAGCTCATCCCCTGGGTTGCACAGAGTCTCAGGCCCTGAGTCCTCGGCTGATGTTGTGTAATGCCAGGTCGGTGGTTAACAAAGCCCCCCTCATTTGCAATCTCATTATAGAGGAGGGTGTGGACCTGGCAGTGATTACAGAGACCTGGTCGGGCCATGAATGGGGGTTCCCCTTGTTGAAATGTGTCCACCAGGTTTCCGTGCATTTCATCAGCCAAGGGCTCAGGGGAGGGGCGGGGGAGTGGCGGCGGTTATTAGGGAAAGTCTTTGTCCGAGGGAGGCCACTGTTCCTCAGATAGCCGGATGTGAGTCCCTGTTTGTGAAGTGGGGTTGTGGGGTGCAGATGGGCTTGCTGACTGCGTACCTGGCTCTCTGCCAAGCTACTCGATGTCATTGCTGGGGTGGCAGTGGACACCCCCAGACTTATAGTCATGGGGGATATCAACCTGCCATCCACCGGTGACGCATCAGAGGCAGCTCGGGAGTTCATGACTTCCATGATGGCCATGGACCTGACCCAATTAGTTCAAGGCCCCACTCACATGGGGGGACACACTCTGGACTTGATTTTTGTCTCTGGTCAGTGGCTGAATGATCTAGGAACAGGGGATCTAGATGTCAAGCCCTTGTCATGGACAGATCATTCTCTCCTTCACTTAGACTTTTGAGCCGCTACCCTCCGCCACAGGGAGACGGAACCGACTAGGTGGTCTGACAGGTTCCTGACGGAGCTTGGGTCATTACCTGGCACATGACTCGGCTGAAGGCCTGGTGGCCACCTGGGAGAGGGCGGCCGCCAGAGCTTTGGACTGTGTCATGCCTTTGTGGCCTCTGACCCAATGCCGATCTCAATTGGCTCCTTGGTTCTCCGAGGAGCTGAGAGAGATGAAGCATCGGAAAAGACACCTAGAGAGCATCTGGAGGACTAGTCAATCTGATTCTGACCGAACACAGGTGAGGTCTTATATCAAGACCTACCTAGTGGCGATAAAAGCGGCAAAATCCAATTATTTTTCCGCTCTTATCGCATCTGCAGAGAATTGCCCAGCTGCTCTGTTTAGGGTGACCCGCTCCCTTCTTCAGGAGGGAGTGCGGGAAGATCCCTTTCAAGGTCGAGCTGAGGATTTTGCGCAATTCCTGCATGATAAAGTCGCTTAGATTCAGGAAGGCTTGGACTTTGATTGGATGAGTCCGGGGGGGGATGGGGGTAGGTCTTGAGAATATTATCTGGGAAGAGTTTGACCATGTGGCTCCCAAGGACATGGACAGGATTCTGGGTAGGCTTAGTGCTGCCACATGTTTACTGGATCCGTGTCCCTCCTGGTTGGTATTGGCCACTCGGGAGGTTACACGAGGCTGGCTCCAGGGGATTACAAATGGTTCTTTGAGTTAGGGTGCCTTTCCTGCTGCCTTGAAAGAGGCAGTGGTGAGGCCTCTCCTCAAGAAGCCTTCCCTGGACTCGGCTGAATTAGCAAATTATCATCTGGTCTCCAACCTTCGGTTTGTGGAGAAGGTTGTTGAGAGTGTGGTGGCACGACAGCTCCCCCGGTACCTGGATAAAGCTGTTGATCTAGACCCATACCAGTCGGGCTTCAGGCAGGGGTACAGCACAGAAACGGCATTGGTCGCATTGGTTGATGATCTCTGGAGGGCTCGGGACAGGGGTTGTTCCTCTGTCCTGGTGCTGTTAGATCTCTCAGTGGCTTTTGATACCATCGGCCATGGTATCATGCTTCAGCGGTTGGGGGGGTTAGGAATAGGGGGCAACTTGTTGCGGTGGTTCTCCTCCTTCCTCTCTGACCACTCGCAATTTGTGTTGGCAGGGGGGCAGAGGTCGACCTCGAGGCACCTCGCCTGGGAGGTGCCGCAAGGGTCGGTCCTCTCGCCCCTTCTGTTCAACATTTATGTGAAGCCGCTGGGCGAGATCATCCATGGTTTTGGGGTGAGGGTACATCAGTACACTGATGACACTCAGCTGTACATCTCCACCCCAGACCACCCCAATGATGCCCTTGACGTGATATCCCGCTGCCTGGAGGCCTACGGGTCTGGATGGGGAGAAATAGGCTCAGACTCAACCCTTCCAAGACCAAGTGGCTGTGGCTCCCGGCGTCCCAGTATAGTCAGCTGACGCCATCGCTGTCTATAGGGGGTGAATCTTTAGCTCCCACAGAGAGGGCTCGCAATCTGGGCATCCTCCTGGACGCACGGCTGTCTTTAGAAGAGCATATGACAGCCGTGGCCAGGGGGGCCTTCTATCAGGTTCGCCTGATTTGCCAATTGCGTCCCTTTCTGGACCGGGACGCCTTGCGCATGGTCACTCAAGCCCTTGTTACCTCTCGGCTGCACTACTGTAATGCTCTCTACATGGGGCTCCCCCTGAAGAGCACTCAGAGGCTCCAACTGGTCCAGAATGCAGCCATACGGGTGATTATGGGTGCAACCCGTTGTGCTCATTTAACACCTCTCCTGCGCAAACTGCACTGGCTCCCAGTGGTCTTTCGGGTGCGATTCAAGGTGTTGGTTACCATCTTTAAAGCGCTCCATGGTTCAGGACCTGGGTACCTATGAGACCGCCTTCTGCCACCAATAGCCTCCCACTGACCAGTTCGCTCCCACAGAGAAGGACTCCTCAGGGTGCCGTCGGCCAAATTATGTCGGCTGGCAACACCCAGGGGGAGAGCCTTCTCTGTGGGAGCCCCTGCCCTTTGGAATGAACTGCCCCCGGAAATACACACAATCTCTGACCTCCGAGTTTTTTGCTGTGCCCTCAAGACCCTGCTCTTCTGACAGGCAGGACTATCTTTGTAATGGAGTTTTAAATTTGGAATGTTTAAATTTTTGGGTTTTTAACGAATTTCGGCCGCAAATGTACGAATTTTAATAATTTTTAAATTTAATTATGATGTTTGTATTGTGTTTTTACTTGGCTGTGCACCGCCCTGAGTCCTTCGGGAGAGGGGCGGTATAGAAATAAAATTATCTTATCTTATCTTATCTTATCTTATCTTATCTTATCTTATCTTATCTTATCTTATCTTATCTTATCCTTCCCAAAAGAGGACTGGAAGAAGCCATAGAGAAGACTTGTCCTTAAGGTCTCTGTTGACAACATTCTCAGGGGGTCCGGATTCATGGCAAATACCAACTGGATTACACCAGATGGGCAGATTTCATTTGGGCAAGGCAATCTTGAAGATACTGTACTTAGGTACTACTAAGTCATGCATGTATGTATGTATGCCTTTGAGTCCGTGTTGACTTCTGGCAACTGCCTGGACAAATCCCTACAGTTTTCTTGGTAAGATTTCAGAAGTGGTTTGCCATTGCTTGCTTCCTAGGGATGAGAGAGAGTGATCAACCAAACCAAGTTCTGGAAATCTACTGTAAACCAATACAATTCTTTTTTTTTTTTTTTACAAAGGTAAACATCAGTTTATTTTTTATTCTTTGTGATATCAATTTATGTAGCCCCCCATCTCACAATAGTAACTTTGGGTAGTGCATGCAGAGTTAATACCAGACAAACATACATAAATATATAAAATGGTCAAAAACAAAAGTCCAATCATTAAAAAGACAAACTTACAGTGAAAGGCAAGACATACGCCTGAGGGAACACACAAGTTTTTAAGGATTTCTGAAACGCTAATTTATCTGAACTTTTACCATAATTATTATATGTCAATCTGGCATTGAGAGAAGCAGGAATGTCTTCAAGTTCCCTTACTTTTAAAAATGTAAATATTTCTTGGTTGTTTGCTACACAATATTTCTTTCTTCCATTGCATTTTGTTTTGCCATGTGCTAGTGAGTAAAGACATTTGTTGCTGATAAAAGTTGTATTGAAAAAAAATACAATTTAGGATTTTACTTAAAGAAAAGCTTATGTACTGCAAAGCATAACAAAATAACAGAGTTGGAGGTCTTCTAGTCCAACCCCCTGAAGAAAAACATTATTCTCAATTATGTTAAACAATTATTATTATTATTATTTATTAGATTTCTATACCGCCCTACTCCCGAAGGACTCAGGGCGGTGCACAGCCAAACAATAAAAACACATACAATACAAAATTTAAAAAATAGAATAAAATCAAATTAAATAATTTTGGCCCCGACAAATTTAAAACCCCAAACTTTTAAAACCAATTTAAAATTGAATATATAAATACTAAAAAATATTTAAAATTTTAAAAATCTTTTATAAAAGAGGGGGAAAATTAGGCCAGGCCGGCCTGGTGAAATAGTAAGGTCTTTAAGGCGCGGCGGAAGGTGCGCAGATCCGGGATCCTCCGTATCTCTGGGGGGAGCTCGTTCCAGATAGTAGGTGCCCCCACAGAGAAGGCTCTCCCCCTGGGGGCCGCCAGTCGGCATTGTTTGGCTGACGGCACCCGGAGGAGCCCCTCTCTATGGGAGCGTACCGGCCGGTGGGAGGCTATTGGTGGTAGTAGGCGGTCCCGCAAGTACCCGGGTCCTAAGCCATGGAGCGCTTTAAAGGTGGTAACCAAAACCTTGAAGCGCACCCGGAAGACCACCGGGAGCCAGTGCAGCTCGCGCAGGAAAGGTGTTACATGGGAACGCCATGTCGCTCCCATTACCACCCGCGCGGCCGCACTCTGCGCCAGTTGGAGCCTCCGGGTGCTCCTCAAGGGGAGCCCCATGTAGAGAGCGTTGCAATAGTCCAGGCGGGAGGTGACAAGGGCATGAGTGACCGTGCGTAAAGAGTCCCGATCCAGAAAGGGACGCAACTGGCGAATCAGGCGAACCTGATGAAAAATCCTCCCGGTCACGGCCGTCAAGTGCTCTTCTAAAGACAGCCGTGAGTCCAGGAGGACGCCCAAGTTGCGAGCCCTCTCCGTGGGGGCCAATGATTCGCCCCCAATAGTCAGTGATGGCGTCAACTGACTATATCGGGACGTCGGAAACCACAGCCACTCAGTCTTGGATGGGTTGAGCCTGAGCCTGTTCCTCCCCATCCAGATCCGTACGGCCTCCAGGCACCGGGACATCACTTCAAGGGCATCGTTGGGGTGATCCGGGGTGGAGATGTACAGCTGGGTGTCGTCAGCGTACTGATGGTACTCCACCCCGAAACCACGGATGATCTCGCCCAGCGGTTTCACATAAATGTTGAACAGGAGAGGCGAGAGGACCGACCCTTGCGGCACCCCACATATGAGGGGCCTCGGGGTCGACCTCTGTCCCCCTGTCAACACAGACTGCGACCGGTCAGAGAGAAAGGAGGAGAACCACCGCAACACAGTGCCTCCCACCCCCAACTCTTCCAACCGGTGCAGCATGATACCATGGCCGATGGTATCAAAAGCCGCTGAGAGATCTAACAGGACCAGGACAGAGGAGCACCCCCTGTCCCGA
The DNA here is from genome assembly GCF_059756535.1 of Pantherophis guttatus. NCBI lineage: Eukaryota > Metazoa > Chordata > Lepidosauria > Squamata > Colubridae > Pantherophis > Pantherophis guttatus. Next base: position 192,789,243 of record NC_142064.1, read on the forward strand.
GCCCTCCAGAGATCATCAACCAACGCGACCAATGCCGTTTCCGTGCTGTACCCGGGCCTGAAGCCCGACTGGAACGGATCCAGATACGTCGTTTCATCCAGGTGCTGGGGGAGCTGTTGTGCGACCACACTCTCAACAACCTTCGCAACAAAGCGAAGATTGGAGACCGGACGATAATTTACCAACATTGCCGGGTCCAGGGAAGGCTTCTTGAGGAGAGGCCTCACCACCGCCTCTTTCAAGGCGGCGGGAAAGTCACCCTCACTCAGCGAAGCGTTTATAATCCCCTGGAGCCAGCCTCGTGTCACTTCCCGGGAAGCCAGTACTAACCAGGAAGGACACGGGTCCAATAAACAAGTGGTCGCGTTCAGTCTACCCAGAATCCTGTCCACGTCCTCAGGGGTCACAGGATCAAACTCATCCCAGATAACATTCTCAAGACCTGCCCCTGTCTCCCCCTGAGACTACCCAGTCGGAGTCCAAATCTTCCCGAATCTGAGTGATTTTGTCATACAGATACTGAACAAAATCCTCGGCTCTACCCTCCAAGGGGTCCTCCCGCGCTTCCTGGTGGAGCAGGGAGCGGGTCACCCTAAAGAGGGCGGCCGGGCGATTATCTGATGACGCAATAAGAGCAGCAAAATAACTACATTTCGCTGCTTTTATCGCCACTAAGTAATTCCTAATGTGGGATCTTACTAGTGTCCGGTCAGATTCAAGAAGACTGGCCCTCCAACTACTCTCTAGGCGTCTTTTCCGGCGCTTCAACTCCCTCAGCTCCTCGGTAAACCAAGGAGCCAATTGAGATCGGCGCCGGGTCAGAGGCCGCAAAGGCACGACCCGATCCAGAGCACCAGCAGCCGCCCTATCCCAGGCGGCCACCAGGTCTCCAGTCGAGGCGTGTGCCAGAACCTCAGGAAATGGCCCAAGCTCCGTCTGGAATCTGTCAGGTTCCATCAGGCGCCTGGGGCGGAACCATCTGACCGGCTCCGCCTCCCTGCGGCGGGGTGCAGCGGTTTGAAAGTCGAGACGAAGGAGAGAGTGATCTGACCATGACAAGGGTTCAGTAACTATATCCCCTATATCAAGATCCCTCAACCACTGTCCAGAGACAAAAACCAGATCCAGCATGTTTCCCCCTGTGTGGGTAGGGCCATGAATTAACTGGGTCAGGTCCATAGCTGTCATGGAAGCCATGAACTCCCGAGCCATCTCTGACGTCTCACCCACGGACGGCAGGTTGAAATCCCCCATAACCATAAGCTTAGGGGTATCAACCGCCACCGCGGCGATGACGTTGAGTAGCTCGGGCAGGGCTGTTGCCACGTGGCAGGGAGCCAGGTACGTGATCAGCAAACCCATCTGAACCCCATGACCCCATTTCACAAAAAGGGATTCACAGCCGGCCGTCTGAGGAACAGTGGCCTCCCTCGGTCTCAGACCTTCTTTAATGATAACCGCTACCCCCCCGCCCCTCCCCTGTGACCTCGGCTGATGGAATGCTTGGAAACCTGGCGGGCACATTTCAACGAGGGGAACCCCCCCCTCCTGACCCAACCAGGTCTCCGTAATACCTGCCAGGTCCGCACCCCCCTCCTGAACAAGATCACAGATGAGGGGGGCTTTATTTACTACGGACCTGGCATTGCACAGCATCAGCCGAAGGCCTGGGTCCTGAGGGTCTATGCAACCTGAGGAGCGAGTAGAGCCTTGGGGGCCGGAGCACGCCACCGCTCGTAGACAGCGAGTGCGCACTCCCCTAACACGATATGGCCCCCTGCTCCCGCCATATCTACCCCTCCCACCTACAGTACTGATGTTCAAAAAACTATCCGGACAAGCTCTAACCCCCCCTCGATCCCGGGCCCTCCATCCCCCACACCACGCTTCACTGCCAGACCCGACCCTCCCCCTTGTGGGTTATCCCCCATACCCACAGCCCGAATTCCAATCTGACCCTCCCCCTCCCTAGGACCCCTTAAAAATTTGACTAAAAATTTTGTTAAAAAACCCCTCAATCCCCTCGTTTTCACATGCCACCTCTCTGGGTCCCAAAACCCTTCCTTGAGGTGGGCCCTCGATAGTGAGGAGGGCCACATCTGCGAGAAGGGGGAATCTCGCAGCGCAAGAAGATCTGCAGTCGTATACATCTCCAAAATGCAGCGATGGAGGCCCAAAGCTCAGACAGGGGACTTCACAAAAGATGTAACACAGCCAATTGTTCATCGATGTGCTGTTGGTGTCTCAACTGTCCTCCCACAACAGCAGGAGGGTCCTAAATTATCTCCTCCAATGGGGGCGACCTCCGGCCCGCCCTCTCACAGCGGAACCCCACGGGGCCGTAGATTGAAAAAGTTCTCCCACAGACAAGAGCCATGATGTAATAGAGGACCCCTCAACAGTTGCATCAATTTGGCTGACCATGGTCGGAAGAAAGATTTATCAGTCTATCAGTCAGTCTATGAGTCACGCCAGGGGTGAAGATGGAAAATCCTTGGCAAAGTCTTATACTCAAGATCATATTCGAGTAAGTCCCGATGAAAAAAAAGGGGAGAAGGGAAGGGGAAGAAGGAAGAGGGGAAGAAAAGGGGGGGGGGAGAAAGAAGATTCCCTCAATTAGGGCGAATAATAAGCCCATTTAGGCAGACACAGTACCTGGGAGGGGGAGGAGAAAAGGGCTGGTATCTATGTGACGGAAAACTCCTCCGTCGCCCCCCAGCCCTACATTCCTCAGATAGTTCAGTTCTTCCGGGATAACAAATCCAAACCCCAGCCTCCATTGGATGTCACAGGGGGCCTCCAGGTCCTCTACAGCTGCCAAGATATCCCGGGAGGGGGTCTTTCTTCTCCAGTCCGTTATGCTCCTCTCAGTTTTCACCCTCTAGCAAGGCCCCTTCTCCGGCAATAGGGCCTGAGAACAGCTCCAGTACTTCCATGGGGTGTGCCATGGGCCAGTTTAATGTTGGGGCCGGCCTCACCACCCCCGCTGATATCCACGCCACCATTCCCGGTTTCCAGGGGCCGCTGAGGAAAACAACACTTTTTGGAAAGTGGCCTAAGTGGTCTGACTCAGGTTTTGGTTCAGAGCAATGCAAACCATTTAATATTGAGGCATTTGTTTTTATCAGGCATGTCAATTTAGATCATACTAAGTGGTTGCAGCAAAGATACTGGGGATAGGTTTTACATTTCTTCTACCCGAAGAGTTATTTTAAAAGGTAGTTTTAGATAATTTCCAGAATCTGGATGAGGATATTTATATATAAATTTATATAAATAAATATATTATTTATATATTATATAATACAATTCTAAAAGTACACTAGAGGTGTGATATGAACACACCAGGCTGACCTCACAAATTATGAAACTGTTCTGAACAGAGGAGTACAATCTTATCTAGCACAAAAAAATGAAATTCTATTGAAATCAAGGGGTTTTTTTTGTGTCCTGGAATACCTAAACCTGTTTCTCCTCATCCATATCTTAACAGCCTTCAGGTACTGAGATGGGACCTTGATAGTTGTCACCCAATTCCGACAGATGATCTTTCTCTGTGGCTTCCTATAGATGTTAAACAGGAGTAGGGAAAAGTTAGAGCCTTAAGCCATCTGACCCAAGCATTCAACCTCTCCTCTTGAATGCTACTGATAGAAACTGCCTATTTAGGGAGAAGGAGAATATTCCAAACTTCTCATGCCTCTCCTTCTCAACCCTCTAAGATGGTTCAGAAAAAAAGCAGGAAGGTTGCTTTATCCATATCTTAGTCCTGCCTAGTAAGTGAAATGTCATGCCCTAGACATGAAATGTCCATGCCCTGGCCTGAACCGTGACTGAAAAAAGTCCAGGTAATCTGTTTCAGCCAGGGTTCTCTGAATTGCAGTGCCCACACTTCTTCACAACATTCCCCAGGAAGAAAAAGTTAGAGATAAGCTGATGCCTATTTAAAACAGTTGGGTGAATGATGGTTTCTTCTTCAAGAGAGGAATACTATCCTCTCTCCCAAGGATGTACTAACCACACTCCTTATCCAACTTTCTGTAGCTTCCCTGACAGCTTTCACTAACCAGGTAGGGCAAAGATGCAATACATAAGTGGTGAAGCTGAGAACTCAGATGACATTATTCAGGGGATTAACTTCTGTTTGTTGTCCTTGGATTGCCTCTGTCATCTTCATTAGATTTACTCAACTGGCATCTAGCAGCCAGCAAATTTGAATGATTTTATTTCCCAGATACCTTCCACATCATCACACTAGCCTGATAACCAATTTCTGCCACATCTTCCCTAGAAAAGCATGGGTCATTCTAAACAGGACTGCTGAATTCCAGGAGACTGATGAACATGCAAAAAAAAATCTGGCTGATAGGTTTGTAGAAGTTGGGAGGGACTGTAAAGGAAGCAGGAAGGGGATATGTCATTTTGTCTGTGAGCTCCTTCCTAGATGTCAGAACAAGGTCTGTCTGTGTGTGTGTGTACACACACACATTATATAATATAATGCAATATATATGATCTATCTATCTTCTGGAATACATGTTTTTAGGATAGGAATAGCAATCTCCAATCCTCTTGCCTAGCGCTGAACTCTGTGTTTATTTGCCGTATATATGATATAGGGCTGGCAGTACCCCAGAATTGTCCTACAATTGAATCAAATCTGTTTGATTTGATGGGGCCTATGAGGAGGCTCAGCTGAAGCAGAAGAGAATTGTGGCCTGATCTATCCCAAATGACAAGTCATGATTTTTGCTTTTTCTTCTACTTTTTTGAAAGAAGATTATTGATCTGGAAAAGGCCAATAAGGGGAGAAATCTAGGTGATTCACTGATCGGCATAGGAGGCCAGGGGCGAAGAGGAGAATGCTTGTAGAATTTTCCAATCTCATCTCACCTCACATTATTTATTTCTTTGTTTCCGTTATTATTTTTACAAATAATTTGAGGTTGTGAACGTTTCTAAGACACTTCCCTCCTCCTATTTTTCCCACAAGAATTCTGTGAAATGAGTTGAGCTGAAAGAGAGGGACTGGCCCACTTGGCTTTCATGACTAAGGTGGGACTAGAACTCACAGTCTTCCACTTTCTAGACTGGTTAAATAACTAAGTAGGCTTCTACTTTATCCTAGCATTTCCCCACAGGTTCAAGGTCTGCTTTTTAGACCAACAAATGCCATTTCATGCAATGAAACACAGCAAGTGGATGATTTTCATGTCCGTGTAAATTGTGTCTTGCCATCTTTGCTTTGTTTTTCCATGAGGGTGTTTTCCATCAATCTTATAGTGGTATGTGATGCAAGTGACAATGGGGGATGCTGCTCATAATACGTGGTCATACCACTGTAGGTGCTTTTCCTGCATTTTCTCTTATTTATGCAGTGCCCATCAGTTGCTGGACTGTATCATTGTTGAGAAACACCCAATGATGCAGCCTGATTGGTGGTTGATTTTTCTGCTGGTAGGTGACTCTGGGTGGGAGCATGACTGCCTGAAAATTAAATCCTGAGAAAGTGCCCCTCTCCCCAGCCTCATTGCTGAGAAACTGTAAAGCTCAGTTATGAGGGTAGGGCAAATTATATTGACGTACTTGGGCAGAAAGAACAGCATATTCCTCATGCTGTGAGGAAGTGCCCATTGTCATGATTATTAACCAAGCAGCTGGTAAGGGAGGAAAGGAAGGGAACTTATTCCCTTGCAATCTGTTTACTAGACTACCATGAGGTGATTTCTTTGACTGCTTTCCCATTGACCCAATGGAAAACAATATTAGGAATGTAGTAAGAAGCGTATTTCCTTCCCTTTTTGATCACACAATACATGAGAGCTTTCATCTCTTTTTGTAGTTTTTGTATTTATGCAAAACAAAAATAGAAAACCATCTGATAACTGGTGGGTGGGTGACCCTTTGAAAACGTAATTTAAGAGCTGTAAGACCTTGATGCAGTCATGTCAGGATTCTTCTCTGTTATTTTTAAGGGGGGGGGGAGAGATTGTAAAAGTAAGCTGAATTCATCATTTTGTTAGAGATACTTCCACTGAAAGACAATGCTTGTACCTTTTAATTTTGTTTCACAATTTTTGTTGAGTACGATTCAGATACAATGTCTTATTGGAGCTAAATTGAATCACTTTGGAAATGCAGCTTGGCCTAATCCCTCCCAGCTGCTTTGCTTTGTTTTTGCCTAAGAAAGGAGCCCCTAAAAGTCATCCCCATAATCCTGCAAGATGAAATTTAATATTTTCTGAAATACACACACACACACACACTCCAGACTTGGAGCTTTGCGCTTTGAATATGGGGAACATTGAGGGACAAACATCTTCTCTCCCTTCTTTGTGTGGTAAATCTCAAATTTAAGTCAAACTCCTTCCCCCAGTTCAACTCACTTAATTGCACTAACTAGGAGTTTTTCAGGGTCATCTATCAAACAATAGACAGCTTTGAGATTTTCACTAAGTGGCCATCTTTTGTTGCTGTTGACAAGGACTTGCTGGTTTCTGGTTTCTGTTTCTGCTTTTATTAGTCAAATTGAGATAGGCTTCAACCTGATTGGTAAGGACATTTTAATGCACCTTTCTGGCTGGGAACTCTATGCAGTGATGTATGTTGTGAGCGCAGAGATCTTTAGGTGTATCTTAAGACAAATTTATGGTCCTTCTCTAAGTGTTTCTCAAAGGTCTTTCCTCCAAACACTGGCAAATTATTGGAATTCTACATGTTATTTTTTGCTTTTTTCTTCTTAGTGTTGTCCTACTGAATCAGCAATAGTGTCATGTGATAAATCTATTCTTCCCTGATCTGGTTTGCCTCTTAATACTTCACTGATCTGAAAGCTTTTAGAGTTTATTCTCAGTTTTATGACACTTTCAAATGGAAAGGTCTCGCTCCTCTTCAAAGGAGACACAAATGCTCATACACAAGGCTGAACTTTTAGTTGTTCATCTCTGGAATGAAAACAGCATGCTTGTGGCACACTGGAAGTCGAAATAAAGTTTGCAAGAGCACCACTCACCGTTTTTGGAAATAGAGCTGTTCCTATTTGGAAATGTGGCATGATCAATCATAGCTCTGATCTAATGTCCAAAATCCTGTCATTCTATGTTCTAAAATAGTTAAGTTATAATACACACCAGATGCTTTCTCATAAAATTGCAGCATGTGAAAGTTGGAAGATACCTTAGAGATTATCAATACCATCTTTGCTGAGAATAGAAAGCTACTTGTCAATTGCATTCATCCTTTTTTTAAAAAAAATACTTCCACTGAAGGACAGCCCACCACTTCTTGAGATAGTAATCTGCCTTCTCATAATTTAAATACTTTCTTTCTTCTGTTATGTCATGTCACTGAACAGGTCCAATTGCAACAGATCCAATTCCCCACATGACAGCCATTTGGGTAACCGAAGATACGGATCATGTCAGGCCCCTTCCTATATTGCCTACATCCTTTGCAAAATTCCCACAATATTCTACACGTGGTTTGAGCAATGCAGAATAGAGCAACAATTATTCTTCTTGCTCTTGATACCATATTTCTCTTTTGATATAGCCAAGATTATATTTGGGATGGGAGTGTCATCTGCATCACTCTCTTGGTTCATGCTCAACTTATAACTCGCCAAGACAGGCAGATCTTTTTGCATGGCTTACTGCCCCATAGATATTCCCCATCCTGTATTCATTGCTATGACATTTCTATCTGAACAATGGATTTTACATATTTCTCTATTGAAATTCATCCTATTGTTTTCTGTTCTTGAGGCTCTCTTGAATTGTAATGCTGTCCTTGTAAGCGTGGCTATACCCTCCATAGATTTCTGTCATCCAAACATCTGATAAGCATGTTTTCCAGCTCCTCATTGAAGTAACTTAAAAATGAATGTTGACGAATTCAGAGCTCAGCATTGTGTACTTGACAATTCCTTCCAGCCTGACATGGACACATTCAACCAATTTTGCATCCATCAATTGGTAGCATAGCCTAGACCACATTTTGCTGTCCTCTATCTTTGGTTTTCATGGCAAATGTTATCAAATGCTTTGCTGAAATCAAAATATGCTACTTTCCTGAGTCTCCTCAGGATCAACTAATCTGGTCACTCGATCAAAAAAGAAAATCAGATTCTGGTTGTCTCGTATTTCTTGATTCTAAAAAAGTGCTATCACCATCTTACAGTATTTAACATGAACATATGGATTATGTTCAATGAGCAAATTCAAATGTGCCCTTCCATTGAAATAATTGCTTTTTCTATTTGACAAGTTCATCAATTTTCCATATTTCTGCAGCCTTTTACCACCTCCCACAGAGTTACAAAGTGTCTGCATGACCCTTTGGAGAAGATTTTCAGGGAGATGATAGGGATGAAGATGAAGCCCTAAACCGGGAGCCTGTTGGTTCATTCTGAGAGATTCGTTAGCTCAAAGATGTTTAGAAAATTGGTATATTTTATATGCTAATTCAAACAGAAAATTGAAATCTTCATCCAGAGCAAAAAGACATGGCTTCATGAAAAGATGTTAATTAAAACAACATCTGAAACTCCAAACTGTAATTAGCCTACATTGTTTTGTGAACTCCTTTCATATTAAGCATGGTCTGAAGAGATGGGGGTTTCCTTATGTTTACTAAAAAGAATCTTTGTTTTGTACACATTGCCCTTGCAAGAGGTAGGGGCACTAGTATATAGCAGTCTGTTCCAAAATAATATACTGTATATGTCTTATCAGTTTGATAGATGATAGAAATTAGAACACATGTTCTTCCTTCTGTTTGACTTTTCAAAAAATGAATGGTTTCAGAAATGGGACGTTTGCCATAGATTTTGGTGGATTCTAGACCAGAAATATTATTTCGTGCTCTGTGTAAACAGAACTCTACATTTCAAACACTATCACTGCAGAAGGCATGCTCTTTTGTAGTGGGTTTATATTGGTACACTGGAGAAAGAGTCATGCAATAACAAAAGCCTGTAGGTTTCCCCAAATAGTAACTCTGTTCGTTATTAAAGCAGCATTGAACAACATCAAGCAGTACATGTTACTGGTGGGAAGAAAGTGGATTTTTAATATATATTGGAGCTTCATTAGTAGGAGGTCCCAATGTTTCTTTTACTACCCCTGCTCCTTGGCCAAAAGGAAGGATGTTGCAACTTCCCAATATATGAAAGACCTTCTAAGACCTCTCACCTCAAGAAAGTAGTGGATTTGTATAACTTTGAAGACCAGTTCCATCATACATAAATAAGGCAAGCTTATATAAGGGATGCTGTTTCAAGAAGAGATTCTCCTAACTACTTAGTCTACCTCTGTTTCATAATTCATGAATATAGTATGGGAAGCTTTGTTTGGGACTAATGCAGAACAACCTTTCCCTCATTTAATATGAGATAATGAAATAGAATCATCAGAGTTGTCAGGATCCAGTGCTTACACTGAGAATAGGACATGGTCAGTCCACTTTTTAAAAAATATAATTTCTCCAAGGTCTGAGCAGAGAATTGTAATGGGTCCTTTGTTCTTTTTTCACTTTCTCAGTGGTTCCTACTAGATCAGGATATCAGTGGGAACAATGTGTGTGGTAAGAATACTTATCTTTACCTCTATGTGGATATTGCATCTAGTGGATCCTTGCCTTTCCCACAGCACCCATCCTTCTTGTCCTGATGATCCTGGGACTGAAGGAGTTAGCCTAGGACCGTGATGGCGAACCTATGGAACGCATGCCACAGGTGGTACCTGGAGCCATATCTGTGGGCACACGATCATTGCCCTAGCTCAGCTCCAGCACGCATGAGTGGGCCTTCCAGGTCCACCAGAAGTCAGGAAATGGGCTGTTTCTAGCCTCCACACGGCCTCTGAAGAGGAAGGCTGTTTTCGCCCTTCCCAAGCTCCAAGAAAGCCTCTGGAGCTTCGGGAGGGCAAAAAATGGGCCTACCGGGCCCACTGTGCCATCACGTGCCAAAAGTGGGGGTAGTGTGTGTGTGGGGGTCGTGCACGCATGCATGGGGGGAGGGACGCATTGAATTATGGGTATGGGCACACACATGCGTGACCCTCCCTGTGCTCCCTCCCCGCTTTTGGCACGTGACGGCAAAAAGGTTAGCCATCACTGGCCTAGGAAGTGGGTTTCTCCTGTGGATATCTCCTTCTTTCTAACCATGAAAGAGAGAAAAACAATGCATTATATAATTTGAGTGTTTTTTCCAAGGACAAGATTGAAAGGATCTTTTTACAAAGGAGGAGTCCTTAATGCTCTCTGAGCTTGCTTGTTTTCTTGCAGACATTTCATTGACCAAATTAGATAACATCATCAATGCGGGCCACTAGCACTCCTAATTTCAACCCTGAGCCACAAATATTGTGGATGTATTTTCTTGTTAGCTTGCTTTTAAATAGCATCCTGGGATATGGTGGCAGTGAGCTTTATATATTGAGCCGAGGTGGCGCAGTGGTTAGAGTGTAGTACTGCAGCTACTTCAGCTGACTGCTAGTTAAGCAGATCAGCGGATCAAATCTCACCGGCTCAGATTTGACTCAGCCTTCCATCCTTCCGAGGTGGGTAAAATGAGGACCCAGATTGTTGGGGGCAATATGCTATTTAGTATACTGTCTTTGGTGTAAGCCGCCCAGAGTCCTTGGAGAGTGGGCGGCATAGAAATACGAAAAATAAATAAATAAATAAATAAATACGGTGTTCTATGAACTTTAAAAAAAATAACTTTCTATTTTAAAAAAAAAGCTGCCACAGTCTAGCAACCCCAGTAATACTTTACAAGGTTTATGATTGCTATTGGTGCAGTTACAAGTTACATAGCTTCTGATTCTGAACATTAACTTGAACTGCATGTACTTTGGAAAACTGAGGTTTTGTATTAATTAAAAGACACTTTCCCCACTTTATTTTTTGAATGTATATATGCATGATTTTTTCCCCAGTTTCTATTTATGCAGTAGAAAAATTTGAGAAGACTCTATTTTTCTATTTAACAATCAATCCTTTTAAGTTCCATGTATCCTTCTCCCAGACAAACGATGATGGTGACAATATTAAGATCTAAAGGGGCCATAAACTTTTCAACCACTTTGCAAAAGCCATCTTATATGGCATATACTGAGCTTTGGATGAAATATTTGAAGAACTTTGTTTTCATGTGTTTAGAGATGATTGAAGTAGCCATTCTCAATTACATTACTATGTTTGATTCTAAGAGCCAAATCAGAGAACCCATCCAATGTACCTTCTTTTTCCTTTAAAAATAACAGCTAGGGAAAAATCAGAATTAGGACCATAATATATGAGGTTCATTCCTCAATGTTTGCAAAATTATGAGAGAGAGTGAGAGAGAGAGAGAGAGAAACGGAGAGAGAGAGACAGAGAGAGAGAGGGAGAAACATAGACAGAGACAGTGAGAGAGAGACAGAGACAGAGACAGAGACAGAGTGTGTGTGAGAGAGAGCAAGAGATGGAGGGAGGGAGGGAGAGGGAGGGAGAGAGACAGAGAGAGAGAGAGGGAGAGATATTTCTATATATATGCTATTGCTGGCACCAATTGCATCATCCTTCCAATAGATAGTAAGCAGGGAAAAATTTGACTTACTCTGCTGGTCATCCACTGTGGTCTTATTCCCTGACTTTCTAGTGCCATCTCTTGACTCATTAAGTGATGAGAAAGCATTGTAAATCAAGCTTCATCACATGTGAAATACTTATGAAAGGAAGTAAATCCTTTAGAAATTAAACATGCAAAGCTTCTCACTGTATCAATGCAATCCTGTATGCATCTATCAGAATTAAAGCTTTGTTTAATTCAGTGGATAATTATAGAGCTGCAATCTAAAGTCCTTAGATAAGTGGTAATATATAAGGTTCTCAAGAACATAAAGAAGTTATATAACAAATGAAAATGTAATATTTAATATTTTCTATTGTTTTATTTTGCACACGGTAATGTAGCTTTTAATTTAAAAAAATATGGAGCATTCTTATCAGGATTGTGCTGTTTTATATTTGCATTAGCATAAGCTTCACCTTTAAATATATCTTGAAAACTGCTGGCAAATCTTAAGTACTGAGGTTGGATTACTGGATACATGTAGGTCGTCCTGATTAGTTTATTAACAGAGTGCAAAATTAGTTTATTAACAGAGTGCAAAATAAAAAGAGATAGGGCTGGATTTCATGTTTCAGTAGTTCTTTTACATGGAGTCTTCATCACAGAAAATTTGACAGACTGTCACTTGACAAGGCATCAGATTTCAACCATGTAGTACAAGTCATAAAAGATCAAAAATAGTAGGGAAGACATGAATGAAGAACTCTTATTTCTCCCTTGCTATAAATCAAGGACCAGGGTGAACATGATGACATGAATGAGTATCAGGTTTAAAATAATTAGGTCATGTTCCATGCTGTAAGCACTTCTGGAACCTACTTTCAAAATATGTTGTTAAGGCTGTATCATTCAATTCAACACAGATTTAAACAAATTCATAGTGATTAAATGTTTTAGTGGCTGAGAGCCAAGATGACTGTGGGATGCAATTTCATACTCAAGTATTTGGAAGTCTCTGCTTTGTCAAAGGGATGAGTGAATGGGAATGGATTATTTCATAATTGTTCTGAAATATCTGGCACCAACTGTTGCCATATATAGGACACTGAGGTAGATTGTCCATATTTTTTATTTAGTGTGTGATTTTCATTGAAGTGTATATTGTGGCATTGAACCAGAATTATTCACACGGAATTCTTTTTCTGATTAAGAGAAGTTGTAAAAAGCAAAATGTTAGTAATCATTACTTGTCCTTTTTCAACCACCCATAGCATTTTAGAAATCAGGGAATAACTTTAAAGTAACCAGGTGGAAGTATTTTTTAAACAAAAGGATTTTTTGATAAAGACTAAATAAGAGACACAAAACTAACTGTTGAAATCCAAACATGCTCGAAATGGCAGGATCCAATCTGGGTTGGTAACTAGGATTAGAGATTTAGTCTTCCAAGCTCTTGGACTCATGCTGGAGCCCATCCTCAGGAAACTTCACCAGAATGTCACATTAATAAGACTCCTATTCAAGGAATGTTTCATGTCACATTCTCAATAAGTTTTACCAACCAATTGCATGGAGCAAAAATTCAACATGTAGTGAAAAACAGCGTAGTTGTAGTGATAAGGATGAAACAATTGACTATTTGATCAGTGGCCACAGCAAGCTACAAACTGCTACAAGCAGCATTATGACCAAATCACCAAAATTATTCAGTGAAAAGGTATGGAGTCAAAGGTAGTAAAAACTACTGAGACTATCAAGTTGAGAAGGTTTTAGAGAATGAGTTGGTTAAGATCATATTGGACTTTAAGATCTGAACAAACTGGCCTTTGGTTCATAACATGTCAGATATAACAGTTATAGAAAAGAAGAAAGTCTGCATTATTGATGTTACTATTCCTGGTGAGGCTACGATTGAGGAAAAACAATTGGAAAAACATGAAATATTGGAACTTGCAGACAAAAGTTGAATGCGTATGGAAAAAGAAATCCCTTGTTATACAATTATCACTAAAACCCTTGGAGCACTATCTAAAAGACTTCCTTGATAGCTGGAAACATTGAATTTATCAGACCTGAATACCCTTTTAAAAAAAAAACCAACCTGCTTACAACTACCTATATTCTTAGACACTGTCTTAATAGTTTTTAGGTCCTTGGTTAGGACTTCAATTATTTAGTTTCTATCAGCCTTGAACTTTGAATCTAACTGTAGACAAAATGATGGAAATATAAAGGAAACAACTGACATGAACTATACAAATGATAACTGAGATATACAAATGATAATTTAGAAGAGTAATAACAGTAGCAGTATAGGCCAGCACTGAAACATGTGAACTGACAAGAAACATCAATAGAGAACATGCATAGGCAGATTATCAGTAAATGGACAAAGATTGCCACCATTGAAAGTAGTGGCAGTAGTGGCCCTAAAAAGATTTGGTGCCTATAATGAACTAGGTAAATAAGGTACTTTCAAGGATAAAATAATGTCTATCAAATAGACCAATCAGCTTGCCTTCTGTACAGCGGTAGTAGTTGCAGAAGAACTGGCTATTCTAATTAGAAAACCAAAAGTATCATATCATATTCAATCTCAAAGTGTAAGATCAGACTTGAGGCCAAAATAAATAAATAAATAAACCAAGAAGCAAGTAATTTAAAAAAGAAGAAGGAGCAAAGATTAAAAAATGTACATAAGGATCAAACAGATAATAATAATAATGACTGGAGAGATGGAGAAAAATGCCAAATCTAGTCTAAACATCTCATATCATAATGATAATCACCATCAGCATTGATAAAATCACCATTAGCCAATTGCAAAAGTTAGCTTTACTTGAAAAACCTTACCTCCTGTGATGATATCTTTAATACCATCAAACAACAACTTGGGAAGGACTTGCTAGGTGGATAAAAATGCCAGTCTAAACATCTGGCTGACACTTTCTTCAAAACTGTAAAACAAGAAAATGACAGAGTTGCAGCTGCAACTGTGTTATTTTTCAGCTGTCTTAAACGCAAGTGATTTTTAGTTTTTTTAAAGAAATATTTTATATAATTATCTATCTATCTATCTATCTATCCATCCACCCACCCACCCACCCATCCATCCATCCATCCATCATCCTCCATCCTTCATCACCTATCATCTATATCTCAAGGCAATTTGATGCCTTTTAGGCACATGAAAAATGTTTTGGAGCAGCCAAAGATACTTCTGTTACTGGACAGATACAGATACAAAGCATGTGTAGGAACTGCTCTCTCAGTGTTGTTTGCTAAACACTATTTTTGCTTACAAAATCACCATGTAATTTAATTTACAAAAATGGAATGAGTAAACCTTGATTTATATGTTGAAATCTCAAGCTGTTTTTAAATTATCAGATTCTTTTTTTCACACACTATTTGCTAACTGGGATATAACGTATCTTTACTGAGTCTTGTTTTAATCAGTAAAGTCTATTTTATTTATATAATTCGAAAATAGAAGCATAAATAGAGTTTGAATTGGTACAGTGAGCAGCCAAACCTTCTCTCACCAGATGTTTCTTTTCCTATTTCCACAGGTGTTTGGTCCTTCTTTTAAATAAGTGCCCTTAAACTGTTATCTGCAGAATTATTTCACATCCTTTGGAGACTACTGAATAAGCATAGAGTGTGTGCAGGAGTGTTCAATAAAGACTTTCTGCTTGTGTAGGAGCAAGAATAATCACAGGTAAATATTTAAGTTTTGCTCCATATTATAATTCAGCATGGAGTCACATAAATTCTTAACCTTTACAAAGCAACAGTAGCAAGGACTATTTTTTTCATTCTACATCTGTTTTGGATTGAGTCACTGTTACTTACCATGCTATATTATTATGTATAATAAAGTATAATATATGAAGTGAGGTCTGCCTCCACCCTTCTGGCCTTCCAGAAGGGTGTTAAAACCTGGCGCTGCCAGTTAGCCTGGGGTCCTGATGGGAGCATTCAGTGTGGAGGTTGCTGATGGTTTAAACTGAGAAGATGCTACCGGCACCATGCCAATCTTGCCCTTTTCCTACTTGTTTCTGTATTTAATTTTGTAAAATATTTTTGTGTTTATGCTTTTAATTGTAAG
Organism: Pantherophis guttatus; assembly: GCF_059756535.1. Classification (NCBI taxonomy): domain Eukaryota; kingdom Metazoa; phylum Chordata; class Lepidosauria; order Squamata; family Colubridae; genus Pantherophis; species Pantherophis guttatus. The sequence continues at coordinate 192,804,911 of NC_142064.1, forward strand.
TCACCCAGAGGAACTTTTCAGAGATGGACAGCTCATAAACTTAATAAATAAATGAATGAATGCATATCATTAAAATGGAATTGGTTTTGGTTTCCCTTTAAACAATGTTTTTCAGCTGCATTTTATGAAATGGCAATGATGCTCACAAATGCTTCTTGAAGGTTTTCAGTGAGAAGTTCAGTTTTGGAACCTGAATTATTTTTATTAGGAATAATTAATCAAAAGATAAAGAAGCAACTCCAACGTATCATTTTACATACAGCAGCACAAATTGTTTATGCCCAATGTTGGAAACTTGAAAATATACCAGCCAACGAGAGGATTATTCCTAAAATATTAGAATGTGCCGAGATGTATAAGCTCACATTAGAAATAAAAGGCAAAGAAGAAACATAATTTTACAAGGTTTGGGATAAGTGATATAAGTGGTTAGAACAGAGAATCAAAAATATATAGAAATAAATATAGATAACTGTAAGAGACATATGACACAGTACTGTTAAAAAATGCTTATTGTTATTTAAATTGGAAAAATGGAAAAAAAATTTTTTTAAAATAGAGAAATTCAGTTTTGGAAGGGGAATTTTTTGTTAATGACTTTTCATTTCTGATTTGCAAAGCACCAAGTAAAAAAATGTTATCAGCCTACCTGGCCTGGGTTGTGCACAACAAGGCCCATTGAACCACAGTAGTATTGAGCCATAAACAAAGATTTGCAGGCATAGAGACCTTTGTGGCCTTCACACTGGGATTTCATAACAGTTATGTTGAGGTTCCATAACAAGTATGCCAGTGCAAGCAATGTAATAGACACTGAGGTAGTTTATGGTATTCCTTCCTGATTTGCTGCCCCCTTCAGTCATTTCATTAATATAGTTTCTTGGTTAAATGGTTTTTTTGACGAGAATTTAGGTAATTAATTTTTTCTGATTTATATGGTAATTTGATGTTGTAGACTTGACTGAGGTGGAATTTTAACTCTTTTCTTCTATTAACCATAGAAGATACATTAATCTGTAAGGAAATAAATTTGTTTTGTATATAGTGAGGTTCATTCTTTTGCTAAACTGTGAAGGTTTAAATATAAATATAAGTTCCTTCATATGAAGAGTTAACATTTTTTTTTCTTAAACCTGTCCTTTTCTCACCAGCATACTCCCATCCCAAATGTCTTAAATCAAAGTCTCTTATTAGCTGATTCTTCCTCCAGTTTCCGCTAGGGGGTCTCCCACCCTGGTTGCATGTCTCAGAAAACTGCTACTGTACCTCAAGTTGGGAATATTTAATTTCTTCCCAGATAGATCAGGCACCCATTTGCGTGTTTATAAAATTGTGCAAAGATAGCCATTGAAAGCTGCCAATATTCTTTTTTTCTTGTTTCATTATAAACAAGATTTTTGGTAGAAGAAAACTGTCCTCCAGCAATAAAAATGATTAATTTATATTTATATTTGGTAGCAGCAGTTCCACAAAGCTTATGTTATTATTACAGATATACTCTGTAACTTAGATATATGTAACTTAGATGTGCACTTAGATATACTCCATATACTTTGGGCTTCCAAATTAGCAATTTTTATATGTTTGTTTTTATAATAACAATAATATAATAACGTGTATTTCGCTGTGCCCTCAAAACCTTGTTGTTCCGCCAGGCCGGGCTATCAATGTAAAGATTTTAATTGGTTTTAAATGTGGGATTTTAAATTTGGGGTTTTATAATTGAGCCAATTATTTAATAATTTTAATTATTTTTAAATTTTGTCTGTCTCCCTGAGTCCTTCGGGAGAAGGGCGGTATAGAAATAAAATTATTATTATTATTATTATTATTATTATTATTATTATTATTATTATTATTATTATTATTATTATTACCACCTATTGGGTAAGCAGGAAATTGTTTTCATTTTAGAGAGACAAGAGGACCCAAAAAGAAAGATCACAACTTGTTCAAGAAGATTTGCTTCTATCTTTTTTTAAACCAGCAAAATGTTGAGATGTTTTAGATAGCAAGTAGTTAAAATCAGCAAAATATATGAAGATTTCATTTTAAAAAAATGTTTCCTTATGTAAAGGGACAGGTAGTAAACAGGTCAGTCTGACTTGCTAAAATTAAAGAAAATCTATTTTGTCATATATTTTATTCTCAACACAATCCTCAACTCTAAACTGAAGATGAAGCTACAAGATCATTTCCCACAAGAAATTTCCCAACTATTGAATTTACTTCTGTAGAAAGAAACGTATAGGATTACATAATTATTCACTGTTTGTTATCCATTCTCCCACTGCTGGGTTACTTTTTATTTTAGCATTATTGATTTTCAATAATTTTGCCCTATTTGGTTTTAAGTACTGTTATAAATTGTCCATAGTGTCAATAATGAATATATAAATTGCTCTGGGACTCAGAATGGACTTTAGAATGGCTCTAAACCAGTCTTGCATAAAGTGTTCCATTCTCTTTAATTCCTTGCTGATATATCACAGACATTTACTGCAATTCTGTTTTATTTTTCGCTAAAACAACTTTTCAGTGATTCATAGGAAAACTCAAGGATAACGTATTGACTGAAATATCCAAGATTAAGTCAGTGTTCCTTAACACTCCTGTGTGAATGGAGGAACCAGATAAAGGTTGTGCATGTGGAAGGACACAAAAAATAGAAATGCACTAAAATATGGGCAACATTTTCTATCTTAGCACTAGCTGTCCATCAGCACAAATATTTAGCGAGAAAGGACAAGACTTCCAAGTCAGGTATTTTTCAAAGGAATTAACATTCCCTTCATCTATAACATAAATTCCAGATCACATTGACATTTTTTTCTTGAAAATATTTTTTTTTTGTAGAATAGGACACATATTACCCAGATATGTTTGCAATCATAGTTTGGTACAGAATTCAAGTATAGTTATTTGCAGACCCTAGAGAACTTTTCATTGGTCCTTTGTTTAAATAACCATATTAATTGCCTCTTGCATAACATTAGCATTTCCTCTGCATACAAAAATGTTTTTGTATGTTAAACTAAGGAGAGAGCAGTAAATTCAGGTTATTTTATGAGCAAACTATTTAGGTCTTTAATTGAAAAATAAGAAGCATCTTTTGTGGAAGTAAAAGAATTCACTTTTTATTCTGAGTGTTGTTTAAGTACTTCTCTTACACCTGGGTGGTCTAAAAAAGGACTATAGTAGTTCTTTGGCAGGCTTCCTCTTTGTAATTGATTTTGTTCAGAAAGAAAACTTTATTGTTGCTACTTACACTGCTTGCATTCCTCATGGCTTTGTGCTTTTATTTTCTTCTGCTTAACTGGTAAAAATGGATGCTGCTTTGAGTTCTGCTCTTTTGAATTCCTGGGTTGTTTTTGAAGAAGACTTCCTCTTTCCTTGCTGTATCTGTTATCTTAATGCATCTGTTAACCTAACCAGAATACTTTTCTTAACTTTCTCTCTGTTTCAAGGTGGATTCTCATGGAACCAAGAGTTATTATTAAAAAACATTTGCAAACATATCACTCACCGCCCTAAAATAGAATCCTATTTCAACGCCTTCCCAGAAACCTTCACCAGCCAAACTGTAGCCTTCCCCAGCAGAAGTGGAGAAAGTGTAGCATGCCAAAGGATGCCTGCAAAAACATGCTGACTCAGTTGGGTGTATCCCAAGAAACGTATTTAGAACTCCCCAGGGAGAAAAGACGCCTGGACATGTAAGGTTTAGAGTGGGCTAATGGGAAGCGTAGAAAGGATTCTCCCTTTGTTTCTCCACTAGTCCCAAACACCCTTCAGAAATAACAATCACACCTATCTCATGGGCCTTGTGGAAAGATTGCAAGCCAATATTGCGAAGGGTCTGCTCTGAGACGGCAACCTTGGACCTAGATCATCTGCAAAAAAATATTGTTTGAAACAAAATAACCCACAAAATTATCTATGCAATGCATTGCAAATGTGTCGTTTCAAAGGTTGCACAGAGGTGGAAAAGGGTAACCTAAACACAAAAAAACAGGCACTTTGTTTTGGATCTCTTGGATGGTTGAGGTCTTGATTTTGACTTCTCCTCTAGCCCTGACTGAATTGCTTATCTGCTTATTGGTCATCCTGGCATTTTCTCCTCATCTTCCTTCCTCATCTTCTCCTCATATTAATAATTGGAGGGTGACCAATCACAGATGTGCATAGCTCCAAAGGTTTAGTTTCTTATTTGAACTTTTAAATTATTTTCTTTTATCTATGTCATAAGGTTGTGTACTTCCAAGTAAGCATGCTCAGTGTCAAGATACAGACAAATCCCTTGAGAATAACATTCTGATTTACATGAATTTAAAACATGAGTATTTTCTTTCTTTCATTCATTAGGAAATCCAGTACTAGTCAAGCTCAGTATACCAGTGAGCATGCGGAATAAATTTTAGCTATGGGTTTTTCACCAGGAATAATTTTTAATTTTTCACTGGGAAGAAATGTTAGCTATGAATTTTTCTGTGGGGTCCATATATATATATATATATAGCTATCTGGGTCTCCCAGAAAGCAACACAGAGTTGCAGTTTGTCAGCAGAAAAAGGGCCCAAGAACTTGTGAATGAGATTTCACAGAACCTAGGGCTGAAGAACAACTAAGTTTACATAGGTAAAACCTGGCTAGAGAGAATATGCATATATATATATATATATATATATATATATATATATATATATATATATACACACACACACACACACACACACACACACACACACACATACATATATACATATACATACATACATATATATAAAACCACCAAGCTCAGAGAGCACCAAGGACCCTCTTCCCCCCAGTTCAACTCTAGCTACAATATTTTCTTCTATTGGTATTAATTTTTCATCAGAAATAGTACACCAACATCTGAAGGGGATTCTGGGAAGTCTACTAGAGGGAATTACAATTAGTTGCATACTGATTTTTTTCTGAAAATATATACTAGCAAGATCCAACCAATTTTTTTAAAATAATTGTGATTAAAATTTAAATTGTGTTGTGTGATTAAATCAAGATTAGGGAAGCCTGACTTACTATCATGTGTTAATAGGTAAATTAACTCTATACATGAAATTAAGGTTTGATGGGGGTGTGTGTGGTATACTTGTGGTATAGAGTTGACTATATATGTTTACACAGATCCTTTTGGGTTTTACTGACCTGAATATTTTGTATTATCTTTAAACTTGGCCATCTCAGTGCTCATCCGTAACTTAAAATAACTAACTTCTGGTTAAGAAGCCCCAATCCCAACACAAATCCTTGAAGAATGCCACTTCTTTCACTTTTGAAATTTTTATTTAATTTATTTCCCTCATCTATTTTCTGCTTTTAACCAGTTAACAATCCATGACAGGACAAATTCTCTTTTCCAATTTCTTCTAAGTTTACTCATGAGTGTTAGATGAGAAACTTTGAAAATCTACATACAATGGCAGTGGAACCTCTGCACGCATTGTCTTCTGCTAAAAATCTGGTCAGGTGGCATAATCTGAGGCATGCCAAAATGGACCTGGAGAGCCATTTGCCTTGGAATATCTCTGCCTCACCTTTCCCTACACTTATTTTGGGGCTTTCAAACTATTGAGATTAGAAAGTTCATTCCAGAGACAAATGCTGGATTTCCTTCTTTGAAGCTGGATCCCCCCCATGCTGAGTTTGGAGAGAAAATTCTTGACAAGATAAATCAGTATTCTGGCATCCAACCTCGTGATTGAGCCAAGGTGGCACAGTGGTTAGAGTGCAGTACTGCAGCTACTTCATCAGCAGATCAGTGGATCAAATCTCACAGGCTCACTTGACTCAAACTTCCATCCTTCCGAGGTGGGTAAAATGAGGACCCAGATTGTTGGGGTCAATATGCTATTTAGTATACTGTCTTTGGTGTAAGCCGCCCAAAGTGGGCGGCATAGAAATATGACTAAAAAATAATAAATAAATAAATAATGATGAAATCTATGGGTTTCAACTGCAAGTAGGTGAATTCACTGTGAAAGTTACTTAACAGGGAGATGGGTGACATATACTATTTTAATATATAAATAATATAAAAATAAGAAGTGACCATGTTTTACTTGGTGAACTATAATTTTACTTGATGAACACTATCATTTTATTTCTGTTTAACTGGTCTCACTATAATGTTTACTGTTTGAGATCTTTTGAAAGTATTGAATTATAGCATTAAAATATCATGGAAAAATATTATCAAAAATTGTTTTGTGTGTTTTTAAATTAGATCAACAAGGAACCTCCATCAAGTGGAAGATATGCTGGGCTATCAATCCCAATGTCTTCAACCAGCATGATTCTACAGGCTGTGGATGATGGGAATTATAATCTGAATACATCTATGGAGTCTTATATTGAGGAAGGGCGATCTAGATAGCAATGTAGCTAGAAAGGAAGACAAAGAGGTTCAAGAGGTTTTTTTTTATTCCCATGCTCTTAATTTTCAAAAAAATCACGAAAACATAACTTATAAAACAATATATATACTGCATCCTCCACAACAGCATTATTGAAACATCCAGCGTAACGGTTACCACAGGTGGGGATACACTGGGAAAGAAGTACCTTGTGCATTTTATATTATGTTTCTTTGTCATCTACAGGTAATAAGTATCAACAGGAAAAAGCAACAAGTATGTCTGCGAGAAAACTTCATATGTGTTTTGTATGCGTATTAATATTTAAAGATCATATTTATCATTTTCATATTTTTTAAAAATTTCCAACAAAAAAAATCCTTTTAAGTATTATCTACACTTAACACATAACATCTTTTAAAAGATTTCTTGTTTGGGTTCCTTACTTGTATTGATTCATCTAAATCCAAAACTGGAGAAACAAAGTAATTTAATCCCCCACCCCAAATTTATTTTACCCATCCACGAGGTCACTTCCTCTCCTTTATTTAAGATGCAGTATTTTCCGATGCTCCTTTTCTTTTTCCTTTCTCTCTTTCTTTCATATTTCCCTTAAAATTCTCTACGAGAATCCTTTCCTTTTTTAATTTTTAAATTAAAAAAAAAAACTCCTTTAAATAAGGACGGACGATAATTTGATTATCAGGGTAAGACTCTGAAAGGGAAGGAGGGGTGGGTGGGTCTCTATAAAGGTCCTTTTTTTTGAAGAGAGACTAGAGGGATTCCGTACTGCAGGCTTGGTAGAGAATGAAGAGGTAGGAAAAGGGACCTTTTCAGCCGCGAACTTGTAGTGCTGGGAACGGTAGGATTCCCCCCCTCCCCAGAAGCTTCCAGCTTGAGAAACAAAATCCCGCCGAGAGTCACGCACTGGAGAACCGCCGCCCATTCAACGGCGAAGCGCAAGGGAAAAGCGAAGATAAATAGAGCGCCTCGGAGAAGCGGGTTCGCCCCGCGGCTGCGGCGTTGGCTCAGAGGGTTCCGTCCTTTGGCTTTGCACGGGCGACCCCTCCCCGTCGAACGAGCCCCGTCCCGCCCAGGAGCGAACCCGGAGCCCCGCCTCCTTTCTTCAGCGAAGGGACCCCCACCCCACCCGAAGGGCGCTCGGAGCTCCTCAGCAAAGTCACTCTTTCGTCCCTCTGTCCCCCCCTTCCCACACACACACACACACACACACACACACGCCTCCACCGTTACCGTATCTTCTGGTCGTATAAAGTGGACGATTGTTAGGAAGGAAAGTCTTGTGCAAGTTCAAGTAAACACGCATACAAAACCCGCATCATCCAGAGGAGAAAATTAAAAAAAAAAAAACACATTGCAACTCATCCCTGTGTTTTAGGTCCGGTCGGGCCCCTCCCTCTCTCTCCTCGCCGGCCACGGCTCGTCCGTCCGTCCATCCGTCTGCCCGCTCGCCCGTCCACCCCATTCCTCCTCCGGCGCGTTTCCCTGCCCCTGAGCGCAGCCGCGGTCCCTTTTCAGGAGGCGGAGGCCGGTCAGCTGTTGTACTGGCAGGCGTTTAGAGTGGAGCCGGGGCTCTGCAGGCTGCCGTAGCCGAAGTTCGAGTGCTGCTTGGACTTCAGCCTCAGGCTGGCCAAGCTGGAGTTGCAAGTGTCCCTGTAGACGCTGTAAGGGGAGCCCGGCGGGCCGTAGGGGCAGGCGGGAGTCGACATGGCCGTGTTGAGGGACGAGCCGCTCAGGTTGTTGAGGCCGGAGTTGGCCACGCCGGGCACGGCCGAAGGGCCCATGGAGGAAGGCATGCTCATGGAGGGCAGCGTGCTGGGCGCCGAGAACATGGACTGGGCCGACGACAGCGGGCTCATGGAGTTGAAGAAAGTGAAGCTCTTGGAGGAGAGCGGCGCCGGCGCCAGGCTCTTGGCGTGCCAGTAGTTGGACGGGTAGCCCGGGTAGACGTCTTCGTAGGGCTGCATCAACCCGCTGAACTGCGGCACGTAGCCGTTCTTGCAAAGGTCCATCTGCTGGTTGCGTTCCCGCTTCCGCCACTTCGCGCGACGGTTCTTGAACCAGACCTGAGGGGAAGAAAGGGGCGAAGAAAAGACCAAAAAAAAAAAAAAGGGCCCAGAGGCTTAGAAACAGCCATTGGCAGGCACTCGCGACTCAGACATTAACGGGGGGGGGGGGCTGCCTGCCTAAAATTAGCACCTGCCTAAGGTAAAGGAGAGGGGGAAGGGGGGAAGGCCCCCCCCCACGGTCCACCCTGCTGTCCCTCCAGGTGAAACTTAGGAAGCCTAGTGAGGATTTCTCTAAGGTGGTCCCTGCCTGGCCCACCATCCTGAGATGTGTCTATCTATTAGACACAACCTGAGGACATACTGGAACAGACACCTTGTCATTTCAACTCTGAGGACCTGGTTAACTAAGGGGAAGCTAAGCAAGGCTGGTCCTGGTTATGAGACACACACACACACACACCTCTCCGGGTTTTTTTTCAAGACTACTGCATGGGCTAGACTGGAAAGTTGAAAAAACTTCTTAGAAGAAGGCCAAATCAAATAATTTCAGTGCAATAATATTGGTAAGGAAACTATCTGATTCACCAGTGGAGTGGAGTTGAGGGAGATTTCACCTTTCCTTATAGGATGCAAGATAAAAATGGTGATTTGCTGGGAAATCATCTGCTGTGGTTGTTGAACATTTTGTTGCGTGGCTGTTTTTCTACCCACCTGCCCTAAATTGCAGTGTTGAAATGAATAAAGCTTTGAGTGACCAGGGGCTGCATCTTCATGGAGAAAAATTGGGAGATCCCTTCAAGCTCAGACACATAGAGCAAAGTCATGAACTGGGAATTTCTACGTTCAAATGGTGCTCTTTCATGACACAGTGAAGGATTCCAAGAAAAACAGGGTTCCCATGAGCTTGAGATTTTCCTAGGCATTATGGCAAGACACAGAGAGCAATCCCCCAATTAATAATATAACTGATTAAAGATTCCAACCAGGACTGGGGTTCCCATCATGGCATTGTGGGCTCCAAAGGGCCCACACAGCCGATGGCAGGGCCATATTTCCTCTTTAGTTTTAATTATTGTTACTTTAATCTAAATAAGAAAAAGAAGAAGAGGATGGATAGCTTCAAGGTGGTTAGAGTCAGTTACAGAGTATACAGTAGGAAGAGCCGAATGACCAGGTTGGGGATAGATCAATGGAGAAAATCTATGTAGTCCCTAAAAATCAATCATCACATTGACATTTTGCAAAGTAAATTGTCCATCTCCAGTATGCCTTAATTTCTAAGAATGCTTCTCCTATCTGTATACAAAATAAAAATGGTCAGCAGCTGCAGCCCATTTGGAAATGCTGCTCAAGGAAAAGACAATCTTTTGTAAGAGGCTTTGGGGAAGAGTAAACAAAGACACAGTATTCTTTGCCCCCCAGCTCTCAAGATTCCAAGGCTGCCCACTAGCTAGGAGCTAGCTATTCCCTGACCGATCTACAGACTGATCAGCATGATTCAGAACTGTCTCGGTTAGCTTGTTAAGAAATCCCCTGCTGGATCTTTTCTCAAAACTGAATATGGTACAATAGTTTGGAAAAGAAGGGAACCTAATGGAAAAGTTGTTCAGCATTACTTTTCTTCCTGAAAGAAGAGGTGCCAAACTAAATTGCATATTCGTTGGAATAGCCATTCTTTCTCCTTGACCATACACACTTTTGGTTCTGCTAATCTAAGACAATGTAGCTAATCTAAGGCCATTCTGGGCATCTTTGTTCTCATGAGCTAAATTAAGACCTGGGACTGAAAATAACATTCTGGGGTTCAGCCACTTGAGATTCAAATTAAGTTTGGTGTGTAAAGCTTACCTGGTAACTTCTATTGATATGCTATATAACCTTAAATTTTTTTATCCATAGAGATGGGGACTTAAAGGATAGTGGGCTGCTGTAAACATGAGGGATTGTTTGTTACATTGGTTTTGTATTGTGTTGCACCATTCTTTGCCTGTGTCTATATTTCTACTATCTCTTCAGCCAACTCATCCCTCTGATGCTTTCTCCTAAAAGGTCCTGTAGCAACAAGGAATGGTTGAGCAGTTTTCTCAACATTCTGATCAGTTTATTTATTATTGGATATCTTAAAGTCCAAATTTTACTCTAGGAACAGCTATTTACTTACTTACTTATTTAACTATTTCCCGCCTCTATTATTTTTACTAATAACTCAAGGTGGCAAACATATCCAAAATATCCTCCTTTTATTTCCCCAACAACAGCAATCCTATGAGGTGTGTTGGGCTGAGAGAGCTGTAAGCAAAACTCTGGTTGCAATCAGATCAAAGCTATCAAAGTATAATAAAAAGGCATTAATGTATTCATTACTCAGTACCTTAAACAGGCACATTAATTAATATTTCAATATGCTTTTGGGGAGTCAATAGGAAAAAGATACAGATCTTCCTACTTTTTAGCCTCATCCTAAGCAACATTCTGGAACTTCTTTACTTAAGCTATGAGAAATCTGCACTTTTGCTCTAGTAAGAAAGGCTGCAAATCATTCTAATTGCCTATTTGGGGTATTTGCTGCCATCACAGCTTATACATGCCTGGCCCTGTGTGATTGAAAACGAAGGGATACACTTTAATGTTGATATTAATAAGAATTAATACTTTCAAGAGAGTAGTCTTTAAAGTGGAGATAAGATTGGTGCCCTCCAAATGTTCCAGTCTTCAACTTGTCAATCCTAGCCACCATGAAAAGCAACTTCCCATGAAAGAAATTTGCACCTTAAAAAAAAAGCCCCTGTTTTTAAACAGGCTGTACTGGAAAAAGACATCTGATCAATGTTTTCAATAGTTGCCTTTTATCTCCAAAGCAGATAAAGATTATTGCAGATAGCATTTAGTTAGATGGATAGTTGGCATTTCTCTCTGGAGATGGCCTTTTCATTTTGCGATTGGGGCCTTGAGAAATCCCTGCTTACAGATTGCTGCCTTGACTTGGCATCTCCTTTGTTTCCTGTTCAAGATCTCTGGATTTCATTTACTTGTTTCCCTTCCATTAACCACTTTCTGGCCAAACCTCCTGCCCAAACTGCTGTTCTCAGACTGATTCTGGTGGCTTTATCCAACTTAAAAAACAAAAATTCCTTATTTCTGGAAATTAGAAACGGATGTGACAAGTATCCCAAAGGTAGACACTGCCAGCCAGTCCTGGGCATCTTTTGCCTTTCACCAAAAGAGGCATCTGCCCTTACACTGAATGTTCAATATTTACAGTTCTGCTGCTAGAAAAGGGAATCAGTTTAGATACCCGGGGGGAGGGGGGTCCTAAGACAGGGGAGTAGCTGATGCAATCTTTGGGAAAATAATCTTTTAGGAAAGGCTTTCAATTTGTTTTCATGAAAAATCCAGGGATTCAAAACACCGGAAAAATCACACTCTTTCTGCCTCTTCTAAGAGCAGTAGGCCTTAGCCACGTGATTCCTGGGAGAAATATGGCCAGTGGAACTGCCTGCATTACTGGTAGGTTAGGATTTTGATAGGAGTTGGCTGCCAGCTAAGGCAAGCAGATGCAAAAAACTATCTTAAGAGCAAAAACCAGCCAAACTGGGAATCTAACTGCTTTGTGGGAACACTTTTTTCCTAAAGGCAGTCTCGAAAACAAAGCAGTGCCCCTGTAATTCTGCAGGGACTACAGTGCAACTCCCCCCACCTTCTATTGAATCATGTCCGATTCTCGAAACTTCCTGGATGAGTCCCTGCAGTTTCCTTGGCAAAGTTTTTGAGATGGAGTTTGCCCTTGCTTCCTTCCTAGGGCTGAGAGGAAGTGACTGGCCCAAAGTGACCCAGTTGGCTTTCTGCCTAAGGCAGAACTAGAATTCATGGTCACCCAGTCTCTGGTTTGATGACTTAACCACAACACATAATTGGCACTCATAAACAAAGCAAGAGCTATTTAATTGGCTATGTAATTCCTAAACCCAACTAAGATCAGGCTACACTCATAGGATTGTGGATACCTATTCTGTCCCCTGTTGTAGAAAGTTCTTTGACGATCAAACATGTTTGCTAGTTTGGGGAAAAATTTAACCAAATGAAAACAAAAATGCAAGTTTCAACAAGAAAGAGCAAGAGGAGGAGCTGGCGAGGAAGAATTAGCCGAAACTCCCAGACCTAGAGGAAAAAATGGGGAAAAAGCAATTCACTTCTCAGAAAGTACTTCCAGACATTAGGGGTTTCCCGAAACTGAGGCTAAACATTTTAATGCTGCCTCTAGATATTTTCAAAGTCCTCTTAGCATATTTGGCCAAATTAAAGTTTCAGAAAAATATAACTACAGAAGAGTTTGAGCTAAGATTTGGAAGGAAATGGAGTAATTTATTGATTTTCCCCTACTTTATAAACAGTGGGGGGGAGAGGCTGAAGGAGGGAATTGGGCTGAACTTCTTGGTGGAGGAATCTAAATTAAAGCATCTCAACCAGATGGCTGCTTACCCTCTGTTTGAAGATATCTAACATCCTACTTTAATTTGGAAGCAATCCTTCCCTACTGAAGCCAAGTCAGGCCTCCACATTAAATGCTTCGGGTCAATAACTTTGTATGAATTGCCCCTTCCTTACAGGGCAAACTCATTAAGCATCATAGCACTTCAATGAAAAAACAAAATACACACAGCAGGATTTTAACCCTGTAGCAGTTAATTACATTATATGCAGAATAATTTGGGGATGGACAGAATAGGCCAAATGGCATCAATTTGGCTGAATTATGCCAAAATTAACAACAACAACAAAAAGTGTATTGCTGCAATCTTTGGGGAAGTGTATCTCTATAGATGTACTCCAAATGGAAATTTCTCACTGATGTTGAGAGCAAATGTGATTAGAAGTGTGTTTTTTCTTTTTCTTTTTTACTTTCAATGTAAAATGCCATTTCTTTCAGCATAGTAAGTCTCTCCCCCTCCCATCATTTATCACAAAAGCACTTTGCCAGGCAATTTTCAAAATGTTTCATTAAGGGGCAGCCCTAAGGCTATGTTAAAAGAGGAATTCCCCCTCCCCCCCTAAACTCATCAGAATAAGTATAGTTCAGGCTTTGAAATGATTGGATAGTTTACTATTTTTCCTTTAAGGCAGCATAACTAATCAGGTGAAATATAATGCTAAACTTAGCATTTCAGATTTCTTTGCTGACTTCAAGGTACAGAAACAGTGCAGAAAAGAAAATACATAGAATAGAGGTATGGAAGAACTGCTTTGATAAGACTTCTGCCTTCAAAGTTTCAGGAAAGTCCTGGGCAGACCCTGAGTTCCCTCCAATTTCCTCTCAGTAAGCAGCTGCAGGATTGAAAGCCAAGGCTGTCTTTTTCTCCAGGAGAAAAACTTTATGGAACTTGCTGGATCTTGAAAGAGGCAGGAATAGGCTAAGGTGCTACTTTACAGATAATAATGAGGAACCTCTTTATTTCCCTACAGCCTGATGCCTAAAGCCACTTAAGCCTCTGCTTTTCTGCTAGCATTTGTGGGGTGGGTGGGTTGGGGAGGCCTTCTTGGCAAAGGTAAGTTTCTGTAGATCCCATTTGGGGGTGAAATGTGAGGCACATATATCGATCTTAAATAGATGTCAACAACAATCTTTGTGGACTTAATAAAGCTCTGGTTTCCTTTCAAATCTAGTAAGATCTATGGTATGTATATAAAAAAGATAACACCAGGCTGATCTTGGATAATACTTCAGTAGATCTTTTTCCCTGTGGGCCCCAATAAATTAAAGGGAATCCTCAATAACTTTTTATCTCTGGAATGTCGTTATACTGTTAGGGTGATCTCCATTTAGAACCTATTAAATCAAGAACTACCACATTCATCAACTCAATAGGAATACAGCTTCAGAAGCTGTAGGATTCATTCGCCCTCCTGAAAGTATAAAGCAAACTATGAAGTTGAGGGAGGGAGACCCAAAACCAATAAACCAAGAATCCAGCATACAAAACAAGCAAAGAGAATGACTAATAAAATGTCAATCTTGTTTGTCTTGCAGGTTATTTCTGACACTGGATCCCTTGAAACAAACTCAAGCAATTCCTGCCATTGAAGGCAGGAAATCCCTGACAATCAGCTCAAGCAGCCATGTCTATCTAGAAATACTTAGCTGATTTTGGAATCTCAAATAATCCCATCCTCTGATGAATTTAAATCTTTCTCTTATCCTTGATTTGGAGGGTCTATTGATTTTAATAAAACATATTACCCAGCAATTGTTCATATGCAAGTATACATCACTCCATTGCATTGTAGTGATATATCTTTGTATAAACTCAGCTTGGCATGAATTGAGGGGCACAAAAATTCATATATAATAACTGGCTGTTAGTATTAAAATGATCAATGTATCCTTGTTTAGAAGTAGCTGAATATAATTCCAAATACCTGTCTCTCCTCTTCCCTCCTAATATTATTTTTATTTAATTACTCTTTCTTGGTTATTTTTAAATAATTGGTGCAGTTCTTACACTTGTTCAGATAGATAAATTAACACAGCTCTGAAAGCAACACACTTAATACCTTTCAATTCACGATGATTTACTTCTATTATTGGGCACAGTTCTGCCCAAATTTTGGATTTTATGTCCATCTCAGACACAGTAAACTGTGGTTTCATTTATTATGGTTCATTGTATTATTCACCGTTGGATGCATTTGTACAACGGCAATACACAAATCAGAATGATTAGATGTGCACAAAACATTACATTTCAAAGAAATAGAGTTTAGCTGAGCATGTTGCAGAATCCTGCTTATACATGTGTGACCAGCTTTTCTGTGATTGTAATGGAATTTGTCTGTTCTTGCCTTTACTAAAGTCTCATTAAACATGGGATTACTCAGTGTCACCATGAATAAGATAGCAACTTCACCTGCTCACTGATTTTTTTCCCCATTCCAGAATTAGGTACAATTCTTTGAAATGAAGCTCCATTGACCTCACAGTGCTTATGACTGCCTGGATATCTGTCCAGTATCTGCTGTGTGTGTGTGTGTGTGTGTGTGTGTGTGTGTGTGTGAGAGAGAGAGAGAGAGAGAGAGAGAGAGAGAGAGAGAGAGAGAGAGAGAGAGAGAGAGAGAGAGAGAGAGAGAGAGAGTCTGCCTGTCAAATCAACCCAAATACTTGCATTTGTTTTATAGCTACACCATACACTGTTGGCCTTGTCCGGGGTTCAAAGCTTGAAGCCAACATCTGCTATTATAGCTCAACTGAGGGTCAATCCTTAAGTCATGATGAGAATTTTGGGGGTTTTTCCCCCAGTTTTTGCCGTAAACATAGCCATTCCCTAATCTTTTCCTATTCACGCTTCTCCCGAAATTTCCCATTTATAGTCAGAACCAATAGAAAGCTATAGAAATCAGGGGAGAAACACATTCACGTTCCCCAAGCTTCCTTGTTTCCAGAAGTAGGAAATGGGACCAAAACAGTTTTCTCCTTTGTGGGGGGGGGGAATCTTGTGTTTCTACACATTTCCCCTTCCTGTGAAAAAGGGCACACTCACAAAGCCCATCCACCCAGAGGCTTGCATCCTCTTTCCCTCCACCCCGAAGATGAACTAGAATTGCTGTTGTTATTAAATGGCTGCATTTATAATCAACCCAGAGGAAACAGTAAATCTTGGGTGACCTTTGTCTATTTTGGACAAATCCTGCTTTTCCCAGGCCACCAAATAAAATAAATGAATCAATAAGCAAAAAGGCTTGTGACTCTGTTAGCATTTTCTTAGCCAGGTTATTCCTTCAAGATAGAGGGAAGGCAGGAGAGATTGCATTTCAAGCCATTTGAAAAAGCATCTTTTCCCATCAGAAATTGCGATTAATATATGTTGTTTAAGATCCGTTAATCCCCGGGCTTTTGAAAAATTGCTGGGGTGGGGGAGCCTAGAGGGATTCTCCCGAGGAAAATCTAGGCCCGGTTTGGATGCTCTGCTCAGTTCTGCCAAAGGTCCGCTTTAAAGAGACGGCAACACTTCACTCAGGACTGACACTCCACGGAATTGCGCAGCCGGGATTTAAGGAGCACGTGTTGGGCATCCCTTCCTTTAACAGATTTTTTAATGAGCGTCCAGAGGGTTGGACCCAACAAATAATAAAGGATCCAACAACTAATCAAGAAATAATCCTATTTAAGAAGGGACACCCAAGGAGATTTAGCTGTGTGGACAGACAGCTCGGTTTACTGATTTCAGCAGCTCGCTTCTAAACAGAGCTTAAACCTTAATTCGGTGTGTGTTTAAAGTAGCTCTCAGCTTTGCAGCCTTTTCTGTATACATTTATGTACTGGAAAGCAATGGGGAGGTACCGGTAATCCTCCAGCTTACTTCAAAGAAAGTGGCTTCAGAGTCACACTTGGGAGACCCTGGTTCATAAGCAAACCTCCATGAGATGACATTCTTCGAATAAAATACGGGGGAGATGCCCTAATTTAGGCAGCAAATACCTTGCGCCCTAATTGTGACCTAATAATAGTGGAACCCCTATGCATGTTGCCAAGTGGGGGACGGGACGGACGGATGGACCCTTGCTCGACCCAAGGGGGTTTACCCCTTACTTTTGCTCATGTAATTGTTGGTTTTGTTTCTTCTGTGGGCTTTCCCCGAACTGAGAACTTGAAGGCATTTCAGTTCTGGGGTATGCAAAGCAAGGGAGAAGTTACATGGCCTATGCTTTCCCTGAGCAGGCCTCCATCAGGCCTGGCGTCCCTCCGGCCCAATTTAAACACGGCGCAGCGGTTCTTAGCCCCCGTTGCTGCAACGGAGAGGGCTGCAAAGACGGCTCGTCTTCTGCTCGCATGCAAAGATCGATTCCGCGGCTGCCTCTGTGCCTGTATCCCTCCCGCGCGGGGATCTTTGCCCTTCACACGTCCGAACCTGCTACAGATGGAGGGAAATGCCTCCCAAGTAAGCTTTGGAGCTCTTTGGCTCCCACCAAATTTCCCTCCTGGCTTTCCTGGTTCCGAGACACATCTTATCAGGGTTGCTCAGTGGATCGGGGTGGGCTCTCTTCCCAGACAAGGCCCGGGAAAGGCTGAGCACTGGGAGGGAATAAGCTGTAAGCGCTAAGCTCTAAGAGGAGTGACCGCTGTCTGCAGACCTGGTGGTCTGCAGACAGCGGGGCAAGAGGGAGGGGGAGAGGCAGGGGTGGGTTCTAAATTTTTTTACTACCGGTTCTGTGGGTGTGGCTTGGAGGTCATGTGACTGGGTGGGCATGGCTAGCTGGTCATGTGAGCGGGTGGCCATGGCTATGTGTATAGGGACTACTCAGAGTGCTGAAAAAAATCATTTCTGACAGGTCCTCGCACTTTTGACTTGTCCTCACACTTATGACCATCTTCACATTTATGCCCGTGCAGCATTCTTAACAACCATGTCACTCATTTCACAACTGCTTCTCTTCACCATGGTGACAAGATAGGGCAAAAAACTTAAAATGTGAGGACAGTCGTAAGTTCGAGGACTGGTCAAAAGTGCGAGGACCACTCAAAAATAACTTTTTCAGCCCTCTGAGTAGTCCATATGCACAAAAGGACTACCCAGAGGGCTGAAAAAAGTGATTTTGTCACTGCTACCGGCTTGGCCGAACTGTGCCGAGCCGGGAGGAACCCACCACTGGGGAGATGAAGGAAAGCTTTGCAGAGGCGACTGCGGAGGTGGCTCACCCTGACTCTGGGCTCCGTGAGGTTGGTCCACACCGCGATCTCCTCCCTCATGCTCATGTCCGGGTAGCGGTTCCTCTGGAAAGTGGCCTCCAGTTCCTGCAGTTGCTGGCTGGTAAAATGAGTCCTTTGGCGCCTCTGCTTTTTCTTCTTCGCCGGGTCATCCGCGCTCCCCTCCTCGCTTTTCTGCGCGCCACTTGGCTCCTTTTCTAGAAAGAAAGAAAGAGGGCCGAGGAGATCGAGACCACAATAAGGATATAATAATACTAATACTAATACTAATACTAATACTAATACTAATAATAATAATAATAACAATAATAATGTACTTGGTTGATACCTAGGACGCTGGCAGCAACCCGTATCAATCAGTCAATACCAATCAATGGTATTTGTGATGCATTTTTGAATGTTGAGTTGACTGAGTTTCATGTTTAATTAATAAAGTAAACAATAATAATAAACAATAAACCATAATAAACAATAACAACAATAATAATAAGGATCAGTTGGGGTGCGATTAATAGTATTATTGCAAAGAAAATAAAAGGATTTCTGCCAGGCCTTTTAACCCAAGACAGTGCGAGTAACCGTCCCCCTGCAAACAAGCTGGCTAATACGAAAGTCTAACCTGAATCTCCCGTAAATTATACACCATTTTCGCAGCAGCGAAAAGGTTTGGATTGGAACCAGCTCCTCTGTTTCAAAAAGTTGGAGAATTGAAGGGTTTGCCTCTACAGAAACAAGGGCTAGAGATGACCTGCGCTGTTCTGCATAGAAGATGCAGAAAGCTAGAAAATAAGCTATGAAATACAGGGGGAAAAACACTTTTTAAAAATCATGCTTTTACGTGCAATAGAAAAATTCTGATGAAAATGAAAAGTTTCATTTACAAATCAGAATCTTTGTTCTCCCAAAAAGTAAGAAATTTACTGCTCATTTTGATTGTTTTGGGGCATTTTTCTATTATGCTGAGGATTTAAACTTACAAAGGATACAATATACACTTCTCCCAGGGATGATATAACTACATTGAGAACAACTTTATTTTCTTATTAAACTGAAGGAGTGGGAAGAAAGGACAGGAGCAGCTCTATACCTTGGGAATTTGGAATTTCTACTTTCAGGGTGAGCTTTCAAGGATCTCTCTTTATATTTAATTAAAATGACATAACATTAAGAAAACATGTTTGTTTAAACTATTGAGATAAGGATATTTTGCAAATTTGGATTTATCTCCGTTCAAAAATACAAAAATACAAAAAAAAAAAATGCATTTGTACACGAAGTTCTCCAGAAAGCATAAAATGTATTTGTTCAGTAATGGCTGAAGTTTGTACAAGTTTGAAGTGGCATGTCAATTGGCATGATCATTTCTTCAATCTAATCATTCAGGTAAATGGGAGAGGGAAGAAATCAGGACTTACTCAAGCCCCAAGTTTTATAGGCTTCAGTGCAAGAAATGTGAGGGCGCTCCTATTTTTAAAATGCATGGCAGTTTCCAGATACAAACAATTCACATTAGTTTCCAGGATAAACCCACAGGTTAAATTGACTGAAGGTTTCTCCCACTATGCTTTGGAAGGGATGAGATATAGTTAAGAATATGGATGCAATTTATTATTTGTGGAAGTGAATGTTTAGAGAACAAAGGGTATTCTTCTGAAATATTCTTCTGGCAGTCGGTTTGATATAGCAATGCTAAGGCATAAGACTGGAAACCAGGAAATTGTGAGTTCTAGTTTTGTCTTGGGCACGAAACCAGCTGGGTGACCTTGGGTCAGTTAATCCCTCTCAGTCCTAGGAAGGAGGCCATGGAAAACCACTTTCCAAATCTTGCCAAGAAACTGCAGGGAACTGCCCAGCCAGTGATCAGGAGTCAACACAAAAAGGATAATTCTACCATCTAAGGCCTAGATCCATGCCTACTGAAGAAAGTGTAGCTGAATTCAGGGGAACCCACCACTTTTGAAAAGACTTAATATTCAATTGAACACCTCAGCAATTCAGCTAAATGTCTCTTAAGGCTAATACTTTGATAACTAAATTATATTCAAACTGGCCAATTTGTAGGCTATAAATTCTAAAAAGTATAATGAGACCTGGAAATGCTTTCCGAGTTGATTAAGGCAAAGTCTTCTCTGTCCAAGAACTTATAATTAAATTGCTTGTGCAACAGTCACTGAAGTAGTTCATGCTGCAGTGTGATGGAGAGACTGAAGCAACAGTCATTTATCTTTGTAGGATTCTAGATATGCAATCAATTTCTAAATTGATATTATGCAAGTATTTCAAAAGAGTATTGGACAGTTGCTGATGTGTGTGATGTGTGTACAATTGCAGTTTGAATATATTGTAATTAAAACTAAATAGAAGATTCTGTGGAAGGATCTGTAGTTGACCTGGCTAATAATCCACGTTGTTTGCTTTCTTTAATAGCCTGCTTTAAATAAAATGCATGACACAGACTAAAGTGTGTAGTAAAGGAATTGTGGGTCTCCGCAATGTATTTCTGGAAAGTGAGAGGGATTTTAGAGAGTATTATCTTTTACTTCCTTCCTCTACAGACATTTAAGAAAGTCACCTTATTATCATATGCATCTACAATATGTATATGCTTAAACAGACCCACACCCGCCCACATTAATATTTATACATCCTTTTTATATTGAAAAGTCAAACTGCAGACACGATCCATCCAAAAATAAGCCCTTTATGTTCCCCTGATTTCAGCGGATTACAAAAGTGCTTTGCCCTTCTTATTGAAAAGAGTGAGGAGCTCAATGGCTTAATTTCAGCAAGATCAGATGCCACATAAAAATGCAGAAATTATTTATGCCTCTTGAAAGAAAGAAAAGTGGACAAGGAGCACGTGCAGGCACCGGCAAGATTAAATTCACATTTGATCCTTGTATAACCAGCTGCTGCTTGGGAAAAAAACAAAACACCCCATCCCATAAAGATATTAGGCAACTCTATGGTATGAATCGACTTGGGAGGCTATTCCATACACTGAAAACCTAAATACACGCGCTACAATCTCTCCTCCTTTTGAAGGCCTAGATTTGATATTCTTCCCGGAGGACTCTGATCAGAGAGATGTGTCAGTGTCCAGCTGGCAGCCCCCAAAGGACAAATAGTTAAGGAGAAGCGCAGCTTTCTTTCAATGCAGCTCAGAGAGGAGGGCCACTCTGGGCAGGGAAGCAGTTCACAAAGCCTACAAGGCCTTGGTGCTGCCTAAGGAAACTGTAGGTCCTCTTCAAAGCTTCTCCTCCTTATTCACCAGGGCCTCACCTAGGCCCTGGTACAACCCTCGCCTTTTTCCTAGCAAGGCCATGGAAAAGTGGGCTCAGCTTGGGACCAGTTTGGTGGCCTTGGCTTTTCTTAAGGCTGGACCTCGGAGAAAGTGTAGGAGAGACTGAGGGCAAGGCCCCCAAGCAATCTTACGTCCCCATCAGTCCTCAAAGGGAGGGGGGGCGCATGGTGAACTTTAACCCTTCTCCACCAGTGGAGTCTACCCCCACATCCCTGCTCCTCCAAAAAGCTGCCTTCTCCCTCGGGCTTTGATACAGCTCCAGAACGATCACTTCCCGCCAGCTTGCTGGCCTTTGCACTGTTTTCCACAGGCAAGAAGTGAAAACTAAGCTCTGGTGGGCCTAAGCAAGCAAGATGTTGCTTGCTCGAACCCTCTTCTCCATTAGGAACTAGAGCTTGGCACAACCATAAGGACCTCAACTTACACAACCACAAGGACCCTCAGCTGTGGTGCTCCTGCCATTTGCAAACCACTTCCGGAACAGCTGCTTAAAAAAAAATAAAAATGGGGACCTGACTTGGCGAGAAGGCGCTGCGTTTTCTCTGGGCCGCTTCTACCAGCATTCCCTCATTTATCTGTGGGCATGTTAAGAAGCCTAAAATTTATTTCAGTGGAAATCTAGAGGCAAAGGTGTTGTTTTCCAAAGGAATTAGGCTTGCCCTATTGTTCTAATTCCCAAGCGCCTGCTTAATCTGACCCCTTCTATTAAATATTACCGGTGGTTCCCTGTTTTATTTTTCCTACTTGGCGTTACTGGAACGCATTGTATATCTTGGAACCAGGTCTCTTCACTCTTTCCTCTCTTGCTTGGGGAAATTGTTTCTCCAACTGATGCAACCGAATGCGTAAACATTACCAGGGGCTGGTCCCAAGGTAGCACAAGCCCAAATTCAGCAATAAATAGTGGGATTGACTTGAAGGGTTGCATTTTAAATTTACTTCAGTTTGGGTGAACTCGGCTTTATTTATTTAGATATGCCATTAATTTCCCGCAAGATCAAGCTGTGGCATTCAAATGCAGAAATTATCTGGAGTTTGAGAATTAGATTCCACTCTTGTGCCTACTAATTTGAAAGTTAAATTCTTTCCCAAAGAAATATCTACTAATTTCACCAACACCTCTCTAGACTCGAGTTGTCTTCACTAAAGCAGGAACGTCAAAAGGCACAGCGCGTTTTTAGGTATTTTAGGTTGCCGTCCACAACATAATTGCTGGGAAAGGAGAAGTGCGAAGGATTCACTCTGAAGTTTCATTCTGTCATCGAGGCGTTGTTCTTACTCATTTTTAGGAGTGAACTTTCCCAAGATTTGAGCCGCGGAGCACTCGGGGTAATTTTCTCAAGCAAGGAGCCCGGCTGGGCACTTGCATTTGGCGGCGGCGCGGGGGGGGGAGCATTTTGCAACCCCCTCCCTTGCCCTGAAATCGAAGAGAACCACTTCTTCGGAGCAAAAGGCTTTTTCGTGTATTTAGGGAAGAGTTGCCAACGTAGCGTTACTTTGGGGTTGGCAATTGACACTCGTTCACCTGCAAATAGGGCTGACGGAGGGAAGCTGCAGCCGGTGTCCTTTTACAAAACCTTCTCCTAAAATATGCCACTCCTCTACAAAGACATCCCGGATTAAAAGCAACGCCGGGCGGAATAAGATGTCTGCTCATTCCCTCGCCAAGGCCTTGAAATTTTCCTTCCTTCCTTTCCCCTCCACCTTTTTTTTTTCCCCTTCCCTGCCTGAGTTTTGATGGGGGCCCTCCCGAGAGATCCTTTTACACGCCTACGCTATCCAGACTGGAAAATAAACCCAAACAAGACTTGCCGTGAGTTCGAAAACCCGGAGCCCGAACGGAAGGGCTCTTAAAAGAAACTCAAGGAGTTGCGTATTTTGGGGGGGGAAGAAAGAATAAAAAGTGCCAGTTAGCCTGGGAAACTTGAGCGCAAACTCCGCCACAACCGAGAGGGCGCGATGAATCTCACCACCCCTTCCTCGTTCCCATGCTGAAACCAAGGGATTCTGGGCCGCCCCTAACGTGCTTTTGTTTTGAACGCGGCTCCTCTCGCCTGATCGCGCCCTCCACGGTAGGGATGGAGGAGGGCGCTGGGGTGGGGGGGGTGGGGGTGTCTTTTCTGCTTACTTCCTATAAAACCGCGGCACCCCACCGCCCCAAACTGCGGGTTTACCTGGGGCTTCGGTGTCCGAAGATTCGCTGGCCGAGTTCTCGATCGGTTCTCTGCCTTCGGAAGATCTCTGCAAATGGAAGCTGGAAGCCATGTCGTGGGACGCCTGCGGGGTTCTCAAGCTGTCGGGAAGCCTTTCCAAATTCATCCCACCTTTAAAGGAATCCATAAGCAAGAAGGAGGCTGAGTCGTAGCCTGCGCGCCTGCCCTTTTGAAGTCTGCGCGCTCTCGGCTTGCAACGTCTTACGTGCATACAAAACTACGAGAGAGAGGAGAACTGCCAAGCTAGAGAGAATGACAGCGAGCGGCTGCCCAGGACGGTTCCACCGAAAGTCCACTTTACTTATAGATATATATATATATATATATATATATATTTTAAAAAAATTACTTTTAAATCCACTAAGATTCGGCTTGGCTGACTGGAGGACAGGCACCGCCGAGCTTCCGAGCGGTCCGACTTCCCGGGGAAAGAAGCAAAGGCGCCCCCCTTGTAGGTAGCGCGCGGGAGGGGAGGGGGGGGGCCGAGGAAACCAGGCGAGTCGCTTGGGGTGGCCGAGATTCAAGTGACCTGCCCTGGAACGAACGCCTGAAAGTTGAAGCAAGACTCCGCCCCTTCTTTCTTCCTTTCCTGCCTCCCTCCTTCCCTCCTCCCTCCTCCCTCCCCGCCCCCACCCGCCTAGGAAAGTTCAAAACCTCCCCGTCCTCCCGGCTACTAGATCTCGTCCACCGAGCTCTCTCTTTCCTTCGCCTAATGGAGCCTCCTGCGAGCTCTCGGTCCCTGCCAGCGAGAGCTTCCGAGGGTGGGCTTCGCGCATTGGTTAAAGAGACCGCGCCCGCTCCCCGTCGGCGTCTCCCTCTCTCTCTGTCTCTCTCTCTCTCGCTAAAAAGCTGAGTTTCAGGAACGGGGCTCTTCTCCCCAAAGCCAATTTGATTCTCCTTCTCTTTTTACTTCTCTCTCTCTCTCCCCCCCCCCATTCCCCACTTTCCAGACGGTGTGGTTCATTCCAAGGTCCGCTTCAGGCAAGGGGACTTCTGCATTGAAATCACCAGAACGGGGGGGGGGGAGTTAGGGACTGGGGGTGGGGGGGAAAGGAGGAGATCGCTTACTCGAGAAGGGTTTCTATGGAAATCCGTCTTACTGGAGCGATCATTCAACTCGCCTATTCCTCCCGGCGAATTTTAACCAGAAAGGCAATTTGT
Source organism: Pantherophis guttatus (assembly GCF_059756535.1). NCBI lineage: Eukaryota > Metazoa > Chordata > Lepidosauria > Squamata > Colubridae > Pantherophis > Pantherophis guttatus. The sequence continues at coordinate 192,829,711 of NC_142064.1, forward strand.
TTCCATCTACGTCCGATATAGAAAAGCTTCCCCAGCGGTTGCTGTGGAAGTCTCCAGGGCTCAGGGTGGATGTCACTTCTGGGACTGATGGGGCTTAATTGCGGTGAATATGTGCAAGGTCGGCCTTCTATTCCACTGTTCAGCTACGTGACTCATGCAGAGTGCAATCCTAAATGCGTTTACTAAAAGACCACAGGACATGTTTCCGAAGAAGCAAGCAAAAATCCAACTCTTTCAGTGATTGCACGTGTACGTCTACTCAGATTTCGAATAAGTCAGCCAAGTCCTTCCAGTTTACTCAGAAGGATTTTTCGTTCCGGTCAATAGGCTTACTTCGGGGAGCCTTTTAGTAAATTTAATTGCGACCGATTTTTGAGTTAGACGTGCAATTTATAAACTACATCAGAGCTTAGAAACAAACTGCCAGGAAGTACTGTAAGCGGGGTATATTCTGTTTGAAAAGCTACGAGGATTTGTGTGAGTGTGTGTGTGTGTGTGAAACTAATAATGCATTATGAATGCTTCTCCCAATTTTAGGAGGGGAAAAAGCAGTTTAAACATTGAAACAGCCCAGAATGGATCTCCCCTTTGCCTTCTGCTTATTTTCTGGTGGCCCGCAAATGTTGACTCAGGGATATTTTTTTCCCGTAGTTCTGAGTCTGGGAGAGGAAATATAATATAGTACGATAGATTGAGAAGAATTAATTTTCATGGATCCCTGCCTGGTGTTTTTGGACGGGGAAATTGAGACTTCAGGTCTCAGCGCTTTAACCACATCCCTCGGCTTTTCCGAGTCCAACTGGAATATTTTTTTTTTTTCAAATCAAGGTGGAACTGCGCTACTATTTTGTTTTTTTTAAAAAAAAAAACCCAGGAGTTTTTAGGTGTCATTATAAACAACTAAGTAAGGTGCCTCCCCCGTTAATATTATTGACGGTCTTAGTAAAGAGCCGCCAGATCTTCTTTTTAAATCTCCTCTGGGTCATGGAAGTCCCTGTGCTTAAATGAGATTTTTCAATTCTATAAATCTGGCGACGAGGCGACAAATCCGTCGAAGTAAATGGGATTTGCCGGGTTCATAAACACCGCTCCTAAAAACGTACCAAGTCCTATCTCTGGATCCCCGCGGAATTTCTACTCAAACCGCCTAGCTTCTATTTTGGGCTGCTTTCGCGATTCACTTGCCATCCCCGCCTGCCTTCAACGGGAGCTTCGCCACAAACTTTTGGGATATTTAGGTAGCGCCGTGCCAACGCGAAAGCTGCCGGACCCCCTCGGCCACAAAGCGCTCGGCCGAAACTTCAGGAGGAGAGCTGAGGACTCCGGAGCCGTTCCCTCCGCTGTCCTGGCTGTAGTTCAACACAGATCCTCCTCTCGGCTTTGGTTTTCGCACTACTGGTGGGGCGGCCGGACTGCGGATGTGGACTCCAGCCCAAAGTCTCCGGCCTGACCCCACTCTAAGCAAGCCTCAACTTGTTCGCGGGGGCGAGGGGCGGCTCATCCCTCGAGTTCTGGCCACTGCGTGCTGGCTTCGCGTTGACACATTTATTCCACAAGAAGCTATGCCATACGTTATGACTCATCAACCACAATGGCAAGATTCACTGAAGCATCTCTAAATAGTAATAAGGAAGTGCGTGTCATGTCGTGGCACAGCTAGTTCTGTGAAGGTAGCTTTTGGGTTGAATTCATATTAAGGGAGATGAACGTAGCTCCTATGGATATCGGTGGATCTTAAATTGCAGAACAGCCCTTCAGCAATTTCCATTGCACTACTAATTTCTTATGATGTGCTGTCCAGCACCAAATACGTTACCGGTAATTGGCAGAAAAGGCCAAACGACCCCCGCTTGCTGGAAACTTTCTCTTAACGGGCTTATTGGGGAGGGAATTTCTGTTCGGGGGGGGGTCTTTTTCTTTTCCAAGGCTGGAGCTCTTGGCTGCAACTCTCCAGGGAGCGATGGCTCTGAAGAACTCAAGTTCCAAGGCTGCCAGGCAGCGGCAAACCTCAGGGTGCTTTTTCCTCCGAGTTTTAAAAGCTGCGAATTACAACCCCGGTTCTGCAGGTGCAAAACAGACTAAAAGATCTCCCGAAGATCAGGTGAACCTCTCTATCTGCCTCCTTCTGGACCTGGAACGGTGTCATGTTCAGACCGCATTTCTGGGGTGGAGAAATACTACGGAGGGAGTTTTACGCGGTGGGAGGGAAAGGTGAGGGCCCTTTTCTCGAGAAGCCAACTTCCGTTCATCCCATTCTTTTGAGTCCGCTCTCTTGGAGCTTTTGCAGCATTCCCTCCTCCCACTCCCCGCGAGGGCTCAGGATGGAGGGCGGCAGGGTTAATTTTTCTCGCGCCCACCGCAAAACTTTTTGGAGAGCGCAGTTTAGAGCCGATCCACAACCTAAGAAGAACCGCGGAATGAGTTCTCTCTGCCGCCCAGCCATCCAGGCTCCTACAATGCCATCTTCGGGACCTTTCTTTACTCTGCCGGAATCCAGCAGCGCCGCAGCAACCGCTCTGGTTGAGATTCCCACTGTAACTCCTAAACCAGGAGCCTTTGTAGGCTCCTTCCACGCTCCCCTTTCCCACGAGGAGAAATCCGAGGAAATCTGTTGCCAGGACCACTCGGGTATCAAGTGTCAAAGGGGGTTCCACAGTTGTCCCCAGAGTTCGCCTCGGAAACTGGATTCCCATCCAACCGATCAAGTGAAGGAATTAAATCCCCCCCCCCCATTTCTTCTGATAGTCATTCCTGCACATTAAGGCCCAGCAATCCAGACTTTCTGAGCGAGCAAAGAAGCCCCTTTAAACTGTAAATAAATACAGCCTTAAGTCGAATTCGGCTCAGAACTCCCCATAACAGTGCTGCAGCGAAGGGCAAAGAGCATTAATCCGGGGGGGGGGGGAGGGGGGAAACCTGAAGCCCTTCAGATGCTGGTCAACCACCACTTCCAGCAGCGCCACCTGCCAAGGCAATGGGGACCGTGGGGTGCAAAATCTCTACCTTACCCTCTTTGCCCTTTTGATAAAGCACCAGGCAGATCTTGCTCTATCAGCAGATATTATTCCTGGCAGCTTCTGTTCTCTGTCTGTCTGTCTGTCTGTCTGTCTCTCTCTCTCCCCTTCCCTCCCTCCCCCCCACTCACACACCTCCATCCCATGTTCAGAGGCTCCAAAAGGTGACCTCTGAACTGTAACGCTGCCTAATATTTGTCTATACTGAGCTCAGAGACAAGATAAACCACTGGGGAGGAGGAGGAGAAGGAGGAGGAGGAGGAGGAGAAGAAATGACTCCTCTGACTGAAGTGCTCAAATAATCAAGAAACCAACCCACCCAACATCAGTTTCGGTTAAACAAACTCCCAAAGTCCAGTTATTTCACCCTGGTCGTATTAGACCTCTTCTATTAACCTCCCCCCACCCCCAAGCGAATAAGTGGAAAATATGTCAAATAAAGACTGAGGATTGGGACAGCGTTAGCACAACATCATCACAATTTTCATGAAAAACCTCAACTTTACTGTGGCTGCTTTCAATACAACCACTGAAGCTGGATTAGGGTTAGATTCTTCTTTAGGTTTTTTTTTTTAGTTTTGTACCGTTTCCCCCAAAATAAGACATCCCCTGATAATAAGTCCAACTGAGCTTTTGGGCGCATGCACTAAAATAAGCCCCCCCTGAAAATAAGCCCTCCCCCAAAATATTTAAATGCATGCGCAGCCAGTCCACGCCATTTCCTCTGGTTAGGGTTAGGGAGACAGAGCTGGAAATCAGGTAAGACTGCAAGAGGAGCCCCCTCTTGCTCCATGTGCCCCCAAATAATAAGACCTCCTTAAAAATAAGGCCATGTTTTAGGGTTCAAAAAAATATAAGACAGGGTCTTATTTTCGGGGAAACGCGTTATGTGTTATTTTAGGAAGTGGCTTACTATATTGAGGAAACCCAGGAAATGGATTAATTCAGGAACCTAGTTAGGGTTCTAGCCTACACTGACTACATTGTGTGCCAACAGCCAGGGCTGGCCTTTGGGTATGTCGAGGCTCCTTTCAATAAATGGAGCAGAGCCTCTCCAACATACCTTGTTGTAGCTGCCTTGTTACATCAGAAGTACCTGGAATAAGAACCCTTTGCTTTTAAAGAGGAAGGTAGGGAAAGGGTAAACCTGGTACCTAACTCTATTACAAACTAAGCCTGTGGTGCTCTAACTGCTACAGTGAATGCCATTTGGGAATGCGGCAGAAGACACTAAAGGCTTTTTGGATTTTAGAAACCAGGAAAGCAGCAAGCTGGAAAAAAAAAAAAGCCCAGCGTAAGGTTTTGCAGCACAACTACAACCTTGCTCAATATTCTCCTAAGGTTCAGACAGACTTCCTCTCCTCAAGAGATGCTGCTGTTTTCATGAACGGCTTGTATCTTTGCCAGCAGGCCAAATGTCCGGAGGCCTTTAGAAAACAAATGTTCTCCAGCTTGCCTTGGCCGATGCCTTCCAGGCGGGTAAACACAGGATCAAGCCACAGTCATATATATCTCCTTTTCTTGGAGAAAGTCCCATTGCAATGAATGGGGCCTCTCTTGGGAAGAGACATCCTTGGGATTCATCTGTGCCAAGTTGAAGTTCTATCATTTGCTTTGGTATCAGGCTGAATGGCAAAGTAACAAAAATGCCCCTAAGCAGGTTCAGTGTGCCCTTTCTTTGCCAGCTTTAACAGCAGGGAAAACAAATTGGTACATCCTGTTATTGTTGAAGCTACTTCCCAGGAGCTGCTATCCGGGAGAGACAAATTTCCTATCTCTTACAGCTCTTGCTCCCTTGCCCTCCTCTCTCACGTTGGAAAGAAGGAACCTTAATTCTTATTTTTCACTTGTCATATTTTCCATTCAGAACAGAAAATAAAGCATGGCCTTTCCAGGAAACACAACACTGCGAACCTCAGGGCTACCTGGGAGAATCAAGCTGTACCTGTCTTCTGCTCCTTTCTCTCAAGTCCAGGCTGCAAAATTGGCCTGGCTCACCTGTTTATTTGGGGAGAAGCAGATCTCAGGGCCAAGCAGCAGCCTAGGCTGTGGATGAAGGTGGAAGGAAAGGTGGAGCCAGGGAGAAAGTGAGCCAAGGAGAAGGCAACAGGGAGTGTTGGGGAGAAAGGCTCTGATAGGAAGGAGAAGGTTCCAGTTCAGGGATCAAAAGAGCCAGGTGGAAAGATTTAGTCCATCTAAAGCCAGGATGGCATAGTAAGACCTAACAACCACAAGTCCCTTATGTTACTTTGCCACTCAGGTCTGGCTGCCAGGTAAGGAACGGTCCATCTGGATGTACATGAGAGCAGGGTTGAGCAGTCAGTCAAACCCAGTTCTGGTTTTGCTTTTTCAAAGAGCTTTGGTAACTCTCAGTACTAAACTTCATCCAAGCACAGAATCAAAGGGGAGGATCAGGCACTATATCTTACAACACAGGGGTGGATTTGGATACAGTACACTCTTCAATCAGGACTCCTCTAATGGTTTTCAGTTATGCTTATTGCAGGTGATGGATATTGTAGGTCAATGTATCTGCAGGGCAACAGATTAAGCAACAGTTATGATTGGAGGAGTGGTCATTCAGACCTGATTTGAAATAGATGTTTCTTGTGGCCACTGTGAAACTGACTTTGAAGTTCAGTCTTGGAGACAAGAATCATTATTATCAGAGCATCAATGAAAAAGACAGGGAAGCAATTTTTTTTTTTTTTTGGTGAAACAACACATTATGTTAGTGTCAAGTATCAATTCAGGCATTTTTGCAATCAAAATAAGCCCAAAGAGGTTTATTTTACAGCAAATGGCACGGAGCTCAGAGAGCTTTACTTTACAATACTTGTAATTCAAGTCTGCAGCCTGGATGTACGGGTTGTTTTGTTTTGTTTTGGGTTTTGCTTTGTTTTGTTTTTGAAGAGGAAAGATTGTTTTAGTGAAATAAAACAAAGGACCTAACTATTGAAGATTTCCTCAGTTACTAGTGCAGTTGCAAGACCGCCTGGAGTTATTTTGGTGGGGAGAAAATCAGTATTACTTGCAAGACCAAGATATCTGGACCAGTGCAGAAGAAGGAGGAAATGACTCTCTCAGCAATTATTCCCAAGTAATGGTAGTTACTATAGCGATAGCAATAGCACTTAGACTTATATACTGCTTCATAGTGTTTTACAGTCTTCTCTAAGTGATTTACAGAATCAGCATATCTCCCCCCCACCCCCGGACAATCTGGGTCCTAATTTTACCAACCTCAGAAGGATGGAAGGCTGAGTCAACCTTGAGCCAATGAGACTTGAACTGCTGAATTGCTGGCAGTCGGCAGTTAGCATAATTAGTCTGCAATACTGCATTCTAACCACTACGCCACCGCGGTTCCTATGTAATATATTTCTTATATTACAAGAAGAACATCACGAAGTTGGAAGTTGGAGGAACTCTCTGTCACTTTGGATAATGAGGAAAAAAATACACAAAGTTGTTGAGTGTTATGAAAAAGTTACACTTGATCTGAAGTAAGTACTACTGCAGATTTGGCTTCCTCAACGTAACTAAACATTTCCCTCTGGTGTCTCTGCCATCCAGCATGACAAAAAGTTCAGGTGAACGCCAAAGCTTTATGTATATTCATTCTTTAGCATTTCCAGATCTTGGGTGGCACAATTGGAAAAGCTAGAATAGACCAGTTTCTCCTGACTTTATGTCTAGCACAACATGGTAGGCTTCAACTTTCATGTTCCCTCAGCCAGCATGGCCAATGGTGGGATTAAGTCCAACCTCCTTGAGCTCTTAGGTAAGGGAAGGTTGGAGCTGAAATACTGAGTGTGATCAGTTATTGACGTGACTCAATATAAATCAATTTAGTATGTTTACATATTTACTATAACTTTAACTTCTTCTACTACCTGATCAAAAAGCTGTCTTCAATTTTTGACGATCATGAAAAGATTGTGGGAGAAAAAAAGAGTAGTTATCCTTTGTAGTTATATTTTCACACTGTCAAGATAAAGGAATCTCATTCTCACGAAAATAGATTCTGATTCTTTAAACCTAATGGCTGACCATTTTAGGAGAACTGGAGGGATGCAACATTTGGGGTATTATGCTCTACAAGAATCCACGAATTACCCAATGACTGGTGGATCAAGTTAGAATGAAGATCAAAGGAAGTGTGGGAGAAGAGATATGCATCTCCTTCATTATTCATGTTTACTTTAGTGGCTTCCTTCTCTGAGAGGCTACCAATCTGTCTGATTTTGTGTAAAGAGGATCTCAGGATTAATACTGGAAGATAGACCAAATATGATCTGTTCAGTATAACGCTTAATAGGGATTCTCTAGACTTCATGATAAGGCTATTTGATCAAGGAAGCACAAACTTGCCAAAGCTGATTATTAAAATTAGGATCAATGAGAATTAATAATAACTTAAATCTCAATAATCCTCTATGTGAAATTAGAAGACAATTGACACTAAAGTCTCAAAGCCTAAGTAAAGAATGTACAGAGTAGGGCTGTATAGGTGGGGCTGAGATGAAATTGCATAAAAGTGCCACTAGCTTTATTATTATGCTCTCATTACTGTAAGATTACTTTGCTGAGGTGGGAAAGAGATTTGTACTTGTTCCCCCTTTATTGCCTTTTCTTGCACATCCATTTCCCCACCATAATATGATGCTGGGTAGTCAAGTGAGATGGAATGCATGAAACTTGGAAATCTTGCTAGCCAGTTCCATTCAGTGTTTACACTACCAAATGGTTCAGACAACTGTGCCCCAAATGGGTTCTGAGTTGGTACCTAGCTTCTGTTTCTACTCCTCATGCCTTCTCAATGGATCCATCAGTTATCCTCTTTTTCAAGGACAGAGGTGGTATTGAATCAGGCGCTCAGGTTTTGCTTGGCGGTACTTTTTACTGGGATATTTATAAGGCTTCTTTTTAGTTCATTTCCTAGATGGACCGAAACAATTCTATGTGCAGCTTCTTTTGGTGCCTGAAGATCGCCCCAAGTAACTCTTGCTACTGCTAAGTTTGCTACTTGCTGCTGCTAAGTTTGTAATTGTAGCCTGTTATATTTGTGTTTTGTTAATTGCAAAGTAGCTCAAGCGTGAACGCTACACTTCTTACTATGTGCATTATATTTTGGTTTTTTTGTTGCTGTTTGGGTAGTATACTGCTACTACGGTACTACTGGGTACTACTGTGTACTGTCCGGCACTAGCAACAGGGTTCCCTCTCCCTCCTTTTCCAATTGTCCAGAATTATGCAGTATTTTCTATTACTAGCCCACATGCGTGTGTGCGTGCACACACACACACACATGTACATAGACAGATAAGATCCATGACTTTCAGTTCAATCTCCCAATGAAGCCTCAGGTTTGTGGCTTGGAGAAATGTTCCAAGTTAAACAACAAGACCTCCGCAGTTAGTAGCAATTTTCACTGAGTACACCCTGCAGAAGCAGACTTCAATTGTCAACACAATCAATATCCTTTCTCCCCTTCCAAGTTCGTCTCTTACCTGTGGCATTAACAGGTCACAGTAATGTTTTAATGTGGCATATCCTCATGACATTGCTTTTGTCTCATCCCCAATCTACAGCAGTTGGCAACTTAAATTTGTCTTTAGTTCTTCCTGTTTTGAAGTAGCATTTCCCCTCTTCTCCCAATACTATTTCTGCTATGAACATTCTGGCTTGGCTTCAGAAGTGGCACTTTAAGCAATGCAATGCCTGACCAGTGCTGTTCAAAACATTTGTTAGGTTTTACGTGAGCTCCATAGAGATATGGATTTAATGCTTTGGTAAGAGATGGACTGCACTTTAAACCCAGTTATCCAGTTGGGCTCTATATTTTCCCTACACCCCTCAACCTCATTTCATCCTGAAGATGCTTGGCCTATGAATGTGTCCTTGAGAGGCAAGCCACCTCACTTCTTACATTTCTGTGTACCTGCAGTTCCATGGATCTGCTGGAAGAAAAGAACTCTGAATGTTATCTTTACATTTAATATCTGCACCTTCTCTCCATTTTGGATATTGGGTCACTCTGATGAAGTTATAGAGTTTAGAACAATGCATTTTATATAAAGAACTGCAAGGACTAGTCAACACAGTTACCAGGAGTCAACTTGGACTTATTGGCACCAAAATCACTCACTCACTCACTCACTCACTCACGGAAATATCCCAATCATTTAGAGAGAAGGTTGGACCAGCTGGCTTGCAAATAGCTGTTGCTTGTTCTAAGAGCCAAATGGCTTTGCATAATTGGGGATAGCACCCCCGTGTATGGTTACTCACTGTGATTGTGCACTAAGTGTAGATTTCTTAAACGCTTTCCTCAATATGCCCGGTAGTGCTTACTTAAAGTTGGATTACAGTTGCCAGAATCCCCAGCCAAAATATTGCTTTAGAATTTAGTGCCATATTGGGAAAAGGTTGATTGAAAGGAACTAGACAGATCATTTTAATTCTAAATCGACGCTAGTAAAACACTTATTATTTCGTCTTACGAAGAACGCGGAGCCTGGAGACGCCTTTTACCAGAAAAGAACAAAAATCGCAGGTTGGCTTAACTACTTCATCTTACCTTCCCGTACACTTTATAGTATGAGGAACGTGGATGATTAAAGGATGCCTGCTTGAACCCCAAATTCATGGATCCCCCCCCTCCTTAGTAACCCTGCCCGGAGAGACCCGAGCGTTCCAGTGATGGGTCATTTAACCGGGAGCGTGACATCACCCGTTAACCTCCGCCTCCGCCGGTTCCCCTCGGGGCTCCACATCCTGGAGGGCCAGCAATAAAACGACCATCGTTTCACCCATAGGAAAGCTCGAGTAGGATTTTGCCTGACTGGACACCTTCCCCTCGGAAGGGAAGATTCATACGACCGCGGGCCTGGTGGCTCAGCAGACTAAGCATTGTGATTAACACCAGCTGTCTGCAATTATTGTAAGTTCGAATCTCACCAGGCTCAAGGTTGACTCAGCCTTCCATCCTTTCTAAGGTAGGTAAAATGAGGACCAGATTGTGGGGGCAATAAACTGACTTTGTATAAAATATACAAAAGTATGAAGGCTATTGCTTAACGCATTGTAAACCGCCCTGAGTCTCCAGAGAAGGGCGGCATATAAATCAAATAAATAAATAAAAAAAGATTGCCCACCTGCTTTTGCTCTCTGAGGCTGATGGTGGCTTGTTCAGAGCCCTCGTTCAAAGGCAGGTATAGTGTGCTAGGGGGCGGGGCCAGAAGAGAGAAAGCTGGGAGAAGACCCGCCACGGTCCTTGGGACGCTTCTTAGAAAGGGCGCGGGGTGCTGGTGGCTGGAAGCCGCCGAGAGGAGCGCGAGCTGATGGTGCTGGGCCTGGGAAAAGTGGATTAAATGGACTACTAGGAGGATGTGGGGGAAGGGAGGGGAAAAGAGAGGTCTGCAAGACTGCATTTGGTTTAAGGTCAATATGTCTCTTTGTCATTTTTTCCAACCCTGTGTGTATCTTAGTCCAAAATTTCCTTGCTTCTAAGCATGTCCACCACATATGGTAATAAGATCCTGGGGTCTTAAACCAGAGATATTTTTTATTAGGGATCTTACCAGAGACATTTAACAAAGAATTACAATACTTAATTGTGAATATATTAACAGCGGCTAGAATTGTATTTGCAAAAAACTGGAAAGGAGAGAAGATGATTACTGATGAAGAAATTATTAAGAAAATGTTGGATTGTGCCGAAATGAGTAGATTGACATTTGAAATAAGAGAACAGGAAGATAAACAATATTATTTGATATGGGAGCTATTTTATCAATGGATAGATAATAAAGTATGGAGATGAAATATTATATATGAAATGAAATTTGGATAAAATGTTTAAGCACTTGTTTTTTTTGTTAGAGGTAAGACTATCTGTCATATAATGAGAGTTTGAAAATTTTGAGAGCACGAAATGATTTTCACCGATCGAAACACTGTCTGTAAGTGTTTGGAAGGTTGATGTTTTTATGTTGTTTCTGTTTAAAAAATAAAAACATTTTTGCAAAAAAAAAAAAAAAAGACTGCATTTGGTATAAGAATCAAAGATAACTTTGCTGGTCTTAAGACAAATTCCACAATTCCCCCAGGATAAACATCAGGCCCGCGCCCGATTTCCAGATCTTCTTAAGGAAGGTTGTATTTTGGAAGCCGTTCAAGCTTTTATTGTAGGCGCACAAAGCCAGGAGATATTTCTACCCCGCTCCTCCGTTCTGTCCAGTCCCGTCCACTCCCAATCCAATCTTGGCTTCCCACTGCATTAAACAAAGAAAAGATCCTAGCGCCGCATAAGTTTGTTCATTTCTGCTCAAAAGTCACCTGATCGAATTTAGCGAGTTAAGCGAACATGTATAAACTATGTTGTAGACTAAAAGACATAGGACAAAATGTTTTTTTTTTTTTTGGGAGGAGGGGGAGATTAGGTGATTGGAGATCGCGGGATTACTTTCAGGTCAACAGCCGCCGTGTTCGATCACCCGGAAATGTGTATTGGTGGACATAACTTTTCTGCCTTTCAGGGAACGCACTGAGAACCGAGGCGATCCAGCATTAATATCATACTAACAGTAGACACGGAGCCAGCAATCCTCATCCCCCTTCTCCTTCATTCTCATCACCAATAGCACCATCATAAATAATTGTAATCTGATTTGATAAGTGTAAACGTCAAACATCACCAAGGGAATCTTCTTGCTGGAGTTAATGACTACATCCTTTCAGTATCTACTTTTTGTATGGTTCAAATTGTCATGAACGGATTAACCAGCATTCAGCCCCCTTTAACCGCTTCGTGGGTCAGATCCATACAAAGGTTAATGCAATTCCATACTTTTTCATGAAAGCTGGGGTTAGTTTGCATTTAAGGTATACCCATGGAATCCCGACAGAAAAATCCCCATTATTCTGATTTGTTTTTAACTATTTACTTCCCACTTGACCCAAATGATTAATATGCATTTCTGTAGACCTCGTGTTTTAAAATTGAGATTTTATGAGACTGATACCACTTGTATTGCCTGAAGTGAAATTGGTCTGTAGACAATTTCAAAAATGTTCTGCAAGAACACAATTTTATAAAACAATTTATAAAACAAATTTTATATTCTTCTGATACTATACTTATGCTTACTGGAAATATATTCTACAGAAGGCTGCCATATATATTCACTCAGTGTAATTGGTTACATTTGCATGCAATTATTTATGAGTAAAGGTAATAGAAATTCCCTTAACTAATGTTCATAACATTATAATATATCTATGTCATTTCTCAAATAATATGATACAGCATAAATATTCTATAATCTATAAAACAAGGGTAATTTACAAAGATCCAATAGCGGATCCTTTATAGATGGCAGCTCAAACTGAAATCTGAGTTTAAAGTAAATTAACTAACTTAATTATTACATTCAATTAAACCCTAACGGATGCTTAAAATCGACAGAACATTTGCATTAATTGATTACTAGTGAACAGAGGAAAAACCACAAACTTTTAAATGTAAATGCATGAGTTGGGCAATTTTGAACTTTGGAAAAGGAAACCTTGCCATTAAAAATAACAACAACTAAACCAGTCTGTACCTGGTAGAAGTTTTACTGAACTTCTACCAGGTACCATTAGCAATCGATCAGATTTTCTCCCCCCTCCCTTCAGGAAGCGAGGTTAAAATATGACAAGCCAATCTGAAATGTCTACTATTCCATGGGAACAAAAATGGGCCTGGATGAGCACTCAAACAGAGTGATCCAGATAAAAACCATCTGTTCCCCACAAATACAGAAGAGATGAATGTGCGGTTGCAAATCTAACTTTATCTAGTATCAGTCAGTTAAAAAAAAAAAAGGAAAAAAGAACAACTCTGATGCAACGTGTCTATCTATCTTTCACACATGCATACCAGTTGTGGGAGTCTGGGAGCAAATGGCTTAAAAACAGCAGGGTTGTTGCCAATACGTTTTATCCTTGCGTTTTATCTGTATCTGCATCTTTATAAGAAGATGACCATCCTACGCAACTCATTTCCCTGGTAGGGCACCACTAGACTCCCTGCCTGGGCTGATTTTGTACAGCTTTATTAATGTTACAGAAGCTCGTATTTCATCGATAAATTATAGACAATTGTTCATTTGTTAATGATGCCACTTCTTAACAAATGCCGAAGACAAGCCTGTTTATAATGAACTGCTAATTAAAAAAAACAAAACAAAAAGGTGGTGGACTCTCTTCTGAGATGGTCGCTTCTTTATTGCTTCATATGTTATGCTCTTTTTAAAGGAATTTAGTAAGCCATTCTATGTTTTTTCCCCCCAATGCTTCACATGGTGGCTTGGTCTCTAGAAGATAAAGTCTTAAGCCGATGGGATAGAGCAGGGCTCTCCAACCTTGGCGACTTTAAGCCTGCCCGACTTTAACTCTTCAGCTTTGCTGGCTGGGGAATTCTGGGAGTTGAAATCTGCCAGGCTTAAAGTTGCCAAGGTTGGAGACCCCTGGATAGAGGAGGCTCCATTGCAAGGGCCAGTAGGCCAGTCACCGAAGGAATGCTGTCATGCAGATATACCAGTACCCAAGTTGATAACGAAATTGATCTGGCTTGGAGGGAACTTACACGTTTTATTCCACACAAGTGAAAGAGTCTAAAAATAAATAAATGCCCCCAACTGCAACTTTGCCAAGTGCTATTTTGTGCTGGAGGAACACAGCTGCCCTAGAGACCAGCTGAACGGAAATGGTCTTCTCCTTCTTCCATTTGGATAATGGTTTTTTCCCAACCTGGTGTCCTTGAGATGTGGAAGCCTGCAATTCCCTCCTATATCCCAGCCAGCATAATCACTTATTGGCGGGACTATGGGAGTTGTAATCCAAGATAACTGAAAGGCGCCAGTTTAAAGAAGGTTGGCCTAGAGAGTAAAGGGCATCCAAGAAGCTACAAGAAAGGGCTTTGACTTCTTATCGTGGAAGGAAGGTTTGCTCCCCCCTTCTATGTCAGGCTCCTGAGCTGGACTCCATTGTGTGCCTTTTGCCAACTCAAAGTGACACCGGGATTTCTATGGGAAATATGTAACTATTTTATCAGAGGACAATGAATCCCTGTGCGGTCATAGAATGACGATGTGCCCATCAGCCTCTTGCAGACAAGAAGGAAAGAACAATGGCTATTTTCTATCTTGTGGAGAAAAGATAAGTTCTATCTAAAAATCCGCAATGGGACAAGTCATTGGCTTAATGAATGCACAATACTTTCTTCAAGGGTGCAGCTAAGAAGGTGGAGGCTGGGGAGAGAAGGAAAATGCAGTAAAAGGGAAAAATACCCAAGAACTGACAAAACCTACATGCAAAAGCTCTTCACCCTTCAGAGATTTTCTGAAACTTTAATTTAGCTTCTCCCAAAATGATATCTGCTTGGAATATAACATCATAGCCTTGCTTGCTGGGAAAATGTTTGCGGTAGTTCCAAACAGCTGGAGCACACCATGTTGTAGAAGATGTCTGTTGGTTGTTCAATGTTGTCAACATTCCACCAGCAAAACAAATGAGCAAGTCTGTAATTAAAATGGGCCCTGCACCAACTATCTTCTTACTACCAAGGTCTTAGCAGTGGAAATTCAAGAAAAAGAAGAGAGAAAATCTTCTGACCATGGCCTTATATTCAAAATTAATAGGCCTTACCCTCCCCAAATTTAATGGCCTTTACATTAAATTGGCATTCTTTCTGAATGTTCTTAGATAGTAGCTCCAGTTGTAATTGAGATCTATTTTTCCACAGTAAAAGACCTCCAAACATGGCTTTTGATATCAGAGTAAAATATTTTACAAGGTCTTGAACAAAAAAACATCAGATTTTACACTACATGTAAAAGTTGGGACTGATCTACTGCCACATTCCATTTCTTTAGTGGGAGAGGTTGATATGTATCCTAGGATGGATAGACAAATGTCTATTCAGACATAGGTCCTCTTGAATGCAAGAGGAGGGGGCTCAGCTTCCTTGTAAGTTTGTTTAGGATTGTGTTGCACTTCTTTCATTAGCAATGGATTTATTGAGGTCATTCCTAATGTCTTTCTCCCTAGATTTTAGGGCCATAACATCGATTTTCATGTCTATTTTATATAGCCACATGTAATCGCTCATTGTCTTAATCTCTGGGGAAAGTGAGAAACCCTTCTATATCCATGTTTATCCTCAGGAATCTTATAATACTGCACATTGCTAATTTTTGTAGATTTCTTAGCTGCTTGCATACACATACATAGGTATATACACACACAAACACACACAATATATATATATAGTCTCACAATGGGCAGCAGGGTGCTTGCTGGCTGCCTGAAAAAGCCTAGAAACTAGTGGATTGTGATTTCACTGAACTGGGGCTGCATAAAAATCTTGAAAGAACCTGGCTAAAGAGAAATACATACATACATACATACATACATACATACATACATACATACATACACACACATATGTATATGTATATGATGTATATGTATATGTATGTATGTATGTGTATATGTATATGTATATGATGTATATGTATATGTATGTATGTATGTATGTATATGTTTATGTAAGTTTTCACGGGTATGTATGTGTGTATAGTTAATATTTCGGGTTTCTTCCGAAATATTAGTGTTAATAATGTTAGTGCAAAATGACTACTGGCATAAGCCTGATGATGGCAGATGGGATTCTGCCTAAACGTCGCTTCTACCCTTTTAGGGATATATCCACAATTACACGGGAAGAAACCCGAAATATTAACTATACACACATGTATGTATATATATACACACACACACACACACACACACACACACACACACACACACACTTCACAGGGCACTGGCAACCTCCTGTTCAATCACACTATTGATATTTAAATCTATCAAATTCCAGCTGGGTTAAAGACATGGAATGTGAATTCATTGCTTTACTGAGTTATTCACATTCTGTTTAGAGTTCTGCATAGAGCATTTACATACATGCCCACCACACTATTCCTTTGGGATAAGCAACCTTTGGAGTAAAAAAAACCCCAAAAACCAAAATAAAAACCAGACTAATTAAAGGGTTAGAAAAAGGAAACATAGCTAAAACCAGTCTATACCAATCCCAATTCCTCTCCATACCTTCTGCAAAACCACCCTTGCTTCCATTATGTACAGTATCCACACTTGCAGGCTTATATTATAATATGTAGCCTCTCATAACGCGCGAGTTTGTGCGCTTTCTGCAGTATTGGCAGAACACATACAACACACTAAACTAATGTTGTAAACTCCACCCACCCATCTTTACTTTGATAGCTAGGCCGCGCTATAATGACATTGATTCAAGGCATGGTGGCATCTGTAGTTTGAACGCCCTCGCGCACACTCAAAACTGAAAACAGGCCCCTGAAATTTAAGGCAGCCCCGTGAAAATAAAGCAAAGAATCCACCTCGCGCCATTGAACTAAGAGCCAAGTCGCCACTCCGCGCGCGGGGGGCAAAAGTGAACCACCTCTGTGGAGCGTCCAGCAGGGCACAAAGGGCAATCGCCCCCTCCTCCCTTCAAGCTGCCACCTTAACGACTCCCACTCTTTCTTATTCTCTCCGGGGCCCGGGAAGTAGATTTGCAAAGTGAAGCCTTTCGGTGGGATTAGACGGGAGGAAGCTCCCCCGAAGGAACAGGCAGGCTAAACGCGTTTTCGCGGCGTGGCTCTTTAGGGCAGGCAGCCCGCTCGGCGCGGGTGGGCCGTGGCGCTCGGAGCCCAGTTCCTCCCAAGGCGGCTGAAAGCTGACCGCCCCGCCCCGAGGCTCTTGGCCTGCTAGACGGCGGGAGATGGAGGGGTGGGGGGTGTCCCGTCCAAGCGATCGCCGTCAGGGCAGGCAGCCAGGCCTTTTCGAGAGCATTTTCCCTTCAGGAGTGCTGGGAAGAGCCAAGCGGAAGAGCTTTCCGAGGCCCAGGGCGACCGACCTGAAAGTGATTCCCTTTGGCGGCTCTCCGTCGAAGCCACTTGCCAGAAAAGCAGCGGTGGTGATTTCGGAGCCAGAGCTCCTTTTTAACTTGAGTTTGGCCTGGCTTCCTCTCAGCTGCTTGCACGGTCCACCATGCCCGCTGTAGAGCTTGCTCACGACGGCTGGGCAAAATCACCCGGGGAAAGAGAGAGAAAGAAAAAGAGAGAGAGAGAGAAAAAAAAAAGACAGAGAAAGAGAGAGAGAAAAGAGAGAGAGAGAGAGGGAGAGAAAGAGAGAGAGAGAAAAAAGAGAGAGAGAAAAAAAAGAGAGAGAGAGAAAAAGAGAGAGAGAGAGAGAAAGAAAGAGAGAGAGAGAAAAGAGAGAGAGAGAAGAGAGAGAGAGAGAAAAAAGCTATCGCGGGGATCCGCCTCAGTGCCGGGCTTCTTGTGGGAGCGCCAAGGCTCTGGATCTCACTGGCGGATGGGTGGCCCTTTTTCCCGGCCAGGAGTTCAACTCCTCCGGCGAAGCCGCGGCCCTGCTTGGAAACCCCTGCCTTTTAGAGGGCGCGCTCCCGGAGGCAGGGGAAGGAGGGAAAAAGGGCATCCTCTGTCTGGCCGACTCGGCGGTCCAGGTGCCATTGCTAGCCGAAGAGGGTCAGATCAACGATGATGAAAGAACAAAATGGGCCTAAAGGAGCACCTTCCTATCTTCCCGCTTTCGGCCGGGTCTGGAGACCTTCGCCCCCCCCCACTCCCACTCTGTACCACAAGCTGGGAGCTTCCCCCCTTCCCTCCTGCAGGAATATCAAGGAAAGCCGGGGGGGGGGGAAGTCCCGAGGCAGCGTGGCTGGAAAGAGGAGCAACCCCCAAGCATGTAGGGTCTTTCACTTAGGTCTACTCCGAAGGGACGGGGAGGGGGGGGAGCGGGGAGAAAGAGATTTTTAATAATACACTGGCAGCCCCGAACAAAATCTGGGGGGGGGGGGGAGAAAGGTAAGAAACAGCAAGGGCTAAGAAATGGGAAGTTTAAGGGTTTTTTTTTTTTTTTTTTGGACAGAGACAAATAACACCCCAAAGCTTATTTTCGAAGGACAAACGGCCGGCTGCGCTGATCCTCCTTCACTTGAAGCCAGAGAGCTCTTGGGTGATCTCAGCCACTCAGCCGAGGCGGCCCTAGCCCGCACTTGGATAGGGACCACCTGGTTAGACCAGGAAGTCCCTAAATAAACAAGCAAGCAAGCAAACAAACAAACAGAAAAGCTCCTCAAAAGAAGGCAACTAGCGACACCTTTACCTTTATAGTTTCTACCGTGAGACTAAGCAACTATGAACAGCCTAAGGCCCGGGCCCGTCGCTGCAGACCATTTCTAGAGCGCTCCGCTGGGAAAAAACAAACAAACAAACAAAAACAAACAAACAAAAAAACCCCCAACCTTCCTTTCTGAAACCTGAAGGAGGGTGGCAGGTTTGGAGCCAGACCGAAAAGTTTGGGGGAAGAGATCCACAAAGGCCTGGATCGCTCATTCGTGTTGTTTTTTTTTAAAGACAGAAAACAAAGAGAAGGTGAGAAAACATCTAAGGGATGGTCTTAAGAGTCCCAGGGAGACTTAGCAACAGGAAGCGTAGCTAATCAGTTCCTGAAATTACCTAGGTGAATTGGAAAATGTTCCTGAATCCGGTCTAAAATGCGGAAGAACAACTGCGTGTACGAACTTGGGAGTTCTTGGGATGGGCATTAGTTCCTATCATGCCCATCAGCTATGTTGGCTGAGCATGAGAGGAGTCGAAGCTCAAAACATCTAGAAGGCGGTAGCAGCTTGTATAGAGAGAGATATCGGGGTGCCATAGGCTGATTTGGTAAAATCATCTGCTGACTTGAGGTTGCCTCAAAAAAAGTCCAATATTTAAATATGGGCAAACAGGCTAGTCATGGTAGCCTTCCACTTCCATCTTGGACAATTTGGAAATGATGTCAAATAGGATTAACACTACAAACCTGGAAACCCTCCCCCCCCTTTTAAAATGGGACATCTAGCTAAAATGGAAGTAGTATTAAGCAGAAGGCGTCAGTGACGCATTGCCAGAACAATGGAGGGTGATGCTATAAATTGCTGACATGGAAATGCAGTCAATGAAGAATTGTTATCAGAAGGAAAGCAAAGGCCACCTTTTCATTCAGTGGAAAATAAGATCAAACCCTCCGTGGAGGATACCAATTGACAAAGCTTGTGGCAAAGCTTGTTGGCATCAAATCCTCCCGAATTTAGTTATAACCTGCTTAAAAACTCAGCTCTGGATTACGAGGCTACCCTTTTGGGTCTAGACTTGCTCCTGTTGCGGAGTCCGATTCCATGGAGCCAAGGGCCTCACTAAAAGACACCAACCAAATAGTCTTCAAGGAGAAACACAGCCTTAGGGCCACAGCAGCCAACCCGTTTGCCCAGACCAGCTTCATTGGTTTATTTTGGGCATGGCTTCCAGGGACCTCCCAGACTTGGGACCACGCGATCTGTAATGGAGCCGAAGGAAGAAATAATTGCATACATGAGAAAGTAATCACGTGAACCACGTTTAATGTGAATTCCATGCAAATGAAATCGAACCCCACGTAGTTCTTGTCTCGGCTCCACAGGCAATTTCCTACCCACCACTCCAGGGCCAACAGCGGTCCTTGGCCGAGCCAGTATTCTCGGTCTGCAGAGGAGAAGAAGGGCTTCTGGAGGGAAGGGGTGGGAAGGAGAGGCAGAAAAACCTCTCGGGAGAGTGGGGAAGAAGGACAGCAGGATCGGGAGCCCTGGAGAATTCCTGGCTTTCCCCCACGGGGAACATGCCTTTTAGATTAATTGTATGCATGGAGAAAAGGGGGCAGAGAGTTTGTTAAGCGGGCTGCTCAGGTTACTCGGGGCATCTCTGAACTTGGAGCGCTTTTGTGGGCGTGCGGGGTATGTGTTGAATTAACAGTCTCTCTCTGATCCAGTGTAATCAAAGGCCGAAGAGCCAGCTTTTCCTTTCCGTCAGGGCCCTTTCCCAGGCTGAAAAGAAAGGCGACAGGACCTCCAGAGATTATATTTCCCCTTTGGGTCTATCTCTGCATCCCCTCCACCATCTCCTTGCTTTCTCCCCCCCACCTCCCAACCATCCTCCTTATACATGATTAATTCGAGCAGCCTCTTAATTGCTGGCATATTTGGAGTTGGATGGGAGTGGGGAAGAAATTCTCTCTTAACGGGACATTTCCCCGAATAGCTGAAGTCTTCTAATAATGCCCACTGCTCAAAGTAAATTCGAGGCTTGGGACAGCCGGCGTATTTCCTGCCCCAAGCAGATAAATAATGAAGCTTCGTCGGGGAACCGGCTCAGTTTTGTGGGGAGGAGGAAAACCTAAGACGTTAAATGAAAAGAAGCGGAGAAAACAAAAGTTTCTGATGGGGAGAAAATGAGATTAAAAACTCATCAAGGTCAATGATAGACATTTCCCCCAAACTTCAACTGTAGGACCTTCCAGTAAAAACGCGGCCTCAAAGAAAAACAATCATTTCAACGAAAACAAGCACAAACACAAATCTAGATCAGGCAGTTCGATCTGATTCGGGACTTCGCCGGATTTTGCCCTTCGAGGAGGGAAACACTGGAAACTTCAAGCCGCGACAATCCCAGGGAGGGGCACCTACCCCGGAAGGCACTGCAAACCGGGTGGCACCACCGATAGGTACCAGCTAACACGCGTTCCCCTTGAGATAAATGAGCCCTTTTCAGATCGCCTGACCTGGGTCATCAGACCCGGTGCGTCACTTGGCTCT
Source organism: Pantherophis guttatus (assembly GCF_059756535.1). NCBI lineage: Eukaryota > Metazoa > Chordata > Lepidosauria > Squamata > Colubridae > Pantherophis > Pantherophis guttatus. The sequence goes on from NC_142064.1 coordinate 192,850,495, forward strand.
GGGTGCCTTCAGACACGGAAGCAACAGCCCCGGAGAGCCAAAACCGTGACAAAAACATGAGTTGCTTCTGCACCGCTCGTTTCCGTGGTTGCCTCGTAAAAACCGCTTGATCTTAATATAGGTAATCACTCGCTAAAGGACTGGGGAGTGGGATGGGTGGGGAGGAGCAGGAGCCGGGGCACTCAGCCGCTGACACCGGGCCTGTGGAATCGGGAGACTGGAAGCAAATATAAGCGACGAATTTGAATCACGACTGAGCTTTCTCGGGCTTTATCAGGGCGCGAAAGGAATCGCGGATCTCATACTTCGAAACCCCTTTTTGCCCCACTCCGCCCAACTGCGAAAATACCCAATCTTACCTAAATCCGTATAGGGAGGGATACTTTTGGACCGACCGAGCTCCATAGCACAAACTCTGTGAACAACAAAACACACCGTGATTAAATAACTATTTTATAGGGTTTGCTTTGCCAGAAATAATAATATAAACGCCAAAAAAAAAAAAGCCACTTAAAAAAACAAAACCGGAGCACCCTTTTTTGTCTGGGAGATCCCTTTTTAACTGAAATACCCCGGAAAGGCCAACATTCAATAAAGTAAATTTTAAGATGTGGGGGAGGGAGAAACACTCTCCATTTTTAGTGCTGAATTTAAGTCCTTCTTAGGCCATTTGCTCACTAGAGATTCATAGCGTGATCCAACCATCCTTGTTCAGCTATGAGGGAGCCGGTCCAGCTGTCCTAAACAAAAACCAGCTCAGTTGTCCCTCTGATGTCTATCAGGTTCAGTTCGATTTGGCGGAAGACAAGGGGACCTGGAAGGGTTCTGGCCAGGATTTATCTGGTAGGGAGAGCCAGTGCTGCTAGTGAAATGGGAGGCCAATATCCTGTTTTAAAATGGCTGTGGCAAGTCTCTTACCAGCAACTCCTTTTAAATCTCTGTCACACGGGAATCCCCCAGGGGCACAAGCAAATATGCTAACTTTATTCCAAAGGGGTATGTTCTGAGAATTATATCAATGCTACCTACAACGAACAGTGGGAATTCTCACTTTCAATTATTTGTCAATCTTAGGTCCCAAAGAGTAGAAAATTCTTGAATTTTTCCCAGGACTATTACCTAATGGAGTATTAATGGAGCGGGAGTAGGAACAGATTTCCAGAAAGCTTGCAGACTACGGGAACCTAGTGGAGTAATTCTGAACTAGGCGATAGTCAGGAAATAGAAAATAAAGCAAAAGTGAACAATTGAAACTAAAAAAACCCTAAATATTATATAATGCCAACGGCAGGCTGTTGGCAGAAAAAGCTAATATTATAACAACAGATTCCAGTTTATTTTACAACCAATATTGGAAACATTATATGTCTCAGTGCATTGATAGGAAAGTGTTCCCCTTCTTCCAGTATAAAGTTTAATATCATACATTGTCAGGTTACATGATATTTTTAGATCAACATGAACAGATTGAAAACTGTGTCACAGAAAGGCAGGTATTGAGATATACAGCTTTGGGGAGTGGGGTGGGGAGCAAACTGTCATATTCCAAAGAAACATGTCAATTGTTGATTGGCTACAATAATTGCTTGTGTACTTGTTTTATTTCAAGGAAAGAAGTATTTTAAATCCACAGTCCATTTAAGCCAGAGTTGTGTTTGGATTTAAACTGATTGTGGGATTGGCACTCCAATTTGAAACATATGTTTGTTAAAAAGCAAGTACCCTTGGTAGAAATGGGATTTACTTCCAAGTAAAACTGTATTCCTAAACAAACAAATACGGATCCATTGAAATAATGCCAAGATGTACTATCAACATGTGTATGTTTTAAGTTAAAGAAGAATGATTTAAATCTAAATCTGCTTAAATCTAAGTATTCTGTCTTAAACTATATGTAGAATCCAAAAAGCCAAACTAAGGAGGAATTTCTATTATAAGGAACAGTATTTTAACATGGCAGCAATTTCTGTCGAACTCTGAATTCTGCAATCAACTTATTTCTGCTCTTATTATTACCATAATTTCTGTTTAGACTTTTAATTTAAATAAGGAAAGTTTGATTTCCTCCATATAAATAAATACTTTTAATTAACTTTTACGTTTGCCTGAGCCTTTGTATTTCTTTAAATTAAAATGTTTCCTGTTAAGATTAATTTCTCTTTATTAAAATTGTCTTTGCAAGGATTGAAATTTCTTTATTTCTTTATTTCCATTTGGCTTATAAAAATCCACGTTGGGCAAATTAAATCTGGCAGAAAAAAAAATGGCTGTTTGCAAGAAAATCGTTTGGATTCTCATAACCTCTAGAAAAACACACCTGTGAAATATTACATTAAATTAGTCTTTTTCCACTGCAATATACTCGAATGTGTGATAGAAATATACATAATCCCATATTCCAAGATCAAGTAGCTGTTGCCATAAAAGAAAACCGAATTCCATAAAAATATAACGTTTATTAGCGACGTCCCAGCGTGCTCCTTGTCACGCTGATCCAGCGGGAGCAGCAGGGAATAAAATTGTTCTTCACAACCTTGACGCTAGACAGTCCCACCGAGAGTCTCCCCTAAGCCAAAGGCGTTCTGGTTTGATTTCAGACTTTGCCTTATGCAAAATGAGGTAACCCCCTTGGAATTATATTTTTTCGGGTATATTTGTCAGCTTTGACGAAGCGCAGGAACCTTTGAGAATTTACACAAGGTATAAAGATGTCAAGGACTTGCAACTTCAAGGCTAAACCCAGGCTGCAATTAGGGAAGCCGAGGGGACGACGACTTGGGAGTGAGGGGAAAAAGTGCTGAGGCAGAGGGAAGGGAGCGGAGTGCGGACCGGGTTACCCAGCCGATCGGTAGCTTCCCTCACCGGGGAGGAGATTGCAAAGCTCTGGCGCGACTAGACGGGGCGCTGAGCAAATCCGCTCGGAGGAGTTGAAGGAGAATTTCTCTTGGTCGCGGACTAGTTCATACCTTTTGAAGTATGACAGGAAGACAAGACCAGAGGACAACACTCCCCCCCCCAAGTCTCCGCACCCCATAAGTCAGTGGGGTTAGGAGAGGGAGCTTAAGTAGGGAGGGGATACAAGGACTGGGATCGGGCGGGGCGTGGGGGCAAAGGAGAACTGTTCCCAATATCCCCCAAAAACTAACGGAGAAATCCAAGTTCCCCGGAGGCTGCGGCGGAATCCCGCAGTTCTCCCTCCAGTCCGTCCCTTGCGCCCGCCTCGCCCGAGAAGCGCTTACCGGGGTGTCTCGATATCTTCTCGTTCGCTGACGGTATTTATTCCCAGCCAAGAAAAGATTGGGTCGCTTCCGCTCAGAGCGCTCCGGGCACTACTCCCGGGGTCCCATGTAGACTCCGCTGGCGGAGCCCTGCGTTGAGAAGGGCGGCCGGGTGGGCGCTCGGGAGGCCCTTCCCTTTCGCTCCCTCGTGGCCCTGCAGCGCCTGGCCCCGCCTGCTCCTGTCCGAGAGCCCACCAGTCAGGTACGCGCTGCCCGAGCAGGGGGCTTTAGGCTTTTTCTCCGGGAGATCTTCACGAAGTTTCTTCTGACGTCAAGCAGGGTGGGAAACGCTGTCGAGGGGGAGAGAGCGCGGGCGAGCCAGAGACGCACCGAGATTTGGGCGTTCGGGGGTGGTGATGGTGCTGGGGAAAGCCTGGCCCCCTTTGATTGATCCCGCCGCACCTAGCTGCCCCCGCCGCCCTTCTTCCGCCTGGCCTCCCGCCCCGTTACCGGAGATCGCCTTCCGAGGCCGGAGGGACCTAGTTTCCGGGATGTCTCGACCCCAGCGAAGAGGTGTGCCGGTTCCCGATGCAGAAGGCATCAACCGAGACCTCGCTTGGGAGGATTTCCTTCTCTCTTTACAGCCAAGGAGAATTGCCCGTCCATCCAGCGGCGGCCTTCCTTTGACCAGCGCACCCCCACTCCCTTCCTCCCTCCCGATTGTTATCCTGACCCCGGCCCTGGGCCGCCTCCTCCCCCGCCCCTGTCCGACGGCTTTCTTGTATTTCCCCCCCCCCCACACGCTTCCCAATCAGAAACCAAACGTGGAGGCCCCGAGCGGCCCTGACGAGGCGCAGGTTCTACAAATTGGCTGCCTTCGTTTCCTTCCCTCTCGGCGCGCTTAAATTGCCCCCTTTCCCTCCCCTTCGCCTCCCGCGCCCTGCCACAATCGCCGGCTCGGTTCCCTGCTCCCTATTGCTAGTGACAGACCTATTAACATTCCCCACCCCCCTCTTTGCTTGCTGGGGGAATGATGATTATGGAGAGCCTCACCCGGGCAGCGGATAACAAGCTCTTTGCCTGGGGATTTGCAGGCGGGGATGCCTTTCCCTCGCTAGGCCTAATCCTCCTCCTGCTTTTTCTTCAAGTTAGCGAGGCCTTTTGCTAAAGCGCTCAATGACAGGAGGCGGGAACCCTCCGCGGAAGGGAGCCTAAGTGGCCGGCCAACGAGTGGGGGTCCGGGGAGAGGAGAAAAGGGCTGGCTGGCTTGCCTGCCTGCCTGCCTTCCTTGACGGGCTCGGAGCCTCTCCTGCTAACCTTGCTTTGGCTCCGCACCGATACGATTAGTGCTCGAGTCTACTTAAAATAAAATAAACTCCTAAGCGGGTCCTTTTTCCTGGGTTCACCGGGCACAGTTTGCCCATTCCAAATCCCTTCCCTGCTCTCCTTCGCCCGGTCGGCCACTTCTTTTGGCCAAGCTGTATTATTTTACAGCACTTTGGCGAGGTGAAAGGAAGTTCCCTTTCTAGTCCGACCTGCCCCACGAACCAACCCACCCTTTCGCGGTGACAAGTGGGGCTGAACGGAATCGGCGTCCCATACAATAAGAGTACTTTGTAGTTAAATCACGTCGCTTGATCTCGCGATAAGAAGGGGGAGTGTGAACTGAGACTGAAAGGGCTGGGGAAGGGTTGATTCTGCAAAGCTGGGAAAAGGCCTGGGTTAATGCCTGGCTTGGCTTGGCGTGGCGGGGAGTGGTGTGGTGTGTGTGTCAGGCGGACGGGGTGAGGCCTGTTGTACAAAGGCAGTTTCAGTTTAAAGAAAACCTGAATTTAGCATGAATATGAGAACAAAGACCACATGTTATAATATTGAATCTGAGCCCTTTTTAAAATTCATTTGCACTCATTTGCAACACGTCCATGAAATTGCTAGGCGACCTGATGCCACCCAGATGTCTTAGATTACACTTTGCAGAGTCCCAAGTCATCGATAATGTTTGTGAGGCTTATGGGAGATGTAATCTAAAGGACCTGGAGCAAGAATCGGACCAGCTTGCCCATTACGTATTTGTTAGGAAGCAAATCCATTTTATACTAAGATAAATCCATTGAAAACTGAAACTGGTTGCCAAATTGTATTACAGATTAAACTACGCGTTTGTAAATAATGGAATTAAAAATTACTTGTATCCACCCTACATTTTGTCATATCAGTTCAGTAACAGACCAACAGGATAATCTGTACAAAGATGAAAGCTGGGTTGACACAACCTGCTAAGCTAAAATGTGCAGCGAATTTCAAATTTGAGCAGATGATCTAATTCAAGGAATTCATTTTTTATGAATTTCAGAGAATAATTCAGGAAATAATGTATGTGTACAACTGGAAGTATAATATATGAAAGAGATTCTAGAAAAATAGAATATACTATATAGTATATACTATATACTATAAGAGATTCTAGAAAGATCAGTTCCAGTAATGGATATTATGGGTTTAGATTGATTTTGTCTATACAGCATTTTTTAAATATAGGAGCTGGCATCCTGTTCATCCCACACGGGGGTAATCTAGATCCATTGAAATAAATAACAAAGCTATCATAGGTTAAATAAAAGAGGACCACACCGATATTTGGGAATAAAACAGACTGAAATGAGAAAAATCACATATACTCATAATTGCCAGAATCTATCATATAACCAGCTTTCTCAAATTTGTTAAAGTGAGCCTAATCTCATGCTGAACTGTATTCAGAACAGTAAGGTTCAGGATATAAATTATTATAAACCCAAGAACGTAAAATTACTGTCTTGTACTCATTCACATGGAGCTACAGTTTATTGAACTTGCTCTGTACATCTATCCAAGAAACACACCAGACATACATCTCTATAACTGAATTTGAAAATTCTCATTGAATGCAATTTGATTAAAGAATACTGTAAGATTATCTGAGAAAAGTAATACATCCATATGGTCACAATTAATAAAATATTGTTTATAATGGCAATGGAAAGTAAACAGTCATATAGTTACACCATTTGACTTTTAGTTAGTGTAGAATATATGTAATGATATAGTACTATAAAATTAATTAACTATTGCAATCTGCTTAATACTTTAAAAAAACAAGCTGCAATCTGCCAGAATATGAGATTAGTGTGTATTTTAGAAGCATGCATAGGAAAAACAGCATGTTTGAATCTACTATGGCATGCTAGATAGCAAGTTGTTTGGTATTTTGAAGTGACTTCTCATTTTTGGTCATTTTCCAAAGCTTAGAATAACAGAAATCAACAAACATCTATACCTACTTTCATTATTCTATTCTATTCTATTTGATTAAGTTTTTAGATACAGTTCCACTGTGTAATCTCCAAAATGACCTAAGTTTGTTCCTTTTGTCACTGAAGCATTATATGAGCTTCCATTGCATTTCTTGATAAGTTTAACATTGTCCTGCATAATATGGAAGATAAAATGAGTATGATTTTTGGGTGGCCCCTGCCATTAAGAATGGATGGATTCAGGAAAAGGGTGTAACCCATTTAACTATAGGCATCAATAAGAAGTGTGTGCTCAGATATGCTCAGATTAAAAAATATATTAATTTTAAGATTGATCACAGTTTCAGAAATGATCAACACATTTCCCTATTTAATTATGGTTTCTGATCACCAAGCATTTACAAATATCAGGAAGTTTCCCCCTGGAACTGAATATACACACTAATGTTTACAAAAAAACTCTCATATTTATTGAGGGATTCATAATGAAATTAGAATTTTCCAGATTCCCTGCATGTAAAATAAAATGTAGGTATCTAATATGGAATGGATTAAAGAGGCTAATTCAGACAATTATAGCCTACCATTTGTTCCAGAAGTAAGAAGTAGATGGAATTCATATAGAGTGCATTAATCAATTGTTAAATGGATTGATGATATTAATGTTAGTATTAATTTGGGCTGCTCAGGCTTTCAAATGTGACTGAAGGAATGAGGTTGATTTGGGTTAACATAACCTTGTCTGAGAAATTTTGGCACAAGAAACTACCCAGCGTATCAGGGCTGTATGAAGGTCACTAAAAACAGCTCATAAATACTTTCTACTAGTTTAAGGCAGACAGCTAGTGATGTATTTCCTTTTCAGTTAGATGTGCAAGTTGCAATGGAGCAGCTGTTTCAAAGGGGCTGTGAAATTAAAGAGAGCAAAAGATGATTGCATGTACATCAGTGTCTAATAACAGGTTATTAGAAGGTTTTTAAAAATATATTGCTTCCTTTCTCCTTCCTTGTACAAACTATCACACACAAACATCTACAGAGAAGCAAAGGAGGATTATTCTTAATGCGGTCTGGGATCCCAGGAACTTGGTGGGAAAGAAGGGGTGCCAGAAGAAAAACATCCAGGAAAGATAAGCAGCAAACAGTTTTTATAGTTAACATAATTTGGTACTTCTTGGTAATGTCTTGGGTTCAGAGTGGAACAAGAAAGACTAAGCCATTCAAGGACCATTACACAGGAGACACACAGATATGAATTGGACTGTGCCTTTAACTAAAATATGTTTAGGATTGAGGTGCATTAAATGAAGCTCATCTATATGCTTTGTCCATCTAGTTGAAATTGATACTCATTTTCTGCTTTGGGTTGTTGGTTATTTGTTTGTTAGATAACTTTAGGTGAAAATAATCCCCCCACCCAACATATACAAGGCCTGCCATGACCTACTATAGGTTTTCTGTGCATTCCTTAATACAAGGATGGAGAAGAAAAGAGATGTCTGGAACAGCAGCAATAATTTCACTTGAAGCTAGATCTCTGAAATTAAGCTTGAAGTAAGATTTTTTTTTGGTCTGCAACGAATATGAATCCCATTCAATCATGGTACTCAAAACAAACCTTGGCTTCAGAATATTTTAATTCTAAGCACATGTACTTTGCAGCAGGCGATGGATTGTGGATTTTGGAATTTTAATAAAAATAAAGTAAGCCTGAACTCTGGACATCCATGCTCTAGAGTGGTGATAAAGTTGCTGAAGCTGAGAAACATTACTCTAGAGAATGTGATGTCATATTTTTTGGAAAGCTTGTATTTTTATTACTTAACAGGAAGCATCTGTAACTTCTGTATACCAGATAATTATCTACTAGCAGATTAATCACACATGCCCAGCCACAAAGAATCTTACAAAGGTCTCTCCTTGCTGCATTTCACAAATGAATAAATATCACTTTTTTACATACTGTGCATCTGATTTGACTTTGTGATGCAGTCACTGAAGTGATTTAAAAAAAAAAATGACATACGTATTTTGTATGATGATACAATGAGGGCTTGATAGTAAGGTTTCTAGCCCACACACCAGGGAATTCTCTTGTATTTAGTAATCCTTTTTTTCTTGTTCTTCTTGTCCATAATGAGCAACGTAATCCTTAACTCCAGCCCCCAGGACCTTTAATGGCTCCAGTGGAATTTTTCCTTTTCTCAATTACTGTGCACTGGGAAATTTTGTAAATTAGCTCTAGGGAAAGCTGGCTTAATAATCGGTAGTTAAGGTACATTTCCAAATGGAGAGTGCATGGTGGCTTAGTGCCACAGTTAAGAGAAAGCTGCAACTGAATAATCATTTAAACAGCAACATTCCTGTGTTCACATTCTAAAGATTCCATCTTGGGATCTGCTTATTTTAAAGTTAGATTTCATGCTCAGGATAGATATGCTTGATATAGGAATGTAAGTGAAGCAACTGAAATACATTGGTCCTCATACTAAAGCAACACAAATATTGCAATGATGAAAAATTACTAATAAGACAAGGAACTATTCTCTCCTTCCCCTCCAATGGTAATCATACTTTGGTTTGGAGACTTTTTGGGAGATAGTTGTGGTAAAGGATGCTTACTGAAACAGACCTGTTAAACCTTCTGAAAAGTTTGGGAATATGATCTTGACGAGCTTTGAGTGATAATAAAAAAGAGTTGGGAGCACATGTAGCCTATGTGCCACTGATGGCTGCTGATTTATTCTGTATTGTTTATTCTGATTGGTAATCCATGTTCACTGAAGGGGGAATTCCTCCCCATCTGTTGCTTACTGATTCTTTTAACTGGGAATGCTTACATATCAGGTAGCAAATCTGATTTTGCTACCTGATATGGATTTTTAGCATATAGTGCACATGCTCTATCATTTCACACAAAACCAAATCTCTTTCCAAAAACATTTTCTATTCTGCTGTTACATGATGTAAATCTGGGAGCAGTTATTAACTCAGCATTCAAAACATTTTATTTTTTTCTTTTACTAATGAGATCTTTGCTGTTAAGAAAATATTTTCTGCTACCATAAAAAATGTAAATCCTGCTATTATGGTTGCAAAGGGAAATTTACCAATAATATTGAAAAAGGGAAGAAAATGTAAATGAATGGAATACTGAGAAGATCCTCATTAGTCAGAGACGGGACTTTAAAATTATTCCCAGTTTCTGGTACTCTACGACTCTAAGAAGGAATTTTAAAGTAGTATAGCAACATCTGCATGAAACCAGGTTTCTATTAATTAAGAGATTAAGGCATGTGCTATTTGAACTCAAATATAAGTGATATGTACAATTTAGACTTGGACTGCATTTCTTCCTTGAGCATCCTTTACCTACGGCCCAGGGTGGGTTCTACTTATCTTTACTACCGGTTCGCAACAGGGCCGCGCACGTGCTCTTCTGTGCATGCGCAGAAGCATTCTGATGACGGAATCGGTGGGTGGAGCCTTCCGCCGGTTTTACTACCAGTTCTATAGAACCGGTGCGAACCGGGGGCAACCCACCACTACTATGGCCCCAAATAACCTAGAATTAAATTAATTTATTTAGTCATCTAGGGAGACAAAATACTGTTTGTGTGCAAATAGTTACTTATTTGATTTACTCCATTTCTATGCTACCCTAATCAAAACGATAAATTTGACTGGTAATACATGGCAATAGTAATATCTCTATGAATTACAGATCAACACCCTGGCAAAACAAAATAATGTTTATATCCCTACTGAATGTTAACAGAAAGAGGATCATCCTTTAACTGGGATGAATGATATAGACTCGTTGGTAAGGATAGATTGGCACAAAAAACAAACTTCTTGTATCCCCACACTCAGAACTTCAGGGAGATGGAATACGCAGCATTCTTTCTCTACTCAAATGTGTAGGATAGGAAAAGTCTACCTGCAATAGATGGTCTTGAAAATAATTGGACCCAAGATGTGAAGGGCTTTATAGGTGATGGATAACATTTTGAATTATACGTGGAACCATAGGTAACAAATGGAGCAATACAAGAAAAGATATTATTTTGCTGAATTGATTGTAGTAAGTTCCATTTTGAAGGCAGTCCTTAAGTAAAGTGCACTGTAGTACTGTGATAGTGGGGTTGTGATGATGATAACAAGCATATTTCAAGGTAGCTGTGAGCCCAAGAGGCTCTAGCTAGAAATTTTGTTTAGATGTTCAGAAGGTATCTGTGGAGTTGGCTAGAAGACTGGCGAGAAACGAAGAGTTCCAATATTAAAAAAGAACAAAAGGAAAGCCCCAAGAAACTATGGTCCCAGTCAACAACAACTTTTTACACCTGGGCTTCTGTGAATGTTGAATGCAATATATAGATTCACTTGAATTGAACTAGAAAATTTGGTGAAGTTAATAAGTATGTAATATGACTGTTTTTAAAAGTGGCTGATTAATTAAATATGTTTTTTTTTCCTTTTAAAACAAATGTACAGTTTTTCTAATTCCAAATTGGAAAGTCGAAAGCTGGTTCTTTTAAACATATCTATAAGATTCTGATAGAGCTGTGGTTAAACTATTCATTCTTCATAGTTTTGTTGAGCTCTGCTGTATCCTAGTAAGTTAATTGTGCTTTCTAAACAAAATCCTAAATGTCCTGTGCATTTTTTGCAGAGAAAGTCCCTATATGAGGAGGTTTCTCCCCTGCATTTTCTATACACATATATATTGACTATATTTTCTTTCTTGCACTAGGTCCAGAGCACCATTTATGATTATTCCTAAGTTATTTGGGCACCTACAATATTGAAAAATATGTGCCTTTTACTGCAAAATTAGCATTTGTTTCTTTGTTAATTTGCATCTTGTCTCTAGAAACACATCTGAAGCCACCTATTTATTATAACATCTTTTATTTGCCCTCCTAAATAGTTAGGTAGCACTTAGGAAACTAGCAGCAATCCTGGGATAAAATGCATGAAGGATTTGGAAAGCATGAAATGTGCAGGATACTAATGAGCAGTTGTTGCTGCTGTTGTTGTGAGACAATTTTCTATCACTAGCAATCCCAAGGGTCATTTTGGAAATAACCGTACAGATCTCTGTGTGCTTTTGCTTTTCAGACGAAGGATAGGATTTTATGGATTTAAGCATTTTGTCCAAAGAACTGGAGCGTAGACATTGATCTATCTATCTATAAAATGTCATGCAATGTTGAGATAGAAACTTTCTTAACAGCTATTAAGCATTATATGAAACTTGATTGTACTTAGTAACTGTTAACTATTTGATACCATTACAAATATCACCATTGCTGTCCTGAAAACAGCTCATAAAAGAACTTTGATTTTATATAAGAATCAGCTGAATGGTGCATGCTAAGATATTGATGCTTTGCTTGCAAATGCACTGTGTTTGTAGCTTCCTTTTGAAATCTATTTGCGATAAGCAGATTGTTGAATTATTTATTTATGCCAATCATGCACTTTCTCCAAATGATATAAAATTTGCAGTTTAGTTTTAAATGTTGCAGAGATAACTGATGGTAATAAATGGGTAGTAGTACATAAATCAGCAGTTTGGATGAGGCAAATCTGCGTAAACACAGAGACCAGTAAATTTGGTATCCTTTTTTTTTTTAAAAAAGCAAAATTAATTTCCATCCCCAGTTCTTGACAGTTGTCTTAAATAGACCTTTTCTTCTCTTTCTGGCCCTGGGAAATGAATATAGCAATTTCTAAGCCCGTTGGAGACTGACAATAGAGGCAATAGAGACATGGGAATAAGAATCATAATCTTCAGAAGCTGTGAAATAGAAATTTTGAGCTAACACATTAAGCAGGTCAATGGATGGTCTAACATATTTTGTTGGTTGGGATAAAATGGAAAAAAAATGAAGATCAAGGAATGGGAATGTAAATGCAGCTTATGCTAAAGCATAATACTTTGCTTGCAGCATTTTTTTAAATAAATCATTTATAAAATAGTCCAAATGTCCATAATTACCACATGAATTTTAAATATATAGGCATTTTTCAAAGCTCTACCGACCTGGAGTATGTGATGAATACACTGATAGCAATACCACAGAAGAGCTGTCCTCCTTTCCTTCAATTGGGAATGTAGCGACCATAATCCCTATGTGCATTTGCAACAGGACCCTTTGATTAATTTTATGCACTGTATTAAACTATGGTTTACTGAATTAACCACAGTTGTCTAGGTCTACACAATACTAAACTCTAAATTATGATTTTCAAAACACAATGATTTAATTCATACACTATTCTATGCCCAAGTAAGTTATATTTCAGTTTACCGGTATTTTGTCTGTTATGGAAAACAAGTATGATTCTACGTGTATAATTCAATCTTGGTTTTGCTGTGAAGGAAGGAGGATGATTTCACCAATGAAGTTTACCTGGCAAAGGAGAGAAACTGAAGACTTTGTAATAATCAATAGAAAAAGTCCAAAGAGAAATAGTGTTGTATTATATCTTCCCAGTGCCTGGTTCTCTACCTGGATTCCTTCTGTGCTGTTCTTCTGCTAAGGCTCCTATTGGGATCCCATTTAGCATCATAACTACACTGGAAAAATCCAGATGTTCGCAAGGCACGACAGCAAAGAGATACAGAAGTTCTTTGCAGTTTTCTAATAGTGTTTGCAACCAGATTTGGTAGCTTTACCATGCATGATCATGTTCGTTGAAACTATAGGACAAGCAGTTGATGGCAAAAGGGAATCATATAGGTCCACCAACCAGTGGGACCAAAGGCAGCTGCCTCTTCTGCTTTTACTACATTTATGAATGAATGTCTCTGAGTCTTTGAATAAGGAGACCCAGGTTCAAGATTCAATATCTTCTCAAATTACTGCATGACTGGGTCTATGTAATTTCATCAAAATATTGTGACGATATGTGTGTATATAATAACAACAACAATAATCACCAAATCTATCATACTATTCTATGATACAGTACAGTTAAGCTCATAGTTTGATTGAATAGAAAGTGTTACTTGTAATCATGGAATGCCCCAATTTCTACAGGACAGGTATATTACTCTGTTGCGGCCAAATCAACAAATGTTTGATTTGTAATCTAGTCTTGGTTACTAATTCTATATACATGTACAGACATTTGGATGGGGTTTTTAACTGGATCAAGACTTGGAGTTTTATCCTAAGAGAGAGCAGCATATAATGTAAAATTCTAGTACTCTATGTAAAGCCTTCAGAGATCTTCAAAAATTGTGATCAAATTGAAACTTTCAAGGCAGGAGAAGAGAATTTTAAAATATATGACTGAATAGTAGTCACAGCAGTTCTATACAATTTTAATTAAATAGATATGTAAATGAAATCAAATTAAATTTTTGTCCTGGCCTTGCCCAGTATTTCTTGGGGTATGTTCCTATATTAGTATGGCCCTTTATCCCTGGTATAGTTTTTTCAAAAACTATCTGCAGATGATAGCCATAGAAAATTACAGACTATGCACTTTATACATGCTATTATATATTATGCATACATAAATGACTGTTTATATATACACACACATGAATATGTATAATTTGTTAGGGACGTTTTAGCACCCTGCTAAAATTCTGAATTCTTAGTGTTGTTGGCTTAACTTAAACTCATGTGTTCCACCCATTATAAATTCTTTGTGCTTTCAATAAAGATGCACACACTGCAAAGATTTATTGGATGCATTGGTTAGGGTAATGAGTTGGTGAATATCAGAAACATTGTTCTGAAGGAACTGTGTTACTCTTCATCATCTCTGATCAAGTTGCCAAAACTATTCAAGATGTGTATTTTTCTGGATTAACTACTGATTTAAATGTTTGTCTTTAAAGACTCAGGTTTATTCTACTTTATATTTAAGTAAACAAATGGACATAATAGGAGCTTTCATTAATTAAAAACCAAAACAGACAATATGTCTGGTCCATCAGATCTAAATCCTATCTTCTCTGGCAGAGATCCATATCCTGAATTTTAGAGGAAAATCTTCCAGCCATAATATATCAAGCAAACTGAAAAGGAATTAAGGTGTATCTGCTTTGTATGCCTATATTTAGTTATAATGCACATAGTTGATTTTTTAGAAGCTACCTAGCCTGGGGCTGCATTGTCCATTTTCATTAATACATATTTTTTTTAATGTAAATTTTTAATGTAAATTTAGAATGTAACTTTTCTCCCCAACAAACCCAGTGTATTTTCATTCAAAAAGTGACCATGGTTAGAATGGCCAATGTAGCCATGGCAGCCAGAAGCCAAAAATAGTTATCTTTATGCAAAACAAAAAAAGTGGAAAAAAACTAAAAGCAGATTTATCACAGTGGTTTAGACAAATGTTTACTATAGCCATAAGTAGAGGTAATTTATTATACTATGCATCAGGATGTTTTTATTAATATGAATCATAAATGTAAAAATGTGCAAATGAAAATCAGCAAATGATTCTATTAAACCATAGCTTTTTATATATGAATAATATGAATAAACAATAACATAAATAAAAATAACCAAGACATATTAAGCAAACATTGTATTTTTATTTATTATTTTAGTTGGGCATTTTTAAACTGGTTGACTATACAGAGGACCCAGACTGAATTTCTTCCTTTTGGTTCTGTACTGTGATATGTTTTTTTTCTGAAGGAGAATTACTCAGGTTTTCTTTAGATTACCACTGTTCTTATATTTCATGAAAAGTCTGTTTATATAAATCATGCCTGGGAAAAGTCATTCATCATAAAGTGCCAAGCAATGTATTTCAGTTTTAGACTCGTTATAGATGGGTTAGAGCATTATTATCCAACTTGGCCCCCTCCAATTTGGAGATGCTGGCTGAGGTTGATGTGGTTTGTAGTCCAACACATATGAAAGAAAGCTTGGCGAAAGCGGAGTGAATGATTTAGCTCTATTGGTGTTTTCTGTTTTTTGTCTGTAGCCTTTCAAAGTCACCAGGAAGATCTGACCTCATCTTATGAGGCACTTCCAACCAGCAGCAAATAGAAATTTTAATAACTAAGGGATGGGTGGCAATGGCTGTTCTATGTCTGACTGAAAAACGCCTAAAGTGTAGACAATCATAATGTCAGCATTATCAAAGATAACTAGATGGATAACTTATTTCATTAGGTGTGCACAGCTAGAGTAACTTTCAGGCACTCCCTGCAGCATATAGAGTTCTGAGGTCAGCAAGGTAACAAGATTGCACAAGATTAATATTGCCATCTGGGAATTCAGTTCTTTAAGGATAGCTTCAGTGTCTGATTAGAAATGGTAAAAAAAGACAGGATTGCCTATTTTTTAAATATTAAAATGCAAGTCTTTTCAGAGGATATTTGGAACTTCAAGTAATTCTATATTCTTTTGGGCTACCTGAAGACTACATATAGATAAGAAACCAATATAAAATGGGTCCTGCATGCTATTTTGGTTTTGTTGTGAGGCACGGATCAGGAGAAAGTAAGAAATAAACCACAAAGAGCTCAATGTAGAGGAATTTCTCTAGAAGACTGAAGCAATATTATATAGAGCCCGTGATTACCTGTTCATTAAAAGACCAGGGAGACCTAGAAGTCCATTGGGTATTGTTTATTACATGTATATTGCTTACTACATTGCTAACTACAGGTGTACTTCCTTCAATTCCATGCAGGAATAGTCTCACAAGTCACAATGCGATCTATTCTGCAGACTGGGACACAGAGTACAACCTACAGAGCAGATAACATCAGAACTGTTCAATTGAAGCATTATTGAAAGAAAAGCAGAATCTCCCTCTCCTTCTCCCTCTCTTATCCCTATCCTTATGACTTTATATTGATCTACCTATCTATTTGTGTCTTTGTGTCAATGTTGACTCCTGGCAACTGCCTAGACTAGTCCTTGCAATTTTCTTGGTAAGATTTTTCATGACTAGTTTGCCATTGCCTTCTTTTTCCTAGTATTGAGTGAGAGTGAATGGCCCAAATTCATCCAGTTGGCTTCTTGCTTATGGCAGAACTAGAACTCACAGTCTCCTGGTTTCTAGCCTGGTGTCTTTAACCACTGCATCAAACTGGCTTTCATCCTGTTATCCCTCTCTCTCCCCCCCCTCTCTCCCTGAAAATGTTATGGTGCTAAAGATATATTCTCATATTCTTTCAAAGGATCTCCCAGCTGCCCTGCAAATGAAATGAAAGATAGTGATCTATCTATCTATAGTGAAATATTAGTGAAATATTACTGCTCAATATGAGAACTCTACACAAAAGCTCTATAAAAGCTGAAGGTCAGAAACATTCATCGTTTTTCATGTATCTTATCTGTTTTCCATTTCTGTGGCTTTTGATTGGACGAAATTGCAATGCAAAGAAAGCAAAAATATAGATCTTTTAATATTTGCACTTTATCTGCTTGCTTGTTTGTTTATTTTTCACATTTCTGAACATCCCATCTCCCTCAAAGAGTATTAATTATACTCCTGGTGGAGAGCAGGGAAGGTAAAAATGAGAACTCAGGATGTAGGGGTTAAGTAGCTTGCAAAGACCAAGATATACAATAAGTGAAATATTACTGCTCAATATGAGAACTCTACACAAAAGCTCTATAAAAGCTGCAGGTCAGAAACATTCATCATTTTTCATGTATTTCTCCACATCACAAAGGCTAAAATGTGTTTAAGTTCTCTCAAGAACATGTTGGGAGGTAAGGTACGCCAATGCTCTGAACTGTGATCCCAGCAATGAAAACATTTAGGGCTTCTGTGTATATGTTCTACTTTTCTTGTCAGATCAGGAAGAGATAAGCTCAGACCTGAAGCTGTTTTTTTTTTTTTAAAGTGATATATTTAGAGACTTAGAAGACAAGCCATTGCAAAATGAACCACAAGGCTCATTTTGATTGTATTCAACAGTTGGAATTGGTCAAAATCTTACTAAGAATTATTCATATTGATTAATGAATATTAACTAGTCCTTTCCATCAGCAAATGGCTGAACTTTCAATTACAGCATAATTACTTTTTTGGTTTTTTTTTTTTAATTTTTTTAATTGAAATTCTTGTTTTACAGAACTGAAAGCAATGCAGATCCTGCGCTGAACTCAAGGCATACTCTTAAAAATAGCATTGAGACCACCAATATGCATTTTGATGTTGCATTGTATTTATATCTGTCTTTCCTTTAATCTGTAACCTTACTCTATATTGAGTACAGTTTTTCAGGAACGTGAAATGAGATTCTGTTATATAGATTGGATGAAAAGCTTCATTTAGGTTCACCACTTACGTTCAGTGAGATGTAAAGTAGCCATATTATCTAATTAAACAGCTTTTGTTTGGGTAATAAATTCTGTATGTAATTAGTTTTCCTGATAATTTTTGTTTTACATACTTTATGTGGCAGTTGCCCCATCCAGATTCTAGATAACAAGATATATCCAAAATCATCAGAGAGGGCCATGCCAGTATTATGAGCTCTTGGTAAACAGACTATGTTTTCTTTTCCCCCCCAAACAGAAAATTTTTATTTATTTTTATTTTATTTTATATTTAAATTTGTATACTGCCCTTCTCCCGAAGGACTCAGGGCGGTGAGAACCAAAATTTAAAACACATACAGTATAAAAATTAAAAAGAGTTAAAACAGAATTAAATCAGTTTGGCTTCCCTAAATTTTAAAACCCTTTCCCCATAAAATAACCCATTCAAATTTTAAGCCAGCCCGGCTTGCTGGAATAAGAAGATCTTTAACGCTCGACGGAAAGTACGGAGGTCCGGGATCAGTCGTATTCCTGGGGGTAGCTCGTTCCAGAGGGCGGGTGCCCCCACAGAGAAGGCTCTCCCCCTGGGGGTCGTCAGTTGACATTGCTTGACCGACGGCACCCTGAGGAGACCCTCTCTGTGGGAGCGAATTGGCCGGTAGGAAGTTATCGGTGGCAGAAGGTGGTCTCGTAAGTACCCAGGCCCTAAGCCATGGGGCGCTTTAAAGATGAGAACCAATACCTTGAAGGACACCCGGAAGACCACCGGGAGCCAGTGCAGCTCGCGCAGAAGAGGTGTTACATGGGAGCGCCATGTCGCCCCCATAATTACCCACGCGGCCGCATTCTGGACCAGCTGGAGCCTCCGGGTGCTCCTCAAGGGGAGCCCCATATAGAGAGGATTGCAGTAGTCCAGGCGAGAAGTGACGAGGGCGTGAGTGACCGTGCATAAGGAGTCCCGATCCAGAAAGAGCCACAACTGGCATATTAGGCGAACCTGATAAAAAGCCCCCTTGGCCATGGCTGTCATATGCTCTTCTAAAGACAGCCGTGAATCCAGGAGGACGCCCAAGTTATGAGCCCTCTCTGTGGGGGCCAATGACTTGCCCCCAATAGCCAGCGATGGCACCAGCTGGCTATATAGGGACGCCGGCAACCGCAGCCACTCGGTCTTGGAGGGGTTGAGTCGGAGCCTGTTCCTCCCCATCCAGACCCGCACGGCCTCCAGGCACCGGGACATCACTTCAAGGGCATCGTTGGGGTTAATGGTGACTATTAAGCACATTCTGAAGGAAGCTGAGTGATTTCTAATTAAATAACATGCAAGTAACCCAAGAATGTACATAAGAAGAGGGAGGAGAGGATATTCTTTTAGGGATTGATAACTGCCCTTTTAACATTTTGCTTTTTGCTTTGGATGAGTACTGCAGTGAGTGAATTGATGGCATGGAGATGGCCCTTAAGCACATGAGTTCAATTTTCCAAGGGTCTTTCTGGGGCATTTTTTGGATATGTTGATCTACCATAAGGCTTCGCTTCACAATATTCAACTTCCAGTGCATTTGGCTTCTGTATATAAAAATTAGGAAGGGGGTCAATGTAATCTTTTCTTTACCTTAAAAAGGGTAAAAAAAAAATCAAGATATTGATTTATTAAATTTATATCCCAGTGATTCTGGATGGTTTACAAAATGTTAAAAAATAAAATAAAAATAAAACAACACAAAGTGAAAAAGAGCAAAGGCTGCAAAGATAACAAACCCAGATGGGAACAAAGAAAAAGAAGAAAATGGGATTCAGACATGCTTACCAAATGCCTGAGCAAAGAACCAGGTCTTCATGGCACTTTGAAAGGGGACAACCTCATTCCAGAAGGCAGGTTCTGTGACTGAAGAGGCACACTTCTGGGGTCCTGAGAGGTGGCATTATTTAATCAAAGGACCCTGGAGCATGCCAAACCTATCAGATTGGATCAAATGGGCAGATATGATGGGTGACAGGCAGTCTTCTCAAGTCCCAAGGCCTATTGCAATGTAGAGTTGAGCTTGATTGCAAATGAAAAATCTCTCAGAGCAGTCTTGACTGGAAACCTCACTCTGACATGAATGAATGAATGTGGGTTACAATTTTAAAACATATTATAAACAATCCATTGAAAGAACTGTCCTTCTATAACTTGAATGTTTGTCTTTAAGAATTCCTTTTCATATTGGGATGAAAACTCTTGGCAGTCAAATGCATAAGATCCACTTTATTCAGCTTTAAGTATCAATTTGCTTGGTAAAACATGTCCACTAATAGGAGGAAAGGAGTCGACTGAACCAGATACCCCTTTCAAAATTTATTGCTATTCTGAGGAATTTCTTATATATACCAGAACTGAGAATCTGAACAGGCTGCCATGACAAGGAAAAGAATAAGTGGTGTTATCTTGATAGTCAGATAAACACAGTATCTGCTCAAATAAAGTCATTTGGGGAATATTGGTTGAGAAAGCCACTTCACTTTAGATCTACTCCTTGGTATTGAGAAAAAGTTCTCAATACCAAGCTGTTAAAGGCAGCCATAAAATTGAGAAGAAACACTGACAAAGACATTTTATCAAGCTCCATCTGGGAGACAGGCCAGCTCTTCCTACTTCAAGTTTATTTCTCCTACACTGGTTTACTTCAGATAAAGTCTCATAAATAGTTAAGAGGGCCATTTATACATGTTTGGGAATGGTTATTGCTTTCATCACAGGGCCAAGATCCCTTGGCCTTAAGCTGCAGAACACAACCTTTGCATGAAAAGCCAGGAGAAAAATGCTAACTTTTTTTTTTATTGTTCTGCATTTTCACTCAAAATTAGAAGTGCAAAGCTATTCTGCTTATGTAACAATAGTTACATACTACTCCCTTTCTTACAATGCAGCTAGCATTTCCTACATATAATTAAGGTGAAAATATCAATGTTAAGTAGATTATAATCAATCAGTTATCAAATATCAATAATAAGTAGATTATTATAGAGTTGGTATCTCTTCTTGCTTCAAAATAAGATATTATTCCAGTTTATTCATTTCCCCCAGTATTTTCAATGGGGCAATTCATCGTATTTGTATTTTTTGACAAAAACATGAACTTTTGAGCAGATTATGATCAGTTTGTTTTAAGAAAATAAGTTATAACTTTTTGGTCATCTTTAACTCTCACTTTTCCAACAACATTGCAATATTAATAGCTATTGAAGCTGAAGGAATCAGGTTTATAATGCTGTATTATTTCTTAGATTTATAACCACTTTCAAAGGAATGACTAGCCATTTATAACAATCTGTGCTGGTTTGGAAATGAAAATGTTCATTTATATAAAGTCATTTAAATACACACAATAAAATGCTAAGTTTTTATTACCTATATTAAAATTAATTTTTATTATCTTTTGGAGAATATCTTTCTAATGAGCAGTATGAAAAACTGAAAGAGTATGACAAAGGCTGATTTTACTATAATACTACTTTCTCTTCAATATATCAGCTGATGGTAGAATTGAGTTTATTTAATTTAATGAGAAATCAGCTGAATGAAATAAATACAACAAATTAATAATGTAATAATCCATCAGCAATATATAGTAGGAAGTACCAATGTAGAGTGATTGATTATGACAGAAGTTATTCAACCTCACTGCCACTTTGGAAAAAATATTTTATTTTATGGCCACAAGAAATTTGTGTAGGCAGTGAAAACATGATAATAATTTATGGAAGTTATAAGATATATGATAAAAACAATCTTTTGAGAACTGAGATGAATGAAGGCCATTTATTTTACAGAAGTGGTACACTTTTACATTGTCAAACAGGTCAGTGATTGAATTAAATTTATTAAAAACATAAAGGCATGACAAACAGACAAAACCATGACGAAAATGTTAATCTCGCAATCTATGTTTTGAATGTTCAGATTAATTACTATTCAGTAGATATTGAATCAAGTAACTCCCACACTGTGCCACCATTGAATTCAGGAGGATTTACTCACAAGGAAATATATCTGAGTATAAAGTATTTCATTAAATTAAACTGAAATGGACAAATATCTCCAGCCAGTTGGTATGGTATGTCTCTCCTTTAAGTCAACATATAGTATATAGAAGCCAAGTTAGTTGAATAAGTTGGCAGAAAAATTGCAGATGTTTCATTTCCTTTCCAGAAGAAACAGTAGATGGGAATAAGTTAAATAAATAATGATTTCCTTGCATTTCATGAAACACTAAACCTGTTGCCCACTTCAGTTGCATCCTTTCTGCCTAGTGGTAGAGCCAATATTATTCATCGTCTTGGTTGAGGCAAGACAAATCTAGGTCAATCCCCCAACAGCAAGTCACTGTTTTTGAGTTTTAGCAGACCTTTCAAGTTTTCCAAGAAGTACAAACAAAACCTTCTTCAACAATTAGCTGATGTGTTAACCTTGAATCTCTTTCCTTCTTCCTTACTATTGTACTGATCCCTTTGAATAAAGTGCCCTACTATTGAATTTCACATTTCTGTAGATTTGATCTAGAGTTCCACAGTAATCTCTGATTTCCATTTTGACCTGGAATTTTATGTGGTCTGAACGGAAATTGATTTCTTATTTTTCAGATGAACAAGAGTCAAATTGCACGTTAAGTTAAGCTCCTGCTTTAGTGGATATGCTTACTCAAGTTACAGAAGGCAATTGCACTTTGCTCTGATTTGGAAGAGAGCGTGTTTGTATGTGTGTGTATTTATTTTACTGCCTAAATAAATAAATAAAGGTAAAGGTAAAATCTCCTTTGAGTCAAGCTTGATTCCTGGAAACTCCTTAGACACCTCTATCTAGTTTCATAATAACAATGCAGAAATGGTTTGCCATAGTTTACTTCTACAAAGATTGTTGACTTCCTAGACTAGCCTACAACAATTGTGGTACTCTCTGAAGGTCTCTCATCCAAGTACTAACCAGCCCTAAGTCTGCTTAGTTTCTAAAGCCCCACAAAGTCGTCCACCTGCTCCCACATGATGTTTATCCTCCCCAAAATGCTTTTTAAAAACAAATATAGATGTGGGGAGGATGTTGTTGTTGGAGAAAGAAAAACAATGCAAATGGAAATACCAATTGTTCCAATTATACTAGTCATTAGTATACTAGTTACAATGTAGATTTTCAAACAATTGTTCTTAGCTTAAAGGCTTGGTCTTTCTTACCTGTTCCCATATGACATACATCTCATACACAAGTGTATGAATGATTATTCCCTAATATACTATCTATAAAACCTTTTTCTAAGATGGTGCCATTCAGAAGTGTTAGGTTACAATTTGCAATCATTTTCAATCCGCACAGCCAACATATCTTGTAGGAAGGCCAGGAATTTGAAGAAGGCATATTTCAACTCTTAAGGGTAACTGGTTTCTGCTTTAGAGCAACATTAATTCCAAACTAGTTGTGTTTTGCATTTTCAGATTCAATTTCTCATTTAAGACAACTCTGCATCTGGTTTTGACTTTAATGAGGCACAGCCCTGTCAGTATCTTTTCCAAGGATTTCACCTATGTTGTATGAAATGTGTTTTTTGGTAATATAAAAATAAAATTAGCACTTTGAAATGGCATACACATAAAATATGATTATTTTTGACAGGAGGAAATTAAATTGTAGGAAGTCTGCAACAGCCTGTTTTACATTTAGAAATGTATATTTGGAAGGATAAAAACTCAAACCAAAGTAATGTAAATAATGTAATTATATCCAGGAGTTTCCGAATCCTAACATTGATTTGATGTTTGTCCTTGAGAAAGTCACAGATTCTATAGGATCTCTGCTGCTGACTTGCAAAATATACCAGACTCAAGATAGAGGGGTAGGGTGAATTCCAATAAACATTGTGGTGGAAATAAATACTTTCTCTCCCCTTTAATGAATTAATGTGAAACGATTATGTTGCACTGTCTTTTCATTCTGTGGAATTGCCTTTCTATTTGGGAGTTAGATTTATAGCCAACCTTTCCCCCCCCTGAAGTATATTTAGGGGTCCTTCCTCCCATATCCCTCCCCTACAAAATAACAATGACTGACCCCAGAGAGCTGAAGTGACCATGAACTTGAGTTCTGCTATTTTAAACTTTGATCCCAGTGGTTATTGGCTTACTGAGTGCCAAATCAAAGAAAACCTGGACATCTCTTAGAAAATATGCAGATTGATAAAATTTCCATCAGTCAATTGCAAAAGATCTCACTGCTTGGATCTAGACTGATACATTTTAGGTTCTCGGGAGGAACTCAATGTGTATGAAGGCTAATACTGGCTAAAGAACTGGCAGCTGTGGCTTCACATTGTTGTGAATAGATAGTAATAATACTTATGAGCTGTGGTGGCACAATGGTTAGAATGCAGTACTACAGCCTACTTCTGCTGATTGCCAGCTGCCAGCAGTTTGGCAGTTTGATTCTCACCGGCTCAAGGTTACATCCTTTCAAGGTTGATAAAATGAGGACCAAGATTGTTGGGGGCAATATGCTGACTCTGTGAACTGCTTAGAGAGGGCTGTAAAGAACTGTGAAGCGGTGTTTTAAGTGCTATTGCTATTAACCAAATATTTCAAACAAGTATGGAAAATTATGAAATTAAAACTAAACGAAAGAAACATCTTTAGAGCAATTAATACCTGGGCAGTCCCTGTTATTTGATATATAGCAGGAGTTCCCTAGACTCAGGGAACTTAATTAGAATTTGATAACTTGGATCCAAAGACTAGAAAACTAATGACAATGCTCCATGCTGTGCACTCAAAAATGGATGTTGATCGGTTATTTTTGCCAAGAGCCAAAGTGAGTACAGGATTCCTACAGGTGAAAGTAAAGAAAAGCACAGCCTGAATGACCACATTAAGAAAAGTTAAGAACCCTTGCTGAAGGAAGTCAATCAAGGAAAGTTCTTGAAAACAACAAAGGTGAAGGCTGAATATGGAAAATAAACAATTGAAAACTGATTTGTTAATTAGAAGAACAAGCCAATGTGTAGTCAATACTTGAAGCATACAGAAGGAAAAGTTGACAACAATCTTATATGGAGCTTGTTAACATCAGGATTGCATAAAGGTAAAAACATGATATATAACAAACAGCAACAAAGGTCATTTCTGTAGGGAAAAGGATGACACAATTGACTATTTGATCAGTGACTGTGGCAAGATTGCACAAACTGCTACAAGCAGCATGAGTAAATTGCCAAAATTATTCAATAGAAACTTTGCCAGAGGTTTGGAATCCAGGGTAATAAAAACTACTGAGACTATCAGGTTGAGAAGGTTTTGGGAAATGAGCAAGTTAAGATTTTATGGGATTTTAAGATCAAACAAACAGGCTTCTTGTGCATAACATGCTTGATATAACAATTATTGAAACAACTGATGTTGTTATTCCAGGTGACGCTAGATCTGAGGATAAACTATTAGAAAAAAATATGTGAAATACTGGGACTTGCAGATTGAAGTTGAACACTGATGGAACACCCTTGTCATGGTCGGATCACTCTCTCCTTCGCCTTGACCTTCAAACCGCGGTACCCCGCTGTAGGGAGGTGGAACCGGTAAGATGGTACCGCCCCAGGCGCCTGATGGAACCCGATAGGTTCCAGATGGAGCTTGGGCCAATCTCCGAGGATCTTGCACACGCCTCGGCTGGAGACCTAGTGGCTGCCTGGGATAGAGCGGCCACTGGAGCTCTGGATCGAGTCGTGCCTTTGGGGCCTCTGACCCGGCGCCGTTCTCACCTGGCTCCTTGGTTTACTGAGGAGCTGAGGGAGATGAAGCGCCGGAAAAGACGCCTAGAGAGTAGTTGGAGGGCTAGTCTTTCTGAATCAGACCGGACACTGGTAAGATCTCAAAATGT
The DNA here is from genome assembly GCF_059756535.1 of Pantherophis guttatus. Classification (NCBI taxonomy): domain Eukaryota; kingdom Metazoa; phylum Chordata; class Lepidosauria; order Squamata; family Colubridae; genus Pantherophis; species Pantherophis guttatus. The sequence continues at coordinate 192,876,167 of NC_142064.1, forward strand.
ACCCATTTTGCTGCTCTTATTGCATCATCAGATAATCGCCCGGCCGCCCTGTTTAGGGTGACCTGCTCCCTGCTCCACCAGGAAGCGCGGGAGGACCCCTTGGAGGGAAGAGCCGAGGATTTTGTTCAATATCTGCATGACAAAATCACTCAGATTCGGGAAGGTCTGGACTCCGACTGGGTAGGTCCAGCGAGGGTGACGAAGGCAGGTCTTGAGAATGTTATCTGGGACAAGTTTGATCCTGTGACCCCAGATGACGTGGACAGGATTCTGGGTAGACTGAACGCGACCACATGTTTGTTGGACCCGTGTCCCTCCTGGTTAGTACTGGCTTCCCGGGAGGTGACGCGAGGCTGCCTCCAGGGGATTATAAATGCTTCATTGGGTGAGGGTACCTTCCCTGCCGCCTTGAAGGAGGCGGTGGTGAGGCCTCTCCTCAAGAAGCCTTCCCTGGACCCGGCAGTATTGGCTAATTATCGTCCAGTCTCCAACCTTCGCTTCGTTGCGAAGGTTGTTGAGAGTGTGGTTGCGCGACAGCTTCCCCAGTACCTGGATGAAACGTCGTATCTAGATCCGTTCCAGTCGGGTTTCAGGCCTGGGTACAGCACGGAAACAGCATTGGTCGCGTTGGTTGATGATCTCTGGAGGGCTCGGGACGGGGTTGCTCAGCAATCAGCAAAAGTAGGCTGTATTACTGTGGTTCTCCTTCTTTCTCTCCGACCGGTCACAGTCTGTGTTGACAGGGGGGCAGAGGTCGACCCCGAGGCCCCTCATATGTGGGGTGCCGCAGGGATCGGTCCTCTCGCCCCTTTTGTTCAACATTTATGTAAAGCCGCTGGGCGAGATCATCCGTGGTTTCGGGGTGAAGTACCATCAGTACGCTGACGACACCCAGCTGTACATCTCCATCCCGGACCACCCCAACGATGCCCTTGAAGTGATGTCCCGGTGCCTGGAGGCCGTACGGATCTGGATGGGGAGGAACAGGCTCAGGCTCAACCCATCCAAGACTGAGTGGCTGTGGTTTCCGACGTCCCGATATAGTCAGCTGGTTCCATCGCTGACTATTGGGGGTGAATCATTGGCCCCCACGGAAAGGGCTCGCAACTTGGGCTCCTGGATTCACGGCTGTCTTTAGAAGATCACTTGATGGCCGTGACCGGGAGGATTTTTCATCAGGTTCGCCTGATCCGCCAGTTGCGTCCCTTTCTAGATTGGGACTCCCTACACACAGTCACTCATGCCCTCGTCACCTCTCGTCTGGACTATTGTAACGCTCTCTACATGGGGCTCCCCTTGAGGTGCACTCGGAGGCTCCAACTGGCGCAGAGTGCGGCCGCGTGGGTGGTTATGGGAGCAACATGGAGCTCCCATGTAACACCTCTCCTGCGCGAGCTGCACTGGCTCCCGGTGGTCTTCCGAGTGCGCTTCAAGGTTTTGGTTACTACCTTTAAAGCGCTCCATGGCTTAGGACCTGGTTATCTACGGGACTGCCTGCTACCACCAATAGCCTCCCACCGGCCAGTACGCTCCCATAGAGAGGGGCTCCTCCGGGTACCATCGGCCAAACAATGTCGGCTGGCGGCCCCCAGGGGGAGAGCCTTCTCTGTGGGGGCACCTACGATCTGGTACGAGCTCCCCCCGGAGATACGGAGGATCCCGGATCTTCGCACCTTCCGTCGCGCGCTTAAAACGTTTTTATTTCATCAAGCTGGCCTGGCCTAAATCATCTCCTCTTTTAAATTTAAATTTTAAACATAAATTTTTAATCTGTTTAATTATGGGGTATTTTAAAATTCAGCCTAAATTATTTAATTTGTTTTAATTTATTTTAGATTTTGTATTTCCTGTGTTTTATCTTCTGGCTGTTCACCGCCCTGAGTCCTTCGGGAGAAGGGCGGTATAGAAATTTAATAATAAATAAAAAAATAAATAAAACAAAAATCTATTGTTATACTGGACTGGAGACCTCAGAGTGAAACCTTGATATTTGGAAATATTGACTTTATCAGATCTGAATACTTTCCTTTTACAACCTCCCCCACTTAGATTGTATTTCTCAATTCTGTCCTATTTAGTTTTAAAATCTTACACCCCAAATGAAGATGGATTTTCTGTCCATGCATCCATCCACCCACCTACTCTAGACATCATCATCAAGACCAGAGGTGGGTTCTACTTACCTTTACTACCGGTTCATAATGGGGCCACGCAAGCTTGCTTTGCTCGTGCATGCACTCTTCTGCACAAGCGCAGAAGATTCTGATGATGTCGTGGTCGGTGGGCGGAGCCTCCCGCCGGTTTTACTACTGCTTCTATAGAACTGGTGCGAACTGGGGGCAACCCACCACTGATTAAGACCCATGTAGCCCTAGAGACGGGAACACTTTTTTAAAAATTACACTTATGATAATTAATACAAATATTACTACAAAATACTGTTAAATGATATGATTTATGATCTTTTAAAATAGTGTATAAATCTTCCTATTCTCCCCCATATAAACACATATCAACTTGAATTTGACAAATGCATTTTCTAATTACAATTATTAGCTAGTGATAGCTTTCGGTAAGTTAGCGGTGCTTTTCTTTGAATCTTGGCAACAGTTGAGGTTAGATTTGTGTGTGTGTGTGGCCTTGACATTTATTTAATAGAGAAGGTAGGAGTGAAAGATAAAGGGCCAAAGGAGTGCATTAAGTAATGGATAGCGAATAGAAATTACAGCTGAAGTATGGAAAATTGCAACTTGCATTTACAGTATTCTTAACTAAATACAGTAACAGGTGGCCCTGCAGGTTGCATAGCAATATCAGGAAATGTGGGAGATAAATGATGTGAAATGAAAAGGTTACATATATTAAAAAATATAACCATTTATAAGTTTGATGGTTCTGTACTGTATATTATGGAAAAAAGTAGCACATATTTTCTAAATGCATTAAAGAATTAATACCAAATTCATTATGGCATATGCAATTTAACTATTTTTTATATTCCAAAGGTTATTATCCATATCATCAGAAAAGTGAATTACAGTTTGGGGATCAAATGCTGAATTTAATTTGTATGTGTGTGTATATTTGCATGTGTGTGGGAGGATCAAGAGTCACAGCGGGCAAGAAAATGTCATGTTCATATGAAGAATAAGGGCTTGCTTTTTTTCATGGATTTACAAGGAGAGTTTTCTTTTTCAAATAAAGCTTGCTAACCTTATTTTAGAGCTCTTGCAATAATTATAATTGTTTTGCACCTCAAAGCAGCATCACTAATTTTATTAGAAACTTTGGTCAGAGGAACTCAAAATAATCCTGGGGTTTTATACTGCCATCACAGGATTCATTTTGTCAATAAAACAATATATAATTGGATTGTACAATTTGAAAATTAGAGTCCATGAGTATTTGTATGCTTCAATGCAAAATTGTGTTCTGTCATATTGTAGCATTGTCAAATTTGGTAGTCTGCAGATTTTAGTAAAAATTCTTTCTTAGTTGTAGGTTCAATTTACATCTCAAAATTATCCTTTAAACTCATAATTAAGAATCTAAATAATTTAAGGACAGTCCTTAAATAAAGGTCAATAAAGTTTTAGAATATGAATTGTGTGAATGTATCACTAAAACTTTATTCCATTCCAAACAAAACATCTAATTAAATTCTAGGTTATTCCTTACAAAAGCTCCACATTACTGATGTCCCAAATACCTTTTAATGCTGAATGACGCCCTTATGAATGGATGGATAATAGAAAAAGCAATTAAAAAGGAAGTTGAAACATAATTCTTACTTTGCCACTTGTTTTGCATTTTGTGAGTCATAGTTTAGCAGGGATAGGAAATCTATGGCACCTTGAACAACAACAAAAAGCATTCTTTGTTATTGATCATGTTTCTAAAGAATGCTGGGAGTTATAGTTCAGCAAAACCTGGAATAACATCAGTTACCTCCCTCTGACTCATAGCATTGTTTTAATCATTGTTGACAGTCATGAATATATTCATGTGATAGCTGGCAGGACCTAGAAAACATTCTAAAGATATATCATACAGTTCTATTGCATGTTAAACAGGTCATATCCTATAGATTGCAATGTTCCCACAGAACTCTGTCAAAGATTATCAGGGTTGCATGATAGAATAGCAGGGCATTAACAGAAATAATGAATTAATAAGCAATGAGCTATAAGATGTCTGTCAGCACTTCAAACTGCATTTACTCTAGTGCTGACATAAGAAGGAGAAGCGGAGGTGTCTGGAAAGGGACGTTTGACTTTTCATCTACTTATTTTCCCTGGAGATAATATCCCCTAGGAGATGGGATGGGAGGGGGAAAATTCCTTTGAGCTGGAGAGTAGATTAGGGGTAGAATGACTTGGAAGATGGCCAATGAGTGCAGGGGAGTGGGGAACGGAAAGGGAGGGTTTTGGGTCTGGAAGTCAGTGTTGGCTATGATGAGTCGGATTTAGAATGTCGTGCTCAATAAATGGGAGTTTTTATCAAAGACTTTGTTTGAAATGCAATTTATTTGAGACGACCTCGAAACTTGACACTGTCTTAGAAAAATCAGGAATAGCACAACAATGGTTCACTTTTAGAATCGTAAGGAAAGCATCTTCTGCTCCTGGGCTTAAGCATTGTGAGAAAGATGAAATTAGAGGCACAGATGATGGTGTTCTTGTGCAAGAGCTTTTAAAAGTAGCAGTACAAAAACAGCTGTGAGATGCATATAATCCTCCAGTTCTTGTGTAAACTGTTGCACAAAAGTTTGTGGAACGATCTCTCTGTCCAGACCTAATCAGATTGTGGGAAAGTAGGAGGGTCATTTGGACCAAGGTTCAATTGGAAAAGGGGGCTTAAATTTAGAATTCTTTTTGCATTTAGGCATACTGGAATTGTAGTTCATAGGTGCTTTTTTGGGTAGTGATAGGTATTTTCTTCTTTTTTTAAAAAAATATTTTTATTAAACATTTTTAAAAAAAACAAAAAGAAAGCTTTAACGATTTTTCCTTTTCAACAGTTTCGCATCAGTAAAAAATTTCTTACTCATATATTTTTTCTCCCTTATTCTAATTTTATACATATACTTCTAATATTAATTAATTTATTTACATATATACATATAAATACCCATACACAATTTCATTTCTACAGTTTCCTCATATTTGTTATTGTACTTCTACTCCTATTTCAACCATTATTTAATTTTTCCTTGCCTTTTATATCTCTCCTCCAGCCAGTCATACCATTTCTCCCACACTACGTAATATTCTCTTTTTCTTGTATCTCCTTTGTAAGTTTATCCATTTCCACACATTCCAAAACTTTTCTGATTAAATTATCTTCAGTTGGTACATTATTGTTTTTCCAACTCTGAGCGTAGATTATTCTTGCTGCTGTGATAATATGAATAATTAAATATTGTATTTCTTTTTCATATGACCCTGGGAGTATTCCTAATAAAAATATTTCTGGCCTCATCTCTATATGTTGTTTGGTTATTTCTTCTAATTGTGATCTAATTTCATTCCAATATTGTTTTGCTTTATGACAGGACCACCACATGTGGTAATATGTTCCCTTTTGCTGTTTGCATTTCCAGCAAATTGGTGAACTATTGGGAAACATCTTTGCCAATCTGGCTGGTGGCAAGTGCCACCTGCAAAACATTTGTACATGTTTTCTTTATAGGATACAGACATTGTCAGTTTATAATTTTTGTTTCATAATTTCTCCCATTTGTCCAATTCGATGTTATATCTGAAATTTTTTGCCCAAATTATCATATTTTCCTTAACTACCTCCTCTTCCAATTTGTAATGATAGGTATTTTCATATGCCATCATTTTTATTTTTATTATAGGGAAACTGCAGGGGCTTCTCCAGGCAGTTGCCAGGAGCCAGCTAACTTGAAGGCACAAAATAAAAGTGTGTGTGTGTGTGTAAAGCTTCAAAGTTGGAATTGATCTGTGTCTCTCAGGATCTCTGAGAAGGACTGCTTCTAGCAGAAGTGATTACATTTACTGTATTTCTTCTTGCTATTCCCTGGGTTCCTCTCCTTTGAAAGCTAGAAGCCAGCACTGCATGCTGAAGGACCACATGATGTACTCTGAAATGATCCCATTTTCTAAATTGTGTTCTGCACTCTTTTTTGTGTCACTTCTAATAACCACCAAAATGTGAGTGGGTTAACACACGGTTTTTTTCATGATTTATGAGGTAGCCTTCTTAAAGCTACAGATAATTTTAAATCTCTACATCTTGAGTATTTCTAAGATCAAATGGTCTATTTTGAAAATAGAAGCTGATACGCTATAAATTATTATAAAAGGGAATACATATTATTTTAATACTGCAGAAACGTAAGACGGAGAGCTGGAATCAGTTTTTAGCATTTTTTCCCTTCCACATAAACCACATATGCAACTTCCCTAGATCTCCCTTGGTGCTGTGCTTCAATATCAAGAGTATTGGTGTATGATTGTTAGTAAGAGTTTAAAACTGACTTTGAAAAAAATAAGTTGTGCTTCCTCAGATTTGCCCTCAGCAAGGAGCTCAATATCTACACCTGTTAGCACATCTGAGATTGGTATGAAATGTGTGGAAAATATATCATTATAATGTGTAACAGGCAGCATAAAAACAGTTTCCCAAGTGAAAAGGTGTGTTTCCTTTGACATATCAGCAGGATCATGTATCCAAATGTCTAATTATATTGGGACATAACTTCAGTGTGAAATAATTTCAAATGAAATTATTCTAAAGACAAAACAAATTGATAGTGTTATCTTGTCCAAGAGGATTTGGATGCCTCCAGGGGTGGGTTCTAAATTTTTTTTACTAATGGTTCTGTGCGTGTGGCTTATTTTGTGGGTGTGGTTTGATGGTCATATGACAGAATCACTGTGAGTTTTTTGACCAATTATTTAGGATTTAGTAGAGGTACTGGTCTACCAGGCTTTTAACTGCTTGCAGAGCTGTACTGGTCTACCCATTTGTTTTTGAGTGCACTTGTCTACCACCACACTGCCTTTTACTGCTGATCAGCTGTAGGGCAGCCCTTTAAAGCACCGCGGCATGAGTTTAAACAGTTTTTTGCCGCTCTGCCACCACCAAGAGCATCGGAAACCACTTTCAGGCAGCTTGGTCTCAATTGCCAATCTACCACCACCGAGCAGTTTACAAGGAGCAGATCGGTTCTAGCCGATCAGTTGGGAGGCTTCTTGGCTTCTCAATTTAAAGTGACGGTGTCTTGGGTTTTTTTTCTCTTTTTTGTCAAGTAAGCCCTGATTTTTTCCTTCTAGCTGATCAGCTGGGACTTGGGAGGCAGCGAATAGATTGGGGGTGGGGCCAGGCAGAGATGGTATTTACCGGTTCTCCAAACTACTCAAAATTTCCACTATCGGTTCACAAGAACCAGGGAGAACTGGTAGCAACCCACCACTGGATGTCTCTATTAACATCCAGATCTGAACGATTGTTCTTTATGGAAGGCATTGCATTTATTATTTCATTTGAGAAAATATTTTTTTCTTGGAATATACAATAGAGAAACAATGTTCCCACTAAATGTCTATGGAGATTCTCAGTCATCCAGATCTCTTGAAAAAGCACCTTTGGGACAATGTTCCCACTGTTATTATCTATATGAAATATTGCTATGGTAATTCAACTATAATGCTTGTTTCTATTTTTTGCTGACTTTTTTTTACAAACATACTGGTACACTGTATAAAAATAAGATAACAAACACTGAGTTCTTATCCATTCTCTTCTTACTCTTTCTATACATCCACTCAGTCACTAGTGAGTTTTTTCATTTGAAGATGTAACCTTGCAGTATGTGGGTTTATCATTGGACTATGACTGGAAGGACTGAGATTCAAATCTTCATTTAGTCATGAAGTAAAAAATGGTGAACTTGGAAAATCCCCTCTCTCGTTCTCAGCCCATTTTCAAAGGTATTGTGAGATCAAAAGAGAAAAAGAAAGAACCTTTCATACTGGCTTGTATTTCTTCGATAAGATAACTTTATTGTCATTTTTTTACTGTGAGCACATAGCCCCACATTAAAAATAAAACACATACACAACACACATATACACAAGCTATCTTTATACATAAATATATACCTGAACTATACATACATATATATGTATATGTATATGTATATGTATGTGTATGTGTATGTGTATGTGTATGTGTATGTGTATGTGTATGTGTACACATATACATACACATCTGCTTAATTTTTGCATATATATATATATATATATATATATATATATATATATATATATATATGTAGGTCTTTGGTTATTCGGGTCTTCTCCCACGTAAAATTGGAAGTGTCTTGGCGACGTTTCGATGAAGTCTCATTCGTCATCTTCAGGCTGGTGTTCTCGGCTTCATGCTTCCAGGAGCAAACTTGAGAGTTCACAAGGTTGTGAACAAAACTGTGACTGAATCTAGATGTTCTGCTTCGTATACCATGAAGCCTCCTCCCAGAAGGTAACAAGGAAAACAGGTCATGAAGAGGATGTGTAGACAATCCTGTGGACTCTGCTCAAGCATCACTTATGTGTTATGTCCTGGATAGAAGGAAGTGAACTACTGATGATCTTTTCTGCCATTTTCACCACTCTCTGCACCACCTTTCTGTCTGAAGCAGTAATGCTTCCAAACCAGACAGTAATGCCATATGACAGGGTATTCTCGATTGTTCCTCTATAGCAGGGGTGTCAAATTCAAGGTCTGGGGGGGGGGACAGATCCAGCCCGCAGGATGCTTAGATCTGGCCCGTGAGGCTGCCCTGGAAACAGCAAAGGACAGGCCCGCAGTGCCTCTGCCAGTGAAAATGGAGCTTAGGAGGGCTCCGTCTGTCCCTCCCGAGCTCCATTTTCGCTGGTAGAGTGTTGTAGGAGCCTGTCACAGCTGAAACGGAGCTTAGGAGCCCATTTTCACTGGCAGAGTGCTCGGGCCACCACAGGCTCCCCCGACATGAGTGACATTGAGATGGCCATGCCTATCCTGGCCACATCCATCTCGTCCCCCCAAGATCAAGCACAACCCTGATGCATCCCTCAATGAAATTGAATTTGACATCCCTGCTCTATAGAAAGTGGTAAGAACAGGGGAAGAAAGATGAACTTTTCTCATGGGACGCAGAAAATGTAGGCACTGCTGAACCCGCTTCAACAGTGTCTCACTGTTGAGCCACCAAGCTAGAAAAGGCAGAATGCAAATGAATAAAGCAATATATTATTCATTTGTATTAGTACTTGATAAGGATCAATAATGGATCATTAAGATTTTAATGCATTTTAATGCAAATAAAAATTAATCACTTTTAAGAATGTGATAAAAAATACTCAAGATGGCAGCTATAACAGTGTGATCAAAAGTATCTTTTTAGGCCAGGCCTATCTGTGATCACATTGTCAGAGCTGCCATCTCCACTTTTTTGACCATACCCTACAAAAATCCTGGCCTACTTCAAGTAAAAATCGAAGTTGAATACTGATTTCACATTTAAAATATCACCAATATATTAAGCCAAGAGATTTTTAATGTTAAAACTTTTGAAATGATTGTGGATTTCATCATTATTTTAAAATGCATCGAGATCCTCCTTAAATGAATACATCATCTATGTTGCATAAGTTGTGGCCACATTAGTGGCAAACAGATAATGCAATACAGTTACGGAGTTAAATCTGTTTATTTCAATGGGAGAGATTTAAATACAGTTTAATTGTTCATTGGAAACTACCACGTTTTCTCGAAAATAAGACCCTGTCTTATATTTTTTTGAACTCTAAAATAAGCACTTGGCCTTATTTTCGGGGAGATCTTATTATCTTGGGGCGCATGGAGGAAACCAGAGGAAATGGTGGGGACCAGCTGCTCATGCATTTAAATATTTTCGGGGAGGGCTTATTTTTGGGGGGTGGGTTATTTTAGTGCATGCACTCAGAAGCCCGATTGGGCTTATTATCAGGGGATGACTTATTTTAGAGGAAACAGGGTAGTGAGATTAATGTGCAATCTTAATTGCATTTAGTTCAGTAGATGTAATGTCTTTACCCAGACAAATTATCTGATGTTATCCTTCTCATAAATTAAAGGAAAGCAAGCAAACAAATTTTGGCTTATGCTTGAGCATGTAGATTTGACCCAACAGATTCACCTAGCAATTCTATTGTACTCCTGAAAATTGATATTTACTAAATGGAAACCTGTCATATTGTGTTGAGGCTATATATACACATAGAAGCATGTAAGTATGATTTCCCAAAGGACTGTTTACAAAACTACTATGACAGAAGAGTATTACTTTTTAGATTGGGAAAGTACATCTACAGTATGTGAAATGGTAATCAGCAAAACTTTAATTGTAACTTATCCATTTGTGTGGTATCATTTTACACATCCTAAAGAACTGCCTAAAATGCATTAAGTAAAATTGCAATCAAGAACACTTTCATGTGGGAATCCCATAAATATCCATACGATTGCAATGGTAGGAGACTTTCCTTCTGCCCATATTCTATTGATTCAGATGACGTTGTTTATTTAAAAATTAATACTGGCTTTCTGGTCAAAAGGTGAATTGATCCATCTTGGCATTCAGTAACATGTTGGTGGGCACACTTCAAAAGTGTGTGAGGTCAGGACACAATGTTGGCCCCAGTTTATGGAGGAATGCTGCTCCTTTAAATATTCAAATTCCCAAATATAAAGCCTTGTTCTAAAATGCATTGTGGACCACAAAAGGCCCATAGTTTAGGCATTTTTTCATTTCTGTTTTAGCTCATAAGTTATATAAGGTAATGCTCTAGATCAATATTTAGAATCTCAGTTGATTGAGCAACCAAAAATAAACATATAAACATGACAAGGTTTGAAAAGAAATTTCTTTGTTCTCCAGCCTATAGGAACCAGTCTAATATAAGTTAGCCAATTTTGTTCAGCAGAGATTTAGGTTAGCTACTCTTTGATTTTGACCTACCTAGGTTCCAGCCTTTCAACTAGTTATTAAAAGTTAATCCTATTAAAAGATTGTCACAACCAGATAGTTTGACCTGCAGGAGTTTTTGTTCTATGCAGCCCCCAGTGTTCTGAAGTAGTATTCATGAGTAAAGATATTAGATTTTTCCTTAAAAAATCAAAATCACTCTCTTAAAAACATATCTTTATTTTTGAATTTGAGCCAAAAGGTACAGGATTTGATTGGTTTTTTACTGAGCCGTGGTAGTGCAATGGTTAGAATGCAGAATTGCAGCTCAAGTCTCACCAGATCAAGGTTGACTCAGCCTTCCATCCTTCCAAGGTTGGTAAAATGAGGACCCAGATTGTTGGGGGCAATATGCTGATTCTGTAAACTGCTTAGAGAGGGCTGTAAAACACTGAGAAGCAGTATATAAGTCTAAGTGCTACTACTATTGTTCCACCTTAGATAGGGCTATAAAGCACTGTGAAACGGTATATAAGTCTAAGTGCTATTGCTATGGGTTCCTATTTGAGTCCTGTGTCAGAGAGTATGAGTATCTTTGTGTACTTACCCTACGGATAAATCTCAACAATTGGGACCAGAATTGTTAAAGAAGGTAGTTGTTAGGTGAGTTGTGCCCAATTTTACAACCTTTTTTTGTCATAATTGTTAAGTGAGCCACTGCAGTTAAATCAATCATGCATTCATTAACCAAATCTGGCTTCCTACATTGACTTTGCATGCCCAAAGCTGGCTGGGAAGATTGTAAATGACAATCACATGATCCTGGGATGCTGCAACCATCATAAATACATGCTGGCTACCATAGCTATAGGTGTGTGGAATACTGATTACATTAGCTACTATTAATATTAATGATAACTTCTGCACAGTATAATATTCTTGGAGTCTATGCATGACTTGACTTTATTATGCTAATCAACCGCCCCTCACTATTAACAGCATTAAAGGAGCGACACAATCGCAAAATTAATAACCAAAATTTGTAGGCTTTAAGCATTTGGCTCCTGTGTGTTGAACATTGGCAACAGAGACACAGAGTCAGGATAGTTAACTCCACTCTCCCATGAATGTAGTAAAAATTTCGTTAGGGTTGGGTTGGCTGGCAGCTAACTATGCAAATCACGTTTGTGGGAAATTATGGTATTTGAAGTGAGTGACTGATTTTTCCTGGGGCAAGAATATTTCAAAATAAACTGAGTATAATTGTATAATGGCTGCTTTACTTTCTGTTTGGAATTCTGTGAAAACTAGTGCAAGAATGCAAATAAAGCTATAATCCTCCATATTTTTTCCCTGGGAGCAGCTTTGTGGCAGGTTTATTTCTGAATAAGATCTCTCTCTTCCTCTTTCTCCCTCCCTCCCTCCCTCCCTCCCTCCCTCCCTCCCTCCCATCTAATGAATCTATTTTATCTATTCTATTCTAATCTGATCTAATCTATCTCATCTCATCTCATCTATCTACCTATCTACCTATCTATCTAATCTATTTTATCGATTCTAATCTAATCTATTTAATCTAATCTATCTTTCATCTATATCTTTCATCTATATCTATCTATCTATCATCTATCTATCTATCTATCTATCTATCTATCTATCTATCTATCTATCTATCATCTCTCTCTCTCTCTCTCTCTTTCTCTCGTTTTTATGATTATTTACATACATTGACTATGGCTGTTTTCTTATTTCTGCAGAGAAGAAATAAGAGAAAATTATTTTAGTTCTATATTTACTGTAGTTTTCTAAGGCTAAAATCCAAATATATTTATACAAACTTTAAGGCAGAGTAATTATTTCTATTATACTTTGCATTGCCAATTAAATAAAAATATTAACTTTTTCTGAATAGACATGTAAACAATATTTTAAACAAATATTAATTTTAAATTAAAACAGCACATATTCATTAGTTATCACTTTCCTTTTTCCCATTTGCTATACTGAAACTCATATTTCATTCATATTTTTAATATTATTTGCAGCATCCAGCGGTTATGTGACTGTGATTTGAGACTTTTTTTTTGTCAGTTTCTATTGTTTTACTTCTGGTTAGGGTTCTGAGGGTATGTCTAATCAGTTCATGGATTATTGCCTAAAATATCTACAGAAAGATCTTCAGATTTTCAAACAACTAAAACTAACACGATAGAGTTATGAAAAACTGCAATGTAGCACATTAATACTTATTAGTTAGGAAATTTCCAGATGTAAAATCCTAGATTTATGAGTCCCTGAGGAAGTGGGCTGCTATTTCAGTTCTTCTGCTTCAAAAACAGAAGAAATAATTGGAAAGCACAGAAAGTATATACTACAAATGGAACATTATGTTATCTAAGCTACCTGCAAAATTCTGTGGAAAAGTTGCATTTCACATCTAAAAATGCTTCCATTGTGTGACAAATCAAACTTATAAAAGCATGCCTATGCATATTTACTTAGGAATAAAATCTCACAGTGGTTCCTCAGTAGATCAAATGTAAGTTGACCCATCTTAAGGACTAGTGCTATTCAGAGAAAAGAATTATTGAAAAGTTTGATGTTGTTGTTGATGATGATACTGACAGACTGGGGTTAGGAATAGTTTCTGAAGTTTAATTCTTTCATGACGAGGATAGCTCCAAACAGTGCAGACAATAAATATATTGTGCCAATGTTTTGCGATTAGCACAGGAACTGGTTAAGCTGATTAAACAAAGCCCTGTTCTGAGTTGACATATTCTCACCGAAACAAAATCCTCTCTTTTATCAAGTGATGTAGCTTGAACCCCACCTCGTGCAATGTTACTTAGCCATTTATGCTGTAGGTTGCTGAGTTACCTTCCTAAGAAGCTGTCATTCGCCTTTTGCATCAGTCAGCTCCTATCTAAAGCCAGCTATCATACTGTACTTGAGGCAAGCATTCACTTGCTTAAGTAGGACAGTTTTATTTGCTGAATTAAGGATTATAATCCAGGGTTATGGGATTTTGAGTTTGATCTTCTCTGTTGGTTTACTGTGGCACAGCAAGATCTGAAATGAACAAAGCACAAGCTGGCAAAAAAGGAAGACCGTGAAGCCATGTCTACAGAAACATATTCCTACAAGCCTGGGAAGGCATTTGTACATAAATGGGGCCACCAATATCTTTCACTTTGTCCATTCTCTGATGCCTGAATTCATACCCAAACTTCCTTCCAGGAATCACTATTCTCCAAAGCACCTGAGGGTAGAACAAGAAGCAATGGGTGGAAACTAATCAAGAAAAGAAGCAACTTAGAACTAAGGAGAAATTTCCTGACAGAACAATTAATCAGTGGAACAACTTGCCTCCAGAAGCTGTAAATGCTCCAACGCTGGAAGTTTTTAAGAAGAGATTGGACAGCCATTTGTCTGAAGTGGTGTAGGGTTTCCTGCCTAAGCAGGGGGTTGGAATAGAAGACCTCCAAGGTCCCTTCCAACTCCTCTATTCTATTCTATTCTATTCTATTCTATTCTATTCTATTCTATTCTATTCTATTCTATTCTATTCTATTCTATTCTATTCTATTCTATTCTATTCTATCTTTTACAGCTCCCATTAACTATGTCTGTGAAATGTGACCTGTGCTGAAAAGCCAAAATTAGCATTATGTTATGATTCATCTCCATTAGATGGTCACAGTAATTATGTTTGGACTATTAACCTCTGTCTTAGGTGGAAAAGACAAATACGATTCTCTTATAATTGCTTATACCTATTCCAAAATTAGTCTAATATGACTAATACATTTCCACCATTTACAGACTCTCATGTGTAAGCACATTACATTTGATAATATACTGGTTAATACTAAATGATATGGATGCATTTTATAGTTAAGTGTGTTCGTGTCTTTATATAGCTATATGGAAAAACAGCAACATTTGTTTCTTGGAAAAATGGTAGGACAATAGCCTACTTAACATTGTTAAAACTTGCACTATCTGCCTCATAAAACCATCTGGTTGTATTGCTGAGGTCTCCGTTTATGCTGAGTTATACAATGATAGCCATAATATTCCTGTCCCACAAATCTAGTAATTCAGTTGACATGCCACTAGTGCTAGAGTAAAATCTACTCAGGGAAAAGTCTTATTGGTATGAAAAATTAAAGGCTCTTTTTTCCTTAGCTTTGTCAAGCATTAGATTGCCTTTATGTAAGAAAACAAAAGCTAGACAATTTTTTAACCAAATGTAATGGCTTGATTTCTTTCCACAACTCTTTTTAAAATGGGTGGCAATAGAGAAAAGAAATGCCTGCCACATTTCCTCTGCGCACATTTATCTTCTTGCCTAGCCTGATAGTTACCATCCCACTGGATTCTGACATCAGTTCAGGTTGCATCTTGATGTAACTTGAGCACTAATCTATGTATATAAGGAATACTTTCCACATACATTCTGAGCTCAAGCTCTTTTTGTAGTACACAAAGTTCTCTTTCTCCATAGTTCCCATCACTGATTTATTTTATATTCTCTAAGCTTGCACAATACAGCTCCTACTTTGCACCATGTGTGATAATTCTCTGCAATAACTTATTTTTAAGCAGGTATTTATACGCTTCCTCGAAAGGTATGACTAGTCAACTCAGCCACTGCTGTGTTGCAGGCAAAGTAAAAAGTGAGACAGACACAGAGGTGAGATTGCTTCCGAGTTCCTCTGAAGTCACCCAGTTTTGGCCTGTCAATGGAGATGCTCATAGTTAGCATAATGCAACACTGTCATATCTTTGATGTTACATTGGTGTTGTAAAGCGTGCCACAAAATACCTAATTTGTGATATTGCTGTATTCTACATATTTAGCTTAAATTGAAGTCAATTGTTACATTTTTGGGAACTTGTGGTTAATCTCTGTTTTGCAACACCAAAAGAACAGAAGTAGTATCTAATTCCTTGCATGTATGCTTTAGTTTCATTTATCTGGCCTGAGTTCACAAATATGAATTCAGAATTCTGAGAGTGATATGATATGTCAGATAATAACCTTGAAATTTCATTGGTCTTTCAGCAGATGATCTGGCTACTGGTATTAGCATCACTTCTGTGCAGTTCCAAGAGCTAAACACCTAAACTGGAGGCTGAAACATCTTCAGAGGGACAGTTTGATATGATACTTAAAGCATCTGGCTAGAAATTGGAAGATCATGAGTTCTAACCTGCCTTGACCTTGAGCCAGGCACTCTCTCAGCCCTAGGAAGGAGGCAATGATAAGTCACTTCTGAAATATTGCCAAGGAAACTACAGTCCAGGCAGTTTCCAGAAGTCAACACCAAGGCACACAAACACAAAACGTCTTAAGTCTGAATAAAAAAAGAAACTATTTAGCAGAACAAGTGAGTTATGTCACCTCTAATCTGAGCAGTTATACTATGATTCACAGAGTAGACGGATGCAGCCCTGTGGTGTTTTGTGTATGGGGGTTGTAACTCTGCAAATACAAGAAACAAAAAGCAAAGTGGAATAATGCATCCAATTACGTTAATAGCCACAACATAACAGCCTAGTTGGAATCAATCCAGTCCTGAGGCAGCTGCTGCCAAAGTACAGCTGAGTAAGCACTACACATGCACACACACACACACACAATACACAAAAATGCACAAGTGATTTGTTAAGAGCTGGGTGTGTTTCTGTGTAGTAGATGCTGGAGGGAATTTTGATTGAATTTGGCCCTAAGTTCCTGTGGCATGAAAAAGACCAAATGACAAAGGAAAGTCTACATGCCAGTTTGAAACTTCCCAGCCCAAAGAAATGAAGGTTCCTGTAACAACTGGAAAGCCCTCTCCCCTTTTAATTTACATTCACAGTAACCTTGGTTTTGAAATCAAAGCTTCAAATAAGTTCCTCATTTACTGTGGAATAGAGGAACAGAAGAACCTTGTCTATGTCTTAGGCTGGTGAGATTTTATTTCTGCTTGGCAAATAGGCTCCCTCAGAATTATCCTTGAGGGCAGTGGTGAAATCCAATTTTTTTTACTACTGGTTCTGTGGCTTGGTGGGCGGGGCTTGGTGGGCATGGCAGGGGAAAGATACTGCAAAATCCCCATTCCCTCCCCACTCCTGGGGGAAGGATATTACAAAATCTCCATTCCCACCCCACTCTGGGGCCAGCCAGAGGTGGTATTTGCCAGTTCTCCGAACTGCTCAAAATTTCTGCTACCGGTTCTCCAGAACCTGTCAGAACCTACTGGATTTCACCCCTGCTTGAAATCCAACCAAACATCATTTGTTTTCAGAGTAGCTTTTATGAAACAGCCTGTGGAAAGAACAAAGCTATGGGGATTTTCCAGGGAGATATATGAGTGAAGGTGTCTACCTAGGTTTTTGCAGACTTCTTTCTGTTTTCAGACATGGAGATTATATAGGCAGAATACAATGATCAAAACTCAATCCAAATCCTTCCCCTCACATTATTTCTGTATGAAACTAGCAGTAATAATGTTTCTGGTCTGGTCTCCTGTTTTAGTCAGCAACACATTGTGAAGCAGCCTATCTTGCCCATCAAGAGAATTGCAAAACCCACAGAGTTGACCACAGAGGAGGAGGAGAAGAATCAGAGGCCTGAAAGCAAAAGAACCACAAAGCTCAAGGAGTCTGTCTTGAGGGAGTCTTTAAAATGATGCTGCCCACATGCATTAAAATCAGGTGCAAGTTTTGCCATTGTGATGTGGATTGTACTTGATGCTTCTGACACTCAAGGATCAATCAATCATGGGGTCATGTTCAGAAGGGAGTTTCATGTCTGTATACTCCATATAACAGATTTGAAATATAGTCTCTATCTGATAGTAGTGAGAAGCCCACACAGTGTGTGTATTTTGCTCATTCCTCAGAAGGTTTATCTGTTGTTCTGGAGCCCATGATAAGAAATTGGTCTGCAAGATAGTGTCAGTATCCTTCTGTCTGTAGTCTGTAACTTGTTTTAGCAAAGATGTTTTGAAGTTTTCAGGCAAATAAAGATGGTTTTATTTTTGTGGGAATCATAATCACTCTATGGGTTTAACTTCCACATTCTTTATTCATCCTGTACAGGTCCTGTGTTCGTGCAACATAAACTATTCATTTCTGTAGCATGAGGAACCTGATAAACCTGAGTTACTAAGAAAAAAGATTCTTCTGCACAAGGCTATACTTTCATTGTACTCTGTGCTTGGTTTTTAAATTGTAACCTGGGTACTTCAGGTGGCAAAAAATAGCATAGGAAAGAAGGTGAAAATCTGAAATGTACAAATGTAAGTTAATTAAATTCACTGGCAATAGAATTTTAGAAAGATTTGTTACAGATAGAAAAATTACGATCCAAGGCAGTGAAATAATCTAGGTTATTGTCATATGGATTTAATTCACTTTGAGTTAGAAATAGAACTTAGAATAATAGACTTGGAAAGACCTCTGAGGTCCTCTATCCCCTGCTTGAGCAAGAGACCCTTTACCATTTCAGACAAATGGTTGTCTAGTTTCTTTTTGAAAACCTCCAATGATGGAGCACCCACAACTTCTGAAGGCAACCCATTCCACTAGTTCATTTTTCTCACCATCAGGAAATTTCTCCTTAGTTCTAGGCTGCTTGTATGCAAGTTATATTGTACAACTTGATTGTATATATCACGACTCTTTGCTTTTGGAAAATGCCTTGGAGTGTTTTCTTGCTCCCCTGTTGTTTTTAGCTTTCTTCCCCCTTTTGTTCTTTCTTTCTTTCTTTCTTTCTTTCTTTCTTTCTTTCTTTCTTTCTTTCTTTCTTTCTTTCTTTCTTTCTTTCTTTCTTTCTTTCTTGGTTTGATTTATAAGCTGCACTTTCTCCGGAGACTCAGGGTGGCTTACAATGCATTAAGCAATAGCCTTCATACTTTTGTATATACCTGCTTAGTAAGGCTTTTGGCATCCCCTAAGCGGTGTTCTTTTTTATACAAAGTTAGCTTATTGCCCCCACAATCCGGGTCCTCATTTTACCTACCTCGAAAGGATGGAGGCTGAGTCAACCTTGAGCCTGGTGAGATTTGAACTTGCAGTAATTGCAGGCAGCTGGTGTTACTTAACAGCACTTTAGTCTACTGCGCCACCAAGGCTCTATCATCTTTCATCTTTCCCCATAATTTTCTTTATTAGATTTCTAGTTTTTCTTCTCAGTTTCTATTATATATTGTTACTGTGAAGCCTCTTAATACCCTCAATAACAATTAAAAACATGGATTGCAATTTCAGAGAGGGCTGTCCTCTCCAAATCACAGCATAGTGTTTTGCTTTTCATTCGAATCCTCAATCAGATGCAGTGCAACATATAGACTGACAGACCAGTTCTGACCATGAATCTCTATGAATGGAACTGAACACAAAAGTCCATTCACAGTATCATTTCAATTTCATATCATTTTGGGAGATGTTTGTTCTTTCCATCTTTAAGCTTTTTTGAACTGTGCAAAATTATTACAAATAATTCTGTGATATACTAATAGATTAGCTGCCTTCTAGTCACTTCCACCATATTAGGAGAACTTGCAAGATCCAGTTGAACAAAGTTTTCTCCCTATACATTGCAGTCAACTAAGGTGTGATAATGTGACACCCTCTCTCCAAAAACCTAGTTTTCCTGAGTCCCTAATGAGTAACCATAATGATTGGTGAATCATGCTCGACATTACTGTCAGAACCTATGTAAATTCTGCCCAAGAAGTACACTAAAAAAAGTGATATCTCGTGTCTGCCTGTCAAGTAAATTTCATAAGTGAAAGCGAAAATGTTTGTGATAACCTTGTGCTGTTCTTACTGCAGTACGTATAGCTTTGCAGACAGAAGCAAGCATATTTTTTTCCTGCTCTAGCCTAAATTCACTTATTCTGCTATAGCCTACCCTGCAATAATTGAAAAATGAGGAGAGGAATTTACTCTCTTAAGATACAAAAGATCTGACTGACTTTAATCAGGGAGGGCTGTTTTGATACCAGAGCATTGACCTTCAAAGCCAAAAGGTGCATTTTGATATTTTGCCTCCTGACTTTGCCATTCACTTAGAACACCGAGAGGCTGTCAGGAAACTGGACTGGGAAAAACAAAAAGAGGGACTGAGACCTGCAAATTAGCATCAAAGGACTGGCCTAAAGTTTATTGGGACATTTATTAGTGTTGTTTTCATTATTTACACCACTGTTGATTCTAAGAGATCTCATTAAAAGTGTAAGAAATGTAAGAAAAATTTACAAGCCAATAAAATGTCCACAGTTGATACCTCCCCCACCTTTCTCTTAGTGCTTGAAGTTTTTCTTGCTTTTCTTCATACAATTTTAAACAACTTGCTATAGTATCACACTAAAGCTGCTGATAACTGATGGAAGACTGAAATAGTTTAAGTCCTGGTTCAGGACAAAGGGCTAATGGATAATGCTGGCTGCTTTCAGATACTTTTACCTCATGAGCTCCATCATGTCCCTTCTGGGGTTGGCAGAAAATATTTTCTATTCAAAGTAGGGGAATGGCAAGGCAATAGACCAATTTTTAGGCAATTTCAAATCCTTCCCATAAAAAAATTCAATTTCTGCTATGAAAATATCACTTGTTGGCTTATTTCTATAAAAGGCAATAATGGCAATTATAATGGTAATAATGGAGCTGTCTGTGAAGCAAATATGCAGTTTCTAAGTGAACAAATGGTTGGTTAAGAATTTATTGGAATAAATGAATTATTTTGCAGGATATTTCTGTAAAAAAACAAAAAAGGAGATGGAGGGAAAGAAGGAAAAAATAAATTCAAAAAGAGCTGAAGAAGCTCTTGGATGAGAAGTGAATCGTCTTCAAAGAAAAACCAGAAAGTCCAGTTGCCTCTTGAAAAAGCACCTTTGGGACAATAAATTCAAGGGTTCAGAGACTAAGAAAAATACTCATGTAGAATGAAGCATTACTACAAAGGCAGAACAGGCATGGAACTGGACGTATAGAAAAAATCCAACCCTCAAACGACAGCTTAAAAAATAGATATAAACTTACAAAAAAGTTTCAAAATATTAATTTCTTAATAATTTAATATTTAGGATAAATAATATGTTACATCATTTTATAGGCAGCATATAAATAGGCAACACACTAAATTTGTTCTGTGCCTGCAGTATTCTTCACTGGTCATCTAACATTCCCTTTCTCATAACTTAATCTCTCAGATCAAACTGCAAAAAGTTAAGTTCAATGTCAATAATGCCTCCCAAGAAATTTCTCCCTCATGCCTCATATGAGGCCAAAGTGGCAGATAAAATCCACTCATCCTTCCAGGCACACCCAAGGCAGCCATGAAACTCCAATCAAGAATCTAAGATCAACTGTCATGCAAAGCCTATCTCATCTGCATAAACAAAGACACGTTTGTAGCACTTTCTTACAGAAGTACAAAAAGAGAAGCAGTAGGGCTGCATGAAGAGCTCCAAAATTTTAGGAATGGTCTTCAAAAGTTGTCATTCAATTTTATTTTTTTTCTTGGAACAGGAAGAGTAGAAAGAATCATGTATCTTGATTTAATTAATTTATATAAAGGATATTTTATATTTAATCAAATAAAATCTATTGTTACTTGTGTTAGGGCCCAACTTTTTTTCCCTATCCTTGCTTCCTTTTAGAAGTTTAGCTTGAAGGAGACCACTCAAAAATCAAGTGTGTCCTTTAGCTGAAAAGATTGGGCGTTCTTGCTTTTTTACTACCTATATGAACTGGTGATTATATGTGGGCTGGTAAGCCTGTATTTAACCTCATTTATGGAGCTTGGGGTCCAACAATCAAACATTGCTGTACAAATCAGTTCCTGATGAACTACTTATTGCATGTTATTCTAGATTATCCTAGGTTTATATCTATGTACCACTGTGATAATTGGGTGACACTGGATTTGAACTTGGATTTTCCAAGTCCTAGTTCTGTATCTTTACAATTATGCTGCACTGGTTCTATGGTGCTACACATGTTCAAAAGAATGCTTGAGTAGAAGTGCACTTAAGGCCTAATCATTCAAGACAGACAAGACAGGGACCAAGTGATTGATGGCAGAGTCATATAAGGGCACTGTCTTTGGGACCTGCATAATTCTATATACTGGTACCTGTTCTGAAAGAGCAGGTCTTAAGTTTCAGTCAGCTCAACTTGAAATTGATGGAATTTAGGTTGCTTAGACTTAGTTCTTGACCAAATACCTGTATATTTCCTGGAGGTGACGAACATATGTATAAAGAAAACAAAGATTGCAGATCCCACCCACCCAGATACTTGTGGGAAGGAAGGTAGTTCAACCTGTCTTCCTTCTTTGGGCATCTGAATCAGGTTCTAATGCATAGAAACCTTTGGAGACCAAAAGAACATTTTTTATGCGGTTGCACAGCCTTTTTTTTTAGATCCAAGACCACTGAAGGGGTGTGTGTGTGTGTGTGTGTGTGTGTGGAGGCTGTCTAGACACAAGAGTAAATATTCTATGTTTTAGAATAAATATATCTGAAGAAAATGAAATATTTCCTCAAGAACCTAGTATGAATAAAGCTAAACTCATTTTTCTGAATGAATGAATAAACGTGGCTTTGACACCTGAAAAAAAACAATCAGAGAAAGGATTTTAAATCATGCCAATAGTAGTGACTTACTGCACAACCTTTTCTAGAATTATCTAACCACTGTTGTGCTGAAATAACAATTATGAGGACATGCTTGTGGTATCTTTAAAACTATGAGATTGTTTCTCATTGATTAAATACTGGTGGGTAATGATTCAAATTCTTTTTTCAGTGACGTTTTTATCCAGCAAAAGGTCTTTATGAGTACAAGCAGCCTGTTCTGTGTCTTGGGCCTTAGTTGTAGCATACAGAAAATTACATGTGACAGGAAGTGTTCCATCTGTAATTCCCTGGACTAATACACATATGTTAGAAAGAGTATGATGATAAAATGATTCTTCCTCATGTTGTTCAACATGCTGTGCAGTCCTGTGCATATGGCTAGGTACACCAGTATGTTAGTATTTACCTAACCAATTTGGTCAGGCAGGTTGGGTATCATCTGGATCTCATCAGCCAAGAAATGTTGGCTGGTGAAAATCAGGAGATGTGCCTTCTCTGCTGCAGCTCCTGCTTTTTGGAATTTTTTCCTTTCAGATATCAGGATGACCTCAACTCATTTCCTGAGTTGAGGAATATCAATAGTATTAATATCAATAGTAACACTTTAGTTTTAATATTTTTTAAACATTTTTTTAACGTTTTATGGTGCTGATTGAGTTCCACACATTTAAAATGACATCCCTGTAATTAAGTGCTTAACTTGCACTGTGAAGTCCAGGAAGCAAAATGACAAAGTCAGTGATATAAATTCCAGCATTTCTTCCACTGTTCTCATTTATTTTTGCAGGCACTGGTCTACCCATTTATTTTTGCAGGCACTGGTCTACCCATCTATTTTTGCAGGCACTGGTCTACCCATTATTTTTGCAGGCATTGGTATATCCATTTATTTTTACAGGCACTGATCTACCCATTTATTTTTGCAGGCACTGGTCTATTCATTTGTTTTTGGAGGCACCGGTCTACCACCAAACTGTCTTTTACCACTGATCAGCTGTAGGGCAGTCCTTTGAAGCCCTGCAGCAAGAGTTTAAACAGTTTTTCCTTATAGCCCTTCAGCTGGGATTTAGGAGGCAGCAATGGATTGGGGGTGGGGCCAAATAAAAGGTAAGAATAACGCTGGGGTGGGTGGGTGGGCGGGGGGATGGGCGGGGGGGCAGAACCGGTTTGGTGACATCATATCGTCACCACTACCGGCTCGGCAAAACCGGGCCGAACCAGGAGAAACCCACCACTGATTGGCTGGTAACACAAACATGTTATTTTTACTTGTTTCATGCAACTTCTCCAAGCATTATTTTATTTTTATTGGGAGGACTGAGACAAAATAGATGAGCCTGATAACTTTTTTTTATTGTTACTGCAAGTGTATAAGTCACCTTCTTGTGTGGCAGCTTGGTGGTTCTAAAATCTTGCCTCTGAATTATAAACCAAACATCAGCATTTATCCACAAATGGAAAGATGCTCAAAAGAGAGCTGAATCATGGACATTGTTCTGAGCTTGTCTTTGATGAAACTTCACAGCTGTCACTGCTGGCCATCAACTTCCACCCTTCTCCATATGTAAATCCTCCCCCACTTTCTGTTTTAGCACAACAGCAGTGTCTTTTAGTAGAAAAAGTGCTGAGAAAAATGAGATTTGTTTAGCTATATCAATAAAACAAAGTATAAGCATTTAATAAATGGTTACACAGTCTGTTTATCCTAACACCCCCTCCCCTAAATGTTTAAACAATATTACAAAAAGGTCATGTTATATTAACATTATTTGTGATGTCTCTGTACCAAGATCTGTCGTACACTAAAACAGTACAAATCCTTGCATAGAGCCACAAGCCCATGTGCATATTTCTGCCACCCACACTGCATAAAAGAAACATTGATTATGTTTGTGCTATAACTATTTGTGATAGCTTGCCAGGAACTGCTGTGCCAAGGTTCTGGTTACACTTTGTCCTTTGGGAGTTAGTACCCAAACCACTGACATCATGAATTTCAAGCTAGTATTTGAGGGCAATAATCTAGGCTTCCCTCAATGGAATGAGCATGAAGAGAACTTAAATTCATGTTTTAACATTACAAAGCAAAACATCGACATCTACATTAATGTGGATGAGGAAAACAGAATGGATGAAGGCAGGATATGTATTATGCATTGCTAATTTTGATCTAAAGAACTCCCTTTCATTTCATGAACTTCAATGTCTAAGATGACCAGTTATACAAATGACTAGATCTAAAGACTGGAACATCTTGGACAGGGAAGTATATTCAGATTCATTCTGGCTGGCCACAGGATTATCCTAAGCAAGAAGCTCAATGAAGGACTCCACATCAGGCTGGAACATCCTTCCTAGAGTATTCAACTAAGACTGAGGAGAATCTAAAGACTTTCAACTAGTGGTGGGTTGCTACCGGTTCACCATGGTTCGGGAGAACTGGTAGTATCGGTGGCGAGAGGCTCTGCTCACCTACCCGGATGTCATTAAATACGCTCTGCGTATGAGCGAACCGGTAGCAAAGGTAAGTGAAACCCACAACTGCTTTCAACATTAGGAATGATTAATGAATGCAGGTAGTTCTCAATTGGCAATCACCATTGGAATTGGCAAATTAATGATTAAGGGAAGCCATGACTGTGCTTACAATCTTACTTCAATTTTTCTTTGGTTTATAGACCTGCAAAAGTTGTAAATGAACCGACTGGTTGTAAATTATTTTTTCATCACCTGAGTATGGTTGCTAAATGAGGACTGCCTCTACCACTCTACATAACTACTTCTCATCAACTACATTAGCAGCTGAAATGACTCTGTTCATAAAACAGGTCAAGAGTAGAAAGAATTAAGATGGTTTATATATGGCTGGACAGAAGCAGAACTCTATCTCTCTGTTCATTTTGCATAACCAAGATTATGCAGTTTGCATCAATATGCACATCAAAGTGAGTAGACCAGAGGAATTTATTTGGACTTCAGTAAAGGCATTTGATAAAGTAGATCACAATCTACTACTTGATAAGAGAAAAATGTGGGTTAGACAGCATCACCACGTAACTGGCTGACCAACTGCACTCAACGTGTAGTCCTAAATGAAACTGCATCTACATGGAGGGAAGTATGGAATGGAGTACCCCAAGGCTCTGTTTTAGGCCCAGTACTCTTCAACATCTTCATCAATGATTTCGATGAGGGGATACATGGGGAAACTCATCAAATTTGCAGACGACACCAATCTGGCAGGAAAAGCCAACACTCCAGAAGATAGGCTTAAGATACAGAAGGATCTTGACAGACTTGAACATTGGGTGCTATCTAACAAAATGCAATTCAATGGTGAAAAAAGTAAGGTTCTACATTTAGGCAGGAAAAACCAAATGCACATGTATAGTTTGGTGGTATCTTGCTCAATAGTAGTAACTGTGAGTCCTATTAGACAATCACTTAAATATGAGCCAGCAATGTGATGCAGCTGCCAAAAAAGCCAACACAGTTCTAGGTTGTATTAACAGAAGTAAAGAATCAAGACCACACTTAGAATACTGCATCCAGTTTTGGTTGCCACGATGTAAAAAAGATGTCGAGGCTCTAGAAAGAGTGCAGAGAACAGCAACAAAAATGATTAGGAGACTGGAGGCTAAAACTTATAAAGAACAGTTTCTGGAATTGGGCATGTCTAGTTTAATGAAAAGAAGGATTAGGGGTGACATGATAGCAGTGTTCCAATATCTGAGGGGCTGCCACAAAGAAGAGGGAATCAAGCTATTTTCCAAAGCACCTTAAGGCAGGACAAGAAGCAATGGATGGAAACTAATCAAGGAGAGAAGCAACCTAGAACTAAAGAGAAATTTCCTGACAGTTAGAACAATCTAGTGGAACAACTTGCATCCAGAAGCTGTGAATGCTCCAACATTGGAAGTTTTAAAGAAGAGATTCGACAAACATTGAAATGGTATAGGATTTCCTGCCTGAGCAGGGGGGGTGGGTGGGGCTGGACTACACCACCAAGGTCCCTTCCAACTCTGTTATTCTGTGATGACAATCATCAACATTATAGTAATAACTTCACTTTGGGCATTGTTAGCTTTTAATCTTCAGAAAGGCAAAACATGATGACATCCTTATTTTTCTCATATACTGAGGTAAGAGTTGGATGTCATATGAACCTCACCCAGAAGTTAAGTGGTGTAATATCTTTGGTCAAAAATGACCAAAGATATTATACCAAATCTAGGTGGAAACTAGAAGGCTTCTGAGAAGGGAGATTTAAGACCTTTATCTTCTATACTAAGGCCTCAGCCAATCTGCCATATAGTGATACAATTGTAATTCAGTATAACTCAGTGTTAATTTGTTGTTAAAATAGTCTGGTGAGCAAAATATGCTCCTTGTTGATTAATCATACAACAGGTTGAGTCTTGGAACTGTGGTCTGGCTTTGACAAATTTCCTCATTCTCAAGGAATGGTGATAGATGAGGCTCAACTCAAGGAACTCCATATAATTTCCTTTGTATTCTTAAAAAAACCCATCTATTTTCCATCAATTTTTTGCAGTGCTATCTATAACTTAGTTATTATGATTAGACAGGTAGCAGATGATTTGTGAATGATTCCTGAAAAAGATTTATCTGCTGATCTAACACTTACCATTGTTTTTAAACAGCAGAAGGTCAACTGAATCAGTAAAATTTTGTGGTTTATTACTTGTACCTCAGTCAGCCAACACAGTGTTGTAATAGGCCACAGCCACAGTTATTTCACACAACTGTGGTGTGAGAAGAAATGGGTGGAAAGGAGGTAAAGAATCATCCTGGAAGTGATTCACCAAAATGCTTTTAAAAGGAATGTTAACCCCTGTGTATCTGCCGCTCTACAAATGCATTGGCCAAGGCTAGGTATTCTTTGAGATGTCAAAGTAGAAAACCTTGATTGGATAGCTGTTCATTGGGGTCTTACAAGAATGAGTACCCATCCACATTGGCTGACTTTATCTGGTCAGACTCTGGGATCCAACAACAGAATCAGAAATATGTTTTCAGAAGTTGCTTGGAACCATTTCTTTCTGAAGTAAAATTGCCTTAGAAACCAGCTCCTGATAACTTCGTTATTTTTTCAGCACTGCCATCATCTAGGCAGCCATACATGTTGCTTAATACCTCATGAGACACATTATGATTAAACCTATAGCACCTCAGTCACAGCCATTAGTACCCTACTTGATGTTATGTGGAAGTGGGAAAATTGCAAAAGAAACCATTGTTGTTGAAATGTTTGTGTCATTCTCATTCTATGCTAATGTCTCCATTCTCCTGCAGAGTCAGTTGGATGCTTTGCCATTTTGTCAATCCACTTCATTGTCTTTCTTGGCTACGTGTTTGTATATTTGATTAGGTCAACCAAAGCATTATTTTATATGGCATTAAAGTACTAGTAATTTTAATTCTGAGTCCTTTCCTAATATCCCTTTGGTGGAATTTTGTTTTTTTCCTGAACGTTATTTTCAACCAGTAAGTAGGGAACTTGGTGGGCACCAATGAAGGGATGCTCTGCTGGCGCCATAACATGTCATTTATTTCTTTACTAGTTTGTTTATTTATTTAATCTACCATATTTTTTGGAGTATAAGACGTACCTTTCCCCCCCCAAAAGAGGCTGAAAATTTGGGTGTGTCTTATACTCCAAATGTAGCTTTTTTTAAAAAAAATTTCAGCCCTAACGAGGCACTAACGAGGCACTAGTGAGCAATCTTCCCAGCTTTGCCTGCTCCCTTGACTCTCCACTGTGCTTTAACGAGGCGCTAGCACATGAAGCGATCTCCATGCTTTGCTCCGACTCTCAGCTGTTCTTTAGAAGCTTTTTTTTCAGCCCTAACTAGGCGCTAACCGAGTGAAGCTATCTCCCTCCCCCGTGCTTTGCCTGCTTTTCTCATTGATGCTTCCTCTCAGCTATGCCTTAGAAGCTGTTTTTTATCCCCAAGCAGGGGATAAAAAACCAGTAAACTAATGTGCTGAAGCTGACTAGCCTAAGGATGCTAGCCAGATGAATACCTGGTAGGCAGATTCCCCCCCCCCCATTTTCCTCTCCAAAAATTAAGCTGCGTCTTATACTCTGGTGCGTCTTATACTCTGAAAAATACGGTATTTATGGAACCACCCATCTCACAATTGTGACTCTGGGTGGTGAATGTAGTAAAAATCCAACAATGACAACAGGAAAAATAAAATAAAAAGAAGAATAAAGAAGAATAATGGTAATAACATAATGAAGACAAACTAACTCAAGTCCCACAATCACAGGTTTGTCCAGAAAGGCCACATTGGCAAGCCCACCCAACCTTTGAATCACATGTCTGAAGGAAAAGCCAAATTTTAAAGGACATTTTTGGATACAACTTAGGCTATAATGTTTACTTAAATAATTTTTAGAAGTAAAAACTATGAACACATATTGAATAATTTTCTTGCTTGTTGACACTGTCAGAGAATACTAAAAAGCTAGTGAGGTAAGATGATCCTTTGCAGATGCCCCACTAATTTCTTTTTAGCAAGAATTTTCTTTGTGATTACTTTTTTTTTTAAAAAAGATGCTATGTTGGCTACTTTTTCAGATTTTGGGGTGTATTGGCAGTGTATATTTTTGTTAGCAATTTGTCAGCAATTCCATCTATACTTGAATAGTATAAATGGCCCTTGAGGCACATTATCTTGTTCATTTTTAATTTGTCATTAATTATTTTATTTTATTTGTTTTAATTTGTATACCAAGAATTAATCCCAAGAATTCCACCTATCACATTGATTTGTCTAAATTCTTCAAATGCTGTTCCTAAAAAAAAAAAAAAAAACACCCCACTTTAGGACACAAATATTTGCCCTACATATTCTATAGTTACCATAATTACTTAATATCTGTAGAGTATCCTTGTTCTCCTTTAGTACTCTTTCTCCAGTCTCTTCCCACAGCCAGATTTCTTTTTCCGATGTCTTTCATGATATATATATATATATATATATATATATATATATATATATATATATTTATTTATTTGGTAGTTTAATGCTTCAAGGAGTAAGTTGCTTGAATTTCTTTTGTTGCTTGTTTTATTGTAAAACCCGCCCCCCCGCCCCATTCATTTGTGTTTGCTTCATTGCTGTGGAAAGAAAGAAAGAAAAAAAGGTACAGAAACTTTCCCACAACCTCAAAAGGATTTGTTGGAATGTGACTCACTTCTTTTTTTAAAAGAGGAAAACATACACATGTACACATACTTATATACCTACAGTTTCAGCATGAGCATTATACTGAAAGGAAAATCTCCAAAATTTCAAATTCTATTGACCTTTGTGAATTTTTTTGTGCACTGTGCGCAAAAATGTTCTTTCTCATGGTCAATAAAAGTTGATAATCTCAGTTTCAGCATATCACTGATTACACACACACAAACTCTTAAGACAACTAAATAATATAGAAATAAAATAGAGAATAATGAAAACATAAAAGCAAATAAATTAAAATGCATCCTTAGAAACAAATAAACCACACTTACCACATAAAACCAATCCACAAAAAGTTAGCTTGAAAAGTACAAAGCCTGAATAAAAGTATCTTTGTAAACTTTGTACTAACTTTGGTAGTAGCTTGGTCTCTTATGTTCCCATAAATTGTATATTCAATGGTAGTAGGACTCTAAAAAATGATGCATGATGATCATGAAACTTGGCCAGATTTCACATATCTTGGCATATTGTTATTTGACATTTGTTATACAAATATTCAATCCCATTCTTCTCATTGTGGTGGAAAGAGAGAGAGAGAAAAAAAAATGTAAGAAGGGACAGTTAAACATTAAATGGTAGGAAAGAATTATAGGAAAGTTGATCTCTTTGCTACCATGTAATAGTGGCTGGAAATCCCATAAAGTAATTACCTATCAATGACAATGGAACTACCAGCTAGATCTAAAGCATTACCGTCTCATCCCTCTTTGAAAATTAGAGCCCAGTCCCTCGTGCCCCAAAAGTTGGGGGCCACTGAGTTAGAACATTTAATGCTCAGATAATTTTTTGATAATGCCCACAATGTTTGGATTATTCTTTACTTTTTTCTTTGCCAATTTACTAAAGATTTCTAACCTCTTAATTATGTTGGTCTGTGCTTTACAGACCAAATCTGATTGTTGCTGAAATGTTTTCCCAGTCATGGTTGCCTTCAAACTAGTGATGCTTCTCAGATTTGATTTTAGTGGCAAGTCTACGAAAAAGGGAGAAAAAACAGGTTAGCAATATTCCTTTCTTGGAAGCAAGGTCTTTGGTTTTTCTTTATTTTTAAAAAATATATCACCAGACTTTATTTAAAAAAAAAAATCCTCAAAATTTCAGTGAATACTGAGTATTACTGCAGTTTTTCAAATTCATTTATTCATTTATTCATTTTTTCTTTTCTTTTCTTTTTTTCATTCCAAGGTATTTTAAAACCTTGAATGCTCATGTGGTAGTATGAAAACTTTTGTAAACTGAAAACCAACCTGTCATCTTTTATTCCTTGGAGTCTAATCCTTTCTTTTGTTTTGCCATGTGCTTGCACAAGTGGTTTCCTAGAGAATTGTAAAACTGGGAATATATCATTAGAAATAAAACCTTTGGCATTTATTGTTGATCTTATCACTGAACTGGGCTTTTTCAGCTCTTTGTTCAATATTCGTAGGCCTCCAGTTGAAATACTTAATTACAAGGTCCTTGCGTTACATCCTGACATTTCAGATGGAGTCTTGGCTTCATATGATGTAATGTGCTTTGTGAACTAAGCAATCCAGGAGGTTCTGACATCCCTTCAGAATATGCGGTAGAAGTTTTGACATAGTAGCTATAGGGTTCCCCCCTCCCATTTCTTCTTATGATGGGTGATCACACAAGGGTAGACTCAGATTCAGTTCTTAGAAAAGCAAATTGATATGCCTGCATAATTACAGAGCTATAGCTATTGTCCTGTATGGGGGAATGTAAACTGAGAGATTTCTACAGAGCCTCGAGCTAATGCTGTTTACCAAGGGATTTACTTTATATTGAATTAGAGAACATTTCATCTAGTCAAGTATGTACATCTGGCAGAGCTTCTGTAGGATCTTTTTGATTGATGATATCAAGGACTGGACCTGAGACTAGTTCCACTAACATGGACTAGTTTCCAAGCACCGTCTGACTCACTGGGTTGTTTTCTTCTATAACAACATGGTGAGAATTTCATATGTTAAACATATACAAGTCAAAGAGGATTTTGCATCAGATGTTAATGTATTTATGATGAAGCAACATTTCATGGATATTGAATATATAAATTTTCATTACACATACATTGATTTAGTTGAGCCCAAACTCAAATTTACTGTAGGCTTCTTATTGTTGTTATTGTGCCCTCCTAAAATTTAGAATGGGTATTTTTCTGCAGCATACTTTCAGCCTTGAACTACTAAGGAAAGTACATTTCAGTTATTTACATTCATGCATGTTCTTCTTCCACCCTGTTTCTTGCATTGAAGTGAGGAATGTAGTTTAGTAGATCACATCTTTCAGAAACAGATTAATAATCTGGCATACAAGAATGTTGAATAAATCCACCATAGAGTTCTGTAGTAGAAAAATAGTGTGATTCATCGAAACAGATCAGTCAAGACACCTGAGAAGCAGTGAACTGAATTATCTTAAGGTTGTCATCTTCTTTTCCCAAATTCTCATAAAAACGCACATGCATTTGAGATAGATACAGTACCTATTACCAAAGAATATTTTGAAAGGTTGCACATAAAAAGTTAGATATTAGAAATAATTATTTTTAAAATAGCAATTTAAAGGCTGTGTAAAGCACTGAAATGAATCGAATTAACAGCTGTGTAATCATACCCATAGTAGCAGATCCAAAAACTAAAAAAGTCCTCTTTGGTGCAATGGAACAGATTGAATATCTGCAGCCTTTGCCAGTTTTAAGGAGTAGTTCGCTAATTTGATGGATTTTCAGCTTCTGGGATCATGGTAAGTAATACATAGTGCTGCAATTTGGTTTTCCATTTATGGAAAGTAAAAATAGGGGGAGAATTGATGGGGTTGTCTTTCTGATAACAGTAGTCAATTAGTTTTATCACTGCATTAAACTTTCTGCCTATCAGATCTATTTTGGGATAGCAAAGCTAGCATTCACTTTGAAACTGATCTCAAGGCTGAACAAGTTCAATAAGTATTGTGGGAACAAACATCGCATTCATTTTTAAAGGAATGGGCTCAGTTTAAGTATCTTGAGAATGGATAGCAAGAGTGCCATTCAACTTACAGGTTTATGAACAGCTGTTTGAAAGTAATGTATAGAACTGGAAACAAGAAATAGGTGTGCATTTATCTAGAATGAATACACCTATAATATATTAATAAGTCTCCCTTGTGTTAGATCAGTTTTTCCCAATGGTAATTTCTCCAGGAATGTTGTTCTAGTTGTTGTTATTATTAATTTATTTACATTTATTATTGCTATTTACTTCCCTAAACTCTGGGAAATGTTGAACCACAGCCCCACAGCCTCTGTGCAGTAGTGCTAAAATGTCATTATTGGCAAGGGACTCACTTCCTCCCCCCCCTCAATTTTTATTGGGCCATCAGGAGCTTGAACTTGGCAACATTCTGCACAAAGGGCTCCAAATACTAAATGCAATCTTTATCTCCCTTTAAAACAAAGAAACTCAGAAACAAATTCTGAGTTTAAAATTTACTGCGATCATTACAGTTTTGCATTTGCATCCCAATATTCCTAGCAAGTTCCAAATAATAAATACATATAAAGTTCTATCTATCTATCTATCTATCTATCTATCTATCTATCTATCTATCTATCTATCTATCCATCCATCCATCCATCCATCCATCCATCCATCCATCCATCCATCTATATAATATATGTCTAAATTCTAACAGTGCCCATTGATTACTTTAAAGCAGAAAGCACTTCATCTGGGGTTAAGTAGCTAATGAAATTATTACTAAGTAGGGATTAGTTTAGCTATCTTTATGTTGTCATTTTAAAGCCTTGCTTACTTTGTTTTCTTATAACCTGGAATGCCGTTTCACTCGCAGGTTTATTATTTGCTTTATTCTCAGGTCACTTGCCTATCATCACCAGCTGCAGAGCAAACACTAACTATACAGTCATGCCTAGTGCTGCTTTTCTGTAGACACACCTGGTTCAAACATTTCAGATCAATGAGAGTAACTTCCCCCTTTTTCCTCTCTTTTGCGCAGTAGCAGAAATTCGGTCCACATTTGGTGCAAGAACAGGTCAGGGCACCCAGTGAGGCAGCTATATTTTATCCAGAAGCAGAATATATTGTGTGATCTGACCTTGTTGAGAAAGCCACAAAAACTTCACGTGAAGGCATTTCCCCTGTTTGTTTGTTTGTTTTCCTCAGAGGAGTTGACGAAATAGCATAATCCAAATCCAACTCAATCATATTGCCTCTGAAATTGTTTGGTATTTTCTGCAGTAGGTCTAAGTCTGACCAGAAGAGGACTTTTGAACTTCTAAAAAAGTTCCAACATGTGAATACCTGATATGGGAGAAGTTTATTGGCTCTGGTTCTGTTTGCCAAGCCACAGACTTAAGATTCATTTCTATTATATTATATTAATAATCGCAACGAATGAGGGAGATTAAACTGCCCGGTATCAATCTCATAGCATATACCAGTAGAATAAAGGAAGAACCCCATGAAAACTTCATCAAGAAAGTGCATTCCTTTAGGCCATGTGAAAAATGCATTCCTTAAACCAAGGGTAAGCAACTTTTTTGAGCTGAAAGCCCAAAGCTCATGGCCCTGGGAGAATTACCTGTATTCAAAATGGTTTGCCATAGCAGGCACAACTAGCCATAAAACACCACATTCTCAGAAAGTTACTAGCTCCTTGAATTGCTATCAAATTTCTTAGTGGACCTTTTGTGGAACCTAAAGGCATTACTGTAAAGAAATGTGATCCTAGTTTGCTTTGCTTTTGTTTTACTTTATTATTTGTTTTTTTCTGATCTCCTATTTTTAAATTAAAAAGAATCTTTTAAAAATGGTCTGAACAAGAAGCCTATCAGGCAGCAAAGAAAATGCTTAGAGACCATTGGTATTCATGAACACTATGTTGCCAGTCTCCAGCCCAGTTTTACACCCATATATATTCACTCAAAATTCTTTCTGTATCATTGGAGCACTACAGCAAATTTCTTCCCTCTCACTTTTTATTTAAAACATCTACATGACTCTCCAGCCATTTATGAATGAGCCTGTGTAAACAAAGTAAGTTTCTTTTTGAAATGCTTGTTTACAGAAGCTGCCATTTTTGTGCTTGTACAGTACAACATGACTATGCTACATAACTGTCATGAGCTCATTGAAGTGTGTAGGTAACTATTTGAATGTAATTATCAAGTCATGGTTTCAAAAAAGATGAAACATATGTGATGACATCACAATGCAAGCTCTGCCCCTTGCTTATTTGTATGCGGTATCATAATTCAGGTTCAAAAAAGATGGGATTTTGGGTTGCGGTGCCATATATTTTTCCATTAGCATCCCCTTGTCCTGCTGTCTGAACACCCCCAGCATTACTCTAATTCAAATAAAAATCCATTTTATATCACCCTGGTGAAGAAGTGAGCAAGCAATTGTTTCAGTGACATCTCAATCTGTTGTCCAAATTGTGTTGTACTAATTGTGAGGGGCATCTTCCTGACCTTGTTATTTATCTTAAAACTGTGTTCAAAGGGACATATAAATCTTATAAATAAATAAGTAAAGAGACAAGCAAATTTGTTTTGGCTTAACTATAGTCTAGGACCATGATGGCAAACCTATGGCACGCGTGCCAAAACTGGTACGCAGAGCCCTCTTTGTGGGCATGTGAGCCGTCGCCCAGCTCAGCTCCACTGTGCCTGTGGGAGACGCGCGTGCATGTGCAGGGGTTTGCGCGTGCATGCGCCAGGGTGGGGATCACATGCACATGCATGGGGGAGCACGGGTGGTGTGGCGCCCCCCAGCCCATTTTTGGGCTGAGGAGGCTGCAGGGAGGCCTACTAGGCCCAAAATGGGGGGCGTGGGGTCACACGTACATGTGCTGTGGGGCGGGGGGGTTGCATGTGCAGAGAGGGGGCGTGGGGAGTCATGCGCTCAGGCACACATTGCATTATGGGTGCCGGCACACGTGCGCGCTGTCTCACACGCGCGTGCATGCTTTCGGCACACAAAGAGAAAAAGGTTAGCCATCACTGGTCTAGGACTTGAAGTGCCAGAAGGTTGATAGGTTTTCAAACCAATGCAAGTTCATTTTCCTTTTTGAGGCAGACCTCAGTTCTGCATTGGTGGAGGTAGAACTCTGCATGATTTGAGATCTTCATGGTGATAGTCCGAATGATTCTGTAGAATGAATAAAAGGAAGCCCTTTTTAAAATATCATACATATATTCTGGATTGTTGGACCGTTAGTGGCTGTTTGCTATCTTCGGCATTACAGATAGTGTGCCTTTAATACTCCTGCCAGAAATAACAGTGGAAGAGGCTGTCTCATTCTTCTACCTGTGACTTAGACTGCTGAAATAAATGAACCCTGGATCCTTGTATAACAATACTATTTACTAGTCCTGTCTCAGCATTTGCTGACTTCCCAAATATTATTAAATATTTTAGGGCCTAGAATAGCCACATGCTCAGATTTACAGAAGTCATTCATTTCTTTATACACATTAACTTTTATGATGGTATTATATTGGTGAGCCACAAGTGATTTTCTGATTGACCCTTTTTAGTTAGTAAAGGTCTGTACATCAAATTGGAAACCCCCTAAATATTGATTCATAAGCTGTGGTGACAAGCTGTGGTTGAGATCTATAAGTTGGAGTGTTATAGCATGTCTGCACAATAAAGCCCATGAAACATCTCATTCTCAAAGCCCTTTAAAAATTGGTGGATGATGTTTTTGAGCTTAATTTGTTTGAGAACTTTTGTGTTTGTTAAGTTATCTACCTCTTTATCTTTCTATAGCTTCCCTGAATGGCTGTGTTTTCTGCTCTGAAAGAGCTCCATTAAAGGAACTATATCTATATAGTTCCTATATCTTAGAAGAGCCTTGATAGTACAGGGGTTTAGTGCACCCTGTAATTAACACAGCTGCCTGCAATTTCTGCTGGTTCGAATCTCTCCAAGGCTCAAGGTTGACTCAGCCTTCCATCCTTTCTAAGGTAGGTGAAATGAGGACCCAGTTTGTGGGGGCAATAAGCTGACTTTGTATAAAACATACAAAAGAATGAAGGCTATTGCTTAATGCATTGTAAGCCGCCCTGAGTCTCCAGAGAAGGGCGGCATATAAATCAAATTAAAAAAAAAACAACAACACAGAATATCAGAGTTGGAAGAGATCTTGGAGGTCTTCTAGTCCAACTCCATGCTCAAGCAGGAGACCCTATACCCATGATGGCGAAACTATGGCACACGTGCCACAGGTGGCACGCGAAGCCATATTGGTGGGCACGCAAGCTCAGCTCCGGCGTGCATGCGCGCGCTGGCCAGCTGATTTTCGGGCCATCTGGGCCCACCGGAAGTCAGGAAACAGACTGTTTCTGGCCTCTGGAGGACCTCCCGGGGGGTGGGAAAGGTCTTTTTTGCCCTCCCCAGACTCCTAGAAAGGTTCTGGAGCCTGGGGAAAGCGAAAAATGGGCCTACCGGGCCCACTGTGCCATCACGTGCCAAAAGCGGGGTGAGCGGGCACATGCGCAGGGGAGTGGGCGGCATAGAATTATGGGTGTGGGCACATGCACATGCTACCCCCCCTGCATTCCCCCCACTTTTGGCACGCAATGGCAAAAAGGTTATCCATCACTGCCCTATACCATTTCAGACAGGTGGCTGTACAGTATCTTCTTAAAAGTCACACCATCTTCTTCTTTAATTTTGAATAGAGGAGAGGGGAGCCAGGGAAGCTTGGGTGTAAAAGGGGCAGGGGGAGGTTGTATAGGAAACTTGTGCATACCACTTCCCATCTTGTAATAAAGTTAAGGACAAGAGCTTGATAATTTTACTGAAGATTTGCCCTCTCTCTCTTTAATCATCAAAATTTGCTTCTTTCTCATTAATGTGAAGAATAGTAAAAACATATATGCAAACAATGTTTTTGTGTGTGTTAAAAATAGATCAAGCATACTGGTGCAATGTAATGACTAGGAGTGGAGAATAGAGCTGTCTTGGTTCAAATATTACCTGAGTTATAAACTTAATATACAACCCTATGGAATGTATTGTTAATTTAACCTCATTTCTTCACTAACAGTATGGAATAATGCTGACCTGATTTGGGAGGTAGCCTTATAAAATTATGCATATAATATGTAGAAATATTTAGGATTAGAGAAAATACTATATGAATTTCCCAAGTGTAATCCAGAAATTTAAGAAAATACATGGCAGGAAGCAAACAAAATTTCATACGAAATATATGTAATTTGCAAGGACAGAGGGTTCTGATGTAGTTGATTCTGATATAAACAATATTTTATCTGATCTCCTATTTCAGTTTCATTTGATTACTATTTTTATTCTTTTTTTGTACTCTGCAAAATGTTTATTACAAAAGATAATCATGTTTTGTTTTATTTATTTGGTATATGTGTTTAAATTTTTCTGATGAAATAATATGATGGAATATGTCTAGTTTTTAACATAGACATTAACAACTAGAAGTAGCAATTGCAACCAAGTTACCATATTTTTCGGAGTATAAGACGCTCCAAAGTATAAGACGCACCTAGCTTTTGGGGAAGAAAACAAGGGGAAAAAAATCTTCCTCTCCCTCTGCCTTCCAGCAATTTGCCTCCTTGCAGCAAACAGCAAACAGCCCATTTCAGTTTCAGTTTCAGCACAGTCTGATTAGCACAACCAACTGACTGTCAGTTGGATCGGCCTCCCCACAATCAGCTGTTTCAGGCTACAGGGATTGCCATTGCCTAATACCTCCTCCGTGTGTCCCATTTTTGGCCTCCACATCCAGTTGTCAGCCTCCACATGCCCCATTTTCGGCCTCCACGTGCCCCATTTTCCTCCCGTTCCAGGTGGCAGGGATCAGAATTGGCAGAAAATGGGGCATGCAGAGGCTGAAAACGGGGCCCACAGAAGCAAAAAATGGGACGTGGAGGCTGAAAATGGGGCATGTGGAGGTGGCAATAGGCAATGGAAATCGATGCAGCCTGAAACAGCTGATGGTTGAGAGACTGATCCAACCGACCATCAGCTGCTTGTGCTAATCAGGCTGTGCTGAAGCTGAAACTGAAACAGGCTGTTTGCTGCAAGGAGGCAAATTGCTGGGAGGCAGAGGCCAAAGGGTGGGGTTGGCGGGTGGATGGGGCTACATTGGTGTATAAGAAGCACCCAAATTTTTACCCTCTAAACAACTAAAAGAAAGAAAGGAAGAAAAAAGAAAAAGAGCAAAAGTGCAGACAAACAATAAAAAGAAATGAAAGAATCTTCTGATTTCCTCTGTAGAAAATATAAGCACAACTGCAAAATTATCTTTTACCTCAGGATTACAAAAGAAAGTCCATTTCCCCCTAATATCCATTTTTTCTAATCATCAAAACTACAAGTCCTAAGTGCATTTTTCCTGTTTTATACAAAAAGTCTATAAGTCTATAAGACATTTCCAGTCAGCCATAAATGTAGACATTGTTTACAAGCTCCATCTACCATTCCTCCATTGTGGGTAGGGTTGAACTTTTCCACTCTTCAGTATATAGCAATCTCACTGCAGTTATCATAAAAAAACCCGTTACCTGGTTTCAATTGTATTTTAACTTTTAAAATAACTTTAAAAAAAGGAGGCAATAATTTAGTCATGTTCTTTCACTTCATAGGCACCTCTCATATTGCTCTTGATAGTGCCCCAAGCATTATTTTAGCTAATCAAAAAGTTACCAATAATTATCAGTAGATATATATTCCTCAGTATGATTCAGTTCCATTTAATAAGAAAATAGTAATCAAAGCACCATTGTGAATCTTCTGCTTGTTCTCAGTCATATTGTCACCTGTTATATCATTCTATGTTTGATTAGATAACCCTCCTTTCTTCATGGTCAGGGTAGGATATCTAGATCTTTGATGAAAAGAGAAAGCCACCAATATACCCTTTTCCCCCTAAAATAAGACATCCTCTGATAATAAGCCCAATCGGGCTTTTGAGCGCATGCACTAAAATAAGCCCCCCCCAAATAAGCCCCCCCTGAAAATATTTAAACACATGTGCAGCCATTTCCTCTGGTTTCCTCCACACACCCCAAAATAATAAGACCTCCCCCCAAATAAGACCAAGTGTTTATTTCAGGGTTCAAAAACATATAAGACAGGGTCTTATTTTCGGGGAAACACGGTAGACATGATGACTCATCAATACTTCTGTTGACATCATAGACTCCTGAAGAAAATGTTGTATATAAAATGGTTGTCACAATCAATTTTCTTCTGATATTTTGCAAACTAGCCATTAATAATGGTCACGAAATCAAAAGATATTTCACCATGCTTCTGCACATTACATTTGCTTCCATGATTTGCTGTTCAGTTCTTCTTCAGGAGACACATTCCTAGCCTTGAAAACTCTTGCATGTCTAAGACTTAAGTAAACATAAAAGCAAAGTCAACAAGTCTAACATTCCCAGTGTCTTTATTTGCACCTGGTGAGTGTGGAATCTGGTGTTGTTGGGCTGGAGGAGGGCGTCTCTTTTGTCTCTTTGTCCATTTGAAAAATGAATGTCATATACTTTGGTTGCCCTCATGTATTGTCACTAAATACAATACAAAGTGTAGCCACATATTAGTAATAGAAGAGAGAGAGCGCCAAATTTTATGTGAGTCATCTAATTCTTTTATGATAACTGTGCAGGATTTTTTATTTACTCTTTTTAAAAAAAAAAAATATGAAATAACATGTTAGAAGTTCATTTTGAATTTTGTCAGACTTCTTTTTTTGCTAAGCGCAGTCATTCTTCATATGTTCATCTGAATATATTCTTATTATATTCTTATATTCTATATGAATATATATTCATATATTCTTCATCTGATCGGTCGCAGTCTGTGTTGACAGGGGGGCAGAGGTCGACCCCGAGGCCCCTTGTATGTGGGGTGCCACAGGGGTCGGTTCTCTCACCCCTTCTGTTCAACATTTATGTGAAGCCGCTGGGTGAGATCATCCGTGGTTTTGGGGTGAAATATCATCAGTATGCTGATGATACTCAGCTATACATCTCCACCCCGGACCACCCCAATGATGCCCTTAAAGTGATGTCCCAGTGCCTGGAGGCTGTACGGATCTGGATGGGGAGGAACAGACTCAGGCTCAATCCATCCAAGACCGAGTGGCTGTGGTTTCCGACGTCCCGATATAGTCAATTGGTGCCATCACTGACTATTGGGGATGAGTCATTGCCCCCCACGGAGAGGGTTCGCAACTTAGGCGTCCTCTTGGACTCACAGCTGTCTTTAGAAGAACACTTGACGGCTGTGGCCGGGAGGTCTTTTTATCAGGTTCGCCTGATTCGCCAGTTGCGTCCCTTTCTGGATCGGGACTCGTTAAATACGGTCACTCATGCCCTCGTCACTTCACGCCTGGACTACTGTAATGCTCTCTACATGGGGCTCCCCTTGAAGAGCACCCGGAGGCTCCAGCTGGTCCAGAATGCGGCCGCGCGGGTAGTTATGGGAGCAGCATGGCGCTCCCATGTGGCTCCCCTCCTGCGCGAGCTGCACTGGCTCCCTGTGGTCTTCCGGGTGCGCTTCAAGGTCTTAGTTACCACCTTTAGAGCGCTCCATGGCTTAGGACCGGGGTACTTACGAGACCGCCTTCTGCCACCAATAGCCTCTCACCGCCCAGTACGCTCCCATAGAGAGGGGCTTCTCAGGGTGCCGTCAGCCAAACAGTGTCGACTGGCGGCCCCCAGGGGGAGAGCCTTTTCTGTGAGGGCACCCACCATCTGGAACGAGCTCCCCCCAGA
Source organism: Pantherophis guttatus (assembly GCF_059756535.1). Classification (NCBI taxonomy): domain Eukaryota; kingdom Metazoa; phylum Chordata; class Lepidosauria; order Squamata; family Colubridae; genus Pantherophis; species Pantherophis guttatus. Next base: position 192,917,823 of record NC_142064.1, read on the forward strand.
GATACAGAAGATTCCGGATCTGCGCACTTTCCGCCGTGCCCTCAAAACATTCCTGTTTCAGCAGGCCGGCCTGGCCTAACTTTCCCTTTATATTGCTTTTTTGATTTTATTTTAAACTGGGATGTCTTGAATTATCTAGGACCAGAGTGTTTAGTATATTTTAATTGGTTTTTTTTATTAACGTTTGTATTACATGTATTTTTATCGTTCGCTGTTCACCGCCCTGAGTCCCTTAGGAATAGGGCGGTATATAAATTTAATAAATAAATAAATAAATAAATAAAATATGTTGAGGAATGAAAAGCACTTCAGAATCATTTCATTCCTCTCACTGTTCTGCTTTACAGAGAGATAAAAATAAAAACAACCACAGGAATCAGATATGCCAGAGTCATGATTAAGCTTGCATTTCTTGTTTTCTCTTTTTGTTTGTTTATTTATTTAGTATTGAAACTGAGGTAACGTCCTTGTGATAATTCTTCATGAAACCAGTATGAATGATGCATAATCAAGACTGCCAACACTAATGTTATTTAACTCATTGGCAAAACATGAGGTGAGTCATAGGCTGGCCAATTTTATATAATTGAGTATACATTGATGAACATGATTTTCTCAAGGTACCCTAAAACACAACTTTAAATGTATCTAGGGAATTATCAGTTTCCTTTGTGCACCATTTATGAATGTGCATTCATTCTATATGAAATGAATAGAGACAGAAAATATTTTGGGAGAGAGAACAAGGCCTGCCATCAGCTTTGTACCAATTGCTCTTGGCAGATGAAAGGACTGGAATAGGGTTTGAAACCTAAATTTTCTTTGACCAGACAAGCAATATTTCTTGCTTTGATCATTATATTATTACTTTTGTTTCAATCACAACTATCTTTAAATACAGTGTCAGTTTTTAAATATTTTTAAATAATTAGAACGGAATTCCATCTGAGGTATTTCTTCAGAGGAAACCCTTCAAAGGAAATACGTGTCACACTGCTCCTCCATGGAAAATAAATATTAGATACATCCAATTATATACACAGAGCCTGTGTGGTATAGTATACTGATTACACTACAAAAGTGACCGTACAGATCCTAGTTCAAATCTGTGAACTCTAAACCCATTGAGATTAATCTCTATCCTGTGTTCCTTTTGAGGAGAAATTGGTGTGTGTGTATGTGTGCATGTGTTTATGCGTATGTGTGTGTGGAGACAACTGTTCAAGTTGTCCAAATCTCACAAGAAGGAAGAAAATGAAATGAAATTGAGTCTTGTTCCCCAATCTTTAGTTTTTAATGCATTAGGACACTTTGTTGAGTGTATCTTTAAATAGAGGTATTCACAAAATTGGTTTTCGACAAGGAACCAAGAGGAGGTTGAAAATTACCAAATGATACAATCACGTATATTTTTCCACAATGGGAAATTCTCTTTTTTTCTGTCACCATTATCAGAATGTATTTGGGCTGTCTCAAAATCAAAAGAATTTTTTATTAATTTGCTCTTTGATTTCTTCTTCACCATTAAAGGTCATGGAACATCTCATTGGTTGTAGCCAATACTTTAAGGACACAAAATATGTAACTACTACAATGAAATAGTCTTTTAGAGTTTTTCAGAGAAGGACTTAACAAGAAGGCTTAAATTTTGATTCATGTGAAACAATATATTTGAATACTTGAATATTTTCCCAGCCTTGGGTTAGGATTGTGATTGAGCCACTTTGGATTTTGGTGCTGTCTTCTGCTGAGCTGTATCCTTTTTCTTTGATATATGTTGTTTTCTTTTTAATTTTTTAATTATAAGCCACCCACAGTCTCTATGGAGTTGGTCTTGAAACTGAAACAGCAACCACAACAATAATAAATAGTAGTGAAACTAACTTTTGGTAAGAAATTATTATGGGACCCTAAAGCTGCTTTTTCCTTAAAAGGAAAAGTATGAAGCATGATTTCAAATGATAATGTAATATATAACTGGGCAAGAGAAAGACTTTGATCCATATGGAGGAGCTAATGAGAGAGCGTTCAAGGAAAAAACTGTAGTAAATGTTATCCTTTGTAATCTGAAGAACGCTAAGATTAGAAATATTTGTCAGAAGGACAAATAGTGAAAAGAAAAAATATATACCCTGAAGCTCTTTTATTTTTTAAAAAATAACCCCATCTCTTTTATCAGTATGGATTAAGTTTTGGAAATACCTGAACACTCAGCCAGTCAAATCTATAGAACTGACTCAGGTCTTATTAGAGTTGGGTTAAATTCATACTGAACATAATGATTTACTCTGAAAAACTGTTCTAAGATACAAACAGTGAATATGCTGGGCAGAGGGAGAATACACCAGGAAAAATATCCCACTGCTAGTATATTTATAACAATCAGGAAAAACACTGGATTTCTGAACTGTTTTAGGAGATAACATATAATCTTACTGGGAAAAATTCTAATTTTTTTTTCTCTGGACAGTATGTAGAGTAATCACTGTTAGGACTGGTCTCCATTGGTTCAAACATTGGAAAGTAAAAACAGTTTTTTGATCTAAATGGGTAGAAGAGTGACCAACTTTGCTTTATATTTCCCTTTCTAAAAGGACTCGAGACAATTATGTTTTTAAATAGTGAAATGTGGGAATTTTAGATTTATGATTAGTTGGGAATAAATCAGTGGTAAAATTTAAAAAATTTCCCTACTGGTTCTGTGGACGTGGTTGATGGTAGGGTGTCATGTGACTGGGTGGGCATGGCCAACTTTTTTTTTTAACTTTTTAAAGCATTTTTTTACTACTGGTTCAGGCGAACTAGCCCAAACCGGTAGCATTTCACCCCTGGAGTAAACTCTTCAGTGGATTCTTGTAACTGGCTGGGAAAAGGCTATGACAGCTGCACCAGATTCTTGACTTTAATAGGAAAAAAAGGCAAGTAGGAGAAAATGATGGAAAAGCACTGTAGGATGCCATGTTATTGGTGTTGAGTTGACTGTGAATAAATGAGAGAAAAAGTCATAGGTGTTTTCCTGCTTTGGATGAGCAAGGATCAATGTTCACTCTGTTTTCCTTTTAATGGGGAGAGGATCTATAGTTGTGGTTAAGAACAATTTCCTGATTCTGTTGGGCATTCTACCGCAAAGCATTATATTTCTAACTGAAACAAGATAAAACAGAAAAAAGTGTGGGGAGAGGGAGGGAGACAAGAGAAGAGAAGAGAAGAGAAAAGAGAAGAGAAATGGAAAACAAGATAGCTAAAATAAGATAGCTAAGAAGACTTAACAGACAGCTTGGCTTCCATTGTACTTGATTGGAGGACAATCACGGCTTCCTACTTTCTGGTCCCAAGGATGTCCCCATTTCCAGAATGTCCTGCTGCCCACACCCCAAGATATCTGAGAATGTAAGCAAGATTCTTTGTTTGCTCAGCACACTCATTAGCGAAGAAAGCTACAGAAGGATATGAGTTGCTTTCTGCTCTCTTTTCCTGGTTGTTGATTTTGTTATTGTACATTTCATGTGTGGCTGAGAGAGTCATTAGAAGGCTTAAAGGGACTGCTTGTGGTGATAGAAGCAGGCTACAAAACATGCAGTCCTCATGGAATGCACTGGGCAGAATGGAGGGGTGATGATGGATAAGAAGAATAGGATTTCTCCCCCCTCTCCCTGTTTGACATTATTTGCACAAAGCAAAACACAAATGAATGAAGTTTTTCATCAATCAGTTGGCCATGCACATAGACAGCTGTGCAACATGACAGAACAGACCTACAGATTATATTGTTTATAAACAGGTTACTTGAAAGCCAGTGTTATGGCTTGCTTTGTCAGAACTTGAATGATTGTTTGATTAATCCACTGCTGCTGCTTTTGCTGCTGAACAAAGAAAAAGTAAGTTCCATCCAATTGTAGCTGCCTTAAAATATGTTTTCATAGACACCATTTTTCAGGAGGAAAAAGTGGACAATGCCTCACCTGTCCAATGGAAGAAAGTTGAAAGTAGAACACAGTCCTAGAAAATTTGGAATGGTTATATTTTTATGGCAGAAGAATGTAATTTTTTAAGACTGAAGTCAGGGACATAACAAAGCAGTGTGGGTTTCATTTTGTGTTTGTTTGTATGTGGCAGGTCAATGTGTCAAATCAGCTTTGGTTTAATTTAATATACATATCGTTAAAATTACATTAAAATGTCTCCTTCTGCCATATTCAGGTATAACCTCAAAAAGTCATGCCTAATGATTTGAGATACTCAATGCAGTCCTGAAGAACGGAATTACTGTCCTTCAGATTACTTTTTATCTGAGATGCTGGAGACCCATGATGTCCTAGCTCTTTGGTCAGCTCTCTCGGTTTCATTTTTCTATCCCATCTCTCTAGAGGCATCGTATTACCATTATATACAGACCGAGCCACTTACTCATGAGAAGAGTGTCACATGGAAAAACAACATCTAACTAGTTAAAGAACCAGTCATAGCATGAGAGGGATTATTATACAAGGGGACGGTAGAAATAGCCTTTGACTTTAGAAGAGAAAAAAGAATAAATGACAGAGTAAAAATATTGTCTTTGTTGGCCTGAAGCAAATGTGTAAAATTTCCCTATGATGGCAGGATTTGGGTGATGAGCATGCAAGCAGTGGAACTCGAGTTATAAGGCATCTAGCAAAGACCGTTTACTATTATAGTAGTAAATTGTCTTTGCTAGATGAACTCCTGAAATTATTTAGGCATAGCATTCAGGATAAAGACTTCTTTCTACCTGAATTGTGTTGCTTTCCATCTCCTCCCCTCTTCTTAAGCCAAATGGCATGCTTATAAGCAGAGGGCGAGTTTGAGCTAATTACACAATAACTTCATTCTTCCATTCAGCCCACCAAGTATTATGTAAGTGGTAGATCCTCATGACCTAAGTAACTGAATGCCAGACTTATTTTTAGTAATCACCTTGTCACTGCATGGTAGTTCGGATAGCAGATTAGTGCTATTAGTTCAGGTTCACTACATAGAGGCTATGCATTACATGAGGATTCGATGCTGAACATGTCGATAGATTGAATGGCAGGCATTCAGTACTGGGTCCATCGATGGGGATAACATCAGTGGTGCAGAGCCTCTTGGAGAGTCAGTGAAACAGTAGCCTTTTTTTTCAGCTACTACTTGCCTGAACGAGGGAGTATGAGGAAAGACATGTTCTTTGGGCATCATAGCAATCATCATTATACTATACGGGTATTTAGGATAAGAAGAAGCTGTAATAGTATCAAGAAGAATTAATTCATAAGGATCTTAATTTAGAAGATTCCTCTCCATTCATAGTTTCTTGATCATTTGTAATATGTGGAGAAAGAAGTGAAATATACATTCATCCCAGCAAGATTTTTCATCTTTTTTTTTAGCATTTCAAATGGCCCCATGAAATGCAAAATTATACGTGTATGTTTTAAAGGTTTAAGGTAAAGGTAAAGGTTCCCCTCGCACATATGTGCTAGTCGTTCCCAACTCTAGGGGGCGGTGCTCATCTCCGTTTCAAAACCGAAGAGCCAGCGCTGTCCGAAGACGTCTCTGTAGTCTTGTGGCCAGCATGACTCAATGCCAAAGGCACACAGAACGCTGTTACCTTCCCACCAAAGGTGGTCCCTATTTTTCTACTTGCATTTTTTACGTGCTTTCGAACTGCTAGGTTGGCAGAAGCTGGGACAAGTAACTGGAGCTCACCCCGTTATGCGGCACTAGGGATTCAAACTGCTGAACTGCTGACCTTTCAATCAACAAACTCAGCGTCCTAGCCACTGAGCCACCGCAACCCTTTTAAAGGTTTAGCTGGTTCAAAAAATAGGTTTCTTCAGTTTTAAGTGGCTTGCCCTTGCCTTCTTCTTCCTAGGGCTGAGAAAGAGTGAATGGCCCAAAGTTACCCAGTTGGTTTTATGCTTAGGGCAACCCTAGAACTCACAGCCTCTAGCCTAGTACCTTAAACAATTACACTAAGCTGGATCTCCCATCAATTAAGTAAAAAATTCTTTTAAAAAAATCACAGAACCTAATTGTGGAATATAAAATTGTAATGAGATATATATTCATTCATTCATTTATTTAACTTCATGTTTAAGGCCCTGAAAATTAAAATATTATTCTGGAACACATACATAGACAGTTGTATTGTTACAATTTCCAAATATTGTTTTGGAAAAGTATTGAAAATTAAAAAAAAAACAAACCTCTTTCTTAGAAAAAAAATATTTATTTATCCACTTTGGAAACTGCACATCTCCTTCATAAAGGGACTCTGGGTGGTGCACAAGTCAAATATTAAAACGCAAAAACTGTATATAAAATTTAGATAAGAAGCAAAGATAATTAACTTTTAATGTTGAATGAGCCACAGTGGTGCAGTGGTTAGAGTGCAGTACTGCAGGCTACTTCTGCTGACTGCCGGCTGCCTGCAATTTGGCAGTTCAAATCTCACCAGGCTCAACCTTCCATCCTTCCAAGGTGGTAAAATGAGAACCCAAATTGTTGGGGACAATATGCTGACTCTGTAAACCACTTAGAGGGGGCTGTAAAGCACTGTAAAGCGATATATAAGTCTAAGTGCTATTGCTATTGCTATTGCTATTGAACTAAGAGCTGAGATGGGCCTTCAGGGTGCTAACCAGCCCCACAGCTATGTGCTCCCCTGTGTTTGGTTTGTAGAAAGTTAAGGATCTAAAATATGTTGGTAAAGGAACTTGGCCAATTAGTATTCTTTGAAGTAACTTCTGGGATTAGAAGAGGATCTATAGGGATTGCTTGTTCAACTCTCTCTCCAGTATTGCCAGGCTGAATATTATATTAAGAAGGTTTGACATTTTTGACAAATGAAATAGTCTTTCTGCCTGTCTTCTTCTAGATATGAATCACTGTTTATGCCCTGCCTTACAAGAGAAATGATCTTTCAGCAATTTGAGTTGAATAGTAATGCTGAAATTCTCTCACACTTCAGATTCAGTGTACCTTAGTATATTCTGTGATAAACACATATATACACTTGGAAACAGTCTTTCTGTAGCAGGAATAAAGAAGTAGTGAGTTGGTGCCAAACAATAAATTAAACTTTGTTCTCACTTCTTATTTTCTTAACTAATGCTAAGGACTCCATAACATCACACACATTGTACATCTTCATTCCTAACAATAATGTTTGCATAAGTGTTTGGTTGATTTAGTCTTGGCTGTTCTTTCTGAATTAGCTCGGAATTAATGGTAGAATTTTTTTTTTAAAAAATTCACATTATGGTTCCCACAGTAAATAGTGTATAATCTTCAAATGCATTATAAAAAGGCACTCATAAATATTACCACCCCCCTAGCACCATATCACAAATTATGAACAAAATAAGCATCTATATATGGAATTAATATTAGTATGTTTATTAAAAACAATCAAATGATTAGAAACACAGTGGGCTATAGCCAACATTATGCGTATAGCCTTCTATTGGTTTCCCCCCACAATTCCATTTTCCTTTCTGCCTCCAAAACCTGCCAATCCTTTGGAGCAGACTTGTGGAGGGCATGGCTGATTACAGATTATGGTCAGCAAAATCAAAATGGTAGCCATGATCAAAGTACTGCCTCTTTAGAGACTACATCTAAGGCATATCATCTTCTTTTCCACTAAAATTTCATTAAAACAACAACATAAGGGAAATATATATGATTACACCGTGGTATTTTTTTTCTTAGTGCATGCATGGATTCTTCTGAATATTCTATAACATACGTATAATACTCTATCACTTGTATCTTACACACTCCATTCTACTAGAGTTCCAAGAGATATTGCCTGTTGATCAATGGAGCAAATAATATTTGGAAGCTTTGAACATTGCATGGCTGATAAATGTATGCCTTTTCTGTATTTTATGGGATATGGGGATTGATTTTGTACATAAATCTCAACCCACCTCCAAATAAGTATTTGGAGTATTTGTTGCTTGTATCTCCTAATATCACCAAATGCCTTCCTGTCCCTTAATGGATGCCTACTTACAGAGACTTGGCTCTGGTGCAAATAGATTCAAATGCATAAGGATGAATTAAAAGCTGTTTTGTACAGATGTATGCTATCAATTTTCTCCAGAGGTTCTTTGGAAAAATGATAAAGCAGGATTTCCCTTCTCCCAGAACTGTTTACTCAACTGCAGTCAAAACTATTTATGTTTTTAGAAAGATTTAATGAAATTGGATTTTAACCCTGGATCTACATTGTCTCATCTATTTTGATATCTGATGTATGGAGTACTTTGGTTCAGTTTCTTCAGTTCTCTTTCATCTTAATAGGAAATGAATTAGAATACTTATAACAAAATGACAGACATCTCAGTTCATGCCTTTTCATGATTGATCTTATTACATGAATTTCTAAAAATTAATGTAGTATCTGTTTTCCTATCATTCTGCCTGAAAAAAGTTGATATGCACCTTATTTTAATTTGAGATATAAATAATAAGCAAACTTCCAACTAATATTTGGAGAATTTTTGAACCACACATTAAAGGGGTTATAAAATAGTCATGTTCAGATTAGAGTCTTATCCAAGAAGTGTATTTTTATGGATATAATTATTCTTGAATAAGAATGTGATTTAAACATAGATTAGGTCTAGATTTAGGCATACTTAAACAGCTAAACCTGTTCATGACTAACTGAAATTTCATTGATTTCAATGAGTGCAATGTAAGCCTGACTAATTCTGGATTCGGTCTAAAAGACATTTTTGTTTGAAAAATAAAAGCAGGGCATATTGTAAAATATCTGCTTGATTATACAGTATCTAGAGGTTCCAAAATTACTGAAAATATAATCCTAAAACACAGTTGTCAAATAAGCATGATATTTGTAGACCACAGTTTTTAGGAAGAAAACATACATTTCACATACATTATGTTTCAATTTTGACTCTATGTATAACATTTGTTTGACTCAAAGTTCAGAGTTACTAAATCTTGTTTGCAAAACTCTGGATGACCGCTAGATTTTATAACCCTTTTGAAGTTGAACCATTGGATAGAAGAAACCTGAGAGGCACTCTGTTAATACAAACAGAACAGTAGCTTTTCCTTTGAGTCAGGCAAGAAAACCTGTGATACAGTGGAAGAGTTAAATCAAAATAACAAGGGTGATTTATCCAGTAGCTTTTCCAGGCTAATCTCAAGGGAGCCAATACCAAATCTACCTATTTGTCAAGTCACTGACAATAGCCTATTTCTTGCTACCATATGCTTTATTAAAGAAACACTTGACCTATCTGTCATACCAAGAGTCTTCCCTTTTCCCCAAACAGAAATAATATAGACATTTCCCTTAAGGGAATCCTGATGCAAATACATCAAGACAGGTTGCCAATTTGTTGAGCATATTAGGATATGGCAAACTGTCAAGGGAAAATGGCTGTGATACAGAGAATTCTAACAAGCTTATTTTCTCCCGTTTTTCCTCCCCAGCCACGCTTTTGGAGGCTCTCTCACTAGTTTATATCACCCTGTTTATCCATTATATTTTATGGACAGCTGTCAGATGTGACTGTCTGTCTTTTTTGAGCATTTGGAAATCTCTCTCTTAGCCTCCGCCAATAACTGTTGTAAATCTCCCAGCTGCAAATTGCTACGGGCAAAGATACAGCGGTGAACTTGAAAAGAGTCTTCTGTGAAGCAAGGAGGATGGGCTGTGATTTGCAAAAAGCCCATGCTCTCAAATGAAGCTTTGCAAATTAATTTTCCATTTTTCTCCTGCTTTGCCATTATATTATGAGAAATGGTTGAAAGGGAGCACTAAGTGTTTATTAGTTAAAGTGAAAGAGAACTTACAATAGAACTCCCCTGTTGTGTTTAAAAGATTATAGAGAAAGCCACAAGTTAAACCGGAGTGCAGTGTAATGTACAGAGTTATAGGCTATACATGTAGAGAGTTTGGTAGCTTAGAGAATGCATATTTAACTTACAAGAGGCAGTTTTTGTTTTGAACAGGATCATCCTGCACATTTTAAGACTACTACCTGAGTAAGGTTTTGCTTTTGACAATCTTTTCATCCTTCCCTCTAAATTTTAGCTGCGTTAGTCTCAAGATATCTTTGATGTAGGCATTGTTTAAGAATTGATTGGCTAGTATTACATTCTATATAGAAAACAAAGCTGGAAGGAAGCGATCATATTCGGTCTCTGTTGCAATTGCTTCTCCTTAGTGATTATTGACATTTTTGAGCAGTGTATTCTCAACTTTGTGACATTCCACTGAACTTAATAGGAGTTCCATATAAATCTGTATAGGATCAGGTTGTAAAGGTTCGTAAGGCCAAAAACTGGAAACCATATTTACAAATGATTGATGGCTGAATTTGGATAGCGCCATCTGCTTAAATGTCTGTGTAAAATGCAAACTGAAATGTTTTGTGCTTTCGTCTTAATTATTCTAGAGAAATTTTTATGAGGTTCTGCAATGCTATTTGCATAATTGATGCAATAATAATAATAATAATATGTTAAGAGTTCTTAGTGTGGCATATTCTCTCAGGCCAAAATATCATTTGCTGTTTCCCGTATTTTTTATCTTTCATTATTTAGTAAATGACAGGTAGATTTAAGGCAGTATCTAATTTCAAGCTTTGCATCCTCATTTATGTGTGCCTGTCTTGTCTTACTATCAGATCTGGCTCCTGCCAAGCCAGCAATGCAAGGCCTTGGAAGCTAGACAAGGAAAGGAAGAAGGAAGTCTGTGACAGGTAACAGAAACCAGCAGAGTAGTCAGATTAGAAAGCATGCCCAATTTACAGGTCTTTATAGAATTCACACCTGGGCCCTTCAGCAGTTGTTCAGTTGGCATTTTTGCAAGCTTAATCCATTATTTTGCAATCTCTTCCTTTGGCCAGGACTACAATGGTTGCATCCCTTTCTAATCTGCCTGACTTCAGCAGGATGGACAGACTTTAGTCTTCTTGGATTGATTTTGTTTCACAACCCCCCCACCCCCCAAGATCCACCCATCTGAGCTAAGACGTATAATTAGAATTCATGAGCAGTGCATAATCTCAATCTAGGATTCTTTTTTAAATTCATTTTGTTAGAGCACTGACTGAAGCTCATAACCTTACATGTCTATGGAGATTCTCAGTCATTCAGGTCATGGCTGTCCCAAAGTGAAGTGAAAACATCTTCAAGGAAAAGCAAAGGCAGTTGGACTTTGCTTTTCCTTGAAGATGTTTTCACTTCTCATCCAAGAGATGAAAACTGAAGAAGCTTCTTGGAACAATTCTTTCAGGTGAAATTCCACTTCTGATGATCCCAAGTCTTCTCCATTTCAACAATCTTATTTTGATGGAGTCTAATTTGTTGCTGCTGTCAGTAACAACAAATCTCCACTGATCTACCAGGTCTAGAACATCATCCATTCACATTCAGAGTTCACTGCGGGCATGGCTTCCATTATTGTAACATGCTGGGTCACAAAAAGATTGCTAAGGTATATATTTTTTGGAAACGAGAGGGGGGGGGAAGAAGAAGATTTCTGACACATGCAATAGCCTTTAGGCTGGTGATTGCCAAGCATTTTGCATACCAATCCATTCGATAAAATTTATTTCAAAATATAATGCATTTTTCAGTTTGGAAAATTGATCCTAATAGAGAAAAAAAGAAAGAAAGAAAAAGCAATCAATTTAAAACAATTAAAATAGTTAATATTTTTTTAAAAAAAACCTTCAAACATGCATGCTTAAAACAGCAAGCTGTTTTAAAGCTATGATACTAAATAGCACTGAACAAGAGCCTCACTATTTTAACTGGAGGATCAATGATCTGTTTTAAACTTTGCTGAAAGTTTAACAGAAGGGAACTGAATCTGAACTGGGAAGGATTTCCCAAACTAGAGCATGCACACCTCCTTTCTTGGGTCACGGGGTAGAGGTTCACTAGCAGACATGACGCTCTGTGAATGTCTCTATCTAGATCTTAGATGCCCATCTATACTATGGGATTAGAAAGGATTTCACTGCTTGGGACTTTTAAGGTTTTACCTGCAGTAATAAAAACATGACTTGGCCACAGCATCTGAGGCTCGAACTAAAGCACTAAAGTTATTCCCATCAGTTTTCCTGACTATACCTATAGAGAGCAGCTTCCTTAGAAGACTCTTCCTTATAAGCAGATCACCTTCAAAAGAATTCTAGGACACCATTTGAAATCTTTTTAATAGAAAAAAAATGTATATAAGTAGACTTATTAAACTGCTATGTTTCAAAGGAAATTTTATGGGGAAAATGTGTTTAAGTATGTTTTCTGTATTTGAATATTTATCAAGTATTATAATTTTACTTAGAACATTTGTCTGAGTAATTCATTTTATTTTTTTGCTTGTAGATGCTTGACTATTAACAAATATTAGCTAGTATTTGGCAATTGTGCAATAGTATTCAGCTGGAAACTGTTGATGTGCTCTGGTATTAGTATTTGATAATACAAATGCTATGTTTGCTTAAAATATGCAGTGTTAATATTCAATATGTTTCTAATGTATTTGCATCTAACTATGCCATTTATAACTTACGTTATACGGCTATGACATTTAAAAAGGCCAATTTTGTCAATCTCAAATTTAAATACTTGAATAAAAATAACAAATTGCAAATTGCATAAAATAAAAAATATAAAGAAATGACTGTACTTGATTTAACAAGAAATGTCTTCCCATTGTCTCATATTGATTTGCTGTAACAAAGCAAGCAGGTTTCAAGACTTTCCAGAAGTAGATGAGTTTATTTTATTTATTTATTTCCTGCCTTTCTTATTTGTATGAATAACTCAAGGTAATGAACATTCCTAGCATACCTCATTGCAGACGGATAGCAATCAATAAAATAAATACACATCAAAGCATCTTAAATACAACAGTAGATTCAGCTCAGAACTTAATTCTGCAAGCTAAATAAAGAACGGTAGAGACTGCCCTAAATATCAAACAATATTTTGGTAAATTTTATATTATGCCTGCTGTATAGGAAGAAAATAATGATAGATGCATTGCCGCAGTAAGTCTGAAGGAAAAGAAATTTGATGGGAGACATGTCTTTGATTAATGAATATGCATAGTTTAATCTGAATGCACGACTCCCTTTAAATTAGTTGTTCTGACAGCTGATATGTTGTTTAAAGGTGACATGAAATAAAAGCATCCAAAAAGGAAGGCCAGAGTAAAAGCTTACCAAACTGAAAACCAAGAAAAATGTCTGATGAAATAAAGGATTTCCTTAAAAAAAAAAAAAGAGAGAGATAACTAACATTGATAAATGGAATAATTCAACATAAATATTAAAATTAGGCTAAAGGTTGAATATCAAAGGGACATTGAAGGGAGAGAAATACAGAAATGATCATTGGGGGGGGGGAAATGTTGCTTCAACTTTCTGCACCAATTTGAAAACAAAACTCTTTTTATTTCAGCTTAAATCCAGCGGAATCTCACCAAAAGATGGTTTTAATAGTGCAGGAAAGCATCTAACTGATGTTTTTTGTGTTAAACAGCATATCCTGATATGTTACTCATTTGGTTTTAATTCATTCTACAGCATGTGGTTACAGGCTCAGCTTCTTTTCATTCCTGCTTATTTTTTAGCTGCTTTCAGTTATTTCCTCTTTTTCACTTCAGCTTGTGAATTTCAAGGTCAGGCTGAAGTCAAATGTTGCCATTTTAGTGATGAAATGCAAGCAGATGTGGCTGGTTTGCATGACATTTTCCACACTCTTCCAGTTGAGTCTTTTGCTGTGTGGGGTGGAAGCTGAACAAACTCTAGGCATTTGCAAGATCTGCATTTTTAAATTTGTATTTCAAATGGCTGAACAAGGAAATTAACTTGATGTTAAAGAACATTTTGTTGATTGGTTTACTTAACAAAAGAGAAAGCTAACCCAAACAAAATATCCTACTCTTCATTTTTGTAACCACAAGGCCTATTAAAGATAAAGAAGGCTTTATTTTCAGCTTGTAATAGATGACATTCATTTTGCCTAGCAGTTTTTCTGTATTTCCTCAAACCCATAAAGCTCCTATAAGTGGCAAATTATTGTCCAAAGATTCTGAAGCACAAAAAGCAACTGAGAAATGATTTAATTATAACAACAATGAATGTTTGTTTTCTAAACTTTCTACAAAATTAACTTGAATTTTAATTTAATTTTCTCATAGGATAAAATTCTTCCCAAATATTTATTGACAATTTAGTTTGTGAATAGGAAACCTGTCCACAATTCTCTTACATAATCCTTCTTCTGTGAAAAATTACATTAATGTAGGGTGAATTACTGTTGACAGATTAAAGTCATTTTATTTTCATTGATTTCATGACATTATGTTGATTTCATGATGTTACGTTGATTTTATGATGTTATTTTATTGACATAAAATATTGATTTTATGGTGTTATTTTAAAGTTATTACTTTTATTTGTAGGATAATAAATCCTTATGGTTGAAACAGACTGTCCGTTTACACCATTTAGCATGCTGGCTGGGGAATTTTAGGAGTTGAAGTTCAGGCAGCCTTTTTTTTTTAAGTTTGATTTTTTTTATTGCATTTCAGAAAAGGATACTAAAACTTTTACCTATAATTACAATCTTTTGTTTTAAGAAATACATTTTTAAAACATACATGGAAAATGATTTAGCATGTGAAATTAGCTGAATTCAATGTAACTTACTCCCAGGTAGTATTGTAGAGGACTGCAACTTCTGAGAGCCCTTGAATTTGTGTGTCGAGTGTCTCTGTGTTAATTTTACTTCTAACCATAAAGCTAATCTCATTGACAGGCTTCTGATAGGTTCAACCTAAAATTGTACTGTAGCATTCTCCTAAAGCTATAAAGTATTCTTATATTAAGATTATTCTAGAAAAAAAAGGAAAAAAACCCCATATCTTACTTACACCTGGAACCTATTTATTCAAACAGAAATAGAACCAAATATTGTTCAAAATGGAATGGCCAAGACTTACATCTACTCTGTTGTGGATCAGTCAAGTGTTTGATTTGCATATAATTTAAGATGTACAGACAATTATCTCTCTTTTAAGTTCCTTTAATTAGCAAATTAACTTTATAATATTTATCTATGCACATTAAGATATAGAGTAACAAGGAGTAGTGTTAAATTTGCATGTAATTGAAATGTTCTGATGAAAAATTGCGATAAAGAATTGTCTTTGCAATTAAAATACTGCAAAAACTAAGAAAAAAAGGATCCTTTGGATTCAGAATATCAAGAAATATTTTCATAATCTGACTTAATGTTCATTTAGTATATATTGATACTGGCTATGTTTTAAATCAGTTTTTGTTTTCAGATAAAAATGTTGCATATTTAGCATATGTTTATGTAAACAAAATAGAAAAAGTGATTAAAACCCTACACATTCTAAAAAATGTATTAAAGGAAAGAGAATCTTAATAGTGGTATATTTATTTATATTACTAAAAAACTAACATTTCACGAAATGGATGGCTATTTCAAAAACTGATACAAAACAGATTGCATAACTGATGTCTGAATATATACACAAAAATGTGCTTATATTTAATAAAGGGGAAAGATGTAAACATGTTTCAATACCACTTCACAAATGGCATTGAAATAACAGATTTGGTTATATATTTTATAATTAGTTAGTTTGTTAGTTTATTTTATTTGTATACCGCCCTACTCCCGAAGGACTCAGGGCGGTGAACAGCCAACAATAAAATACATAAATACACAAAATTTAAAAACCCAATAAAATCAAATTAAACTTTTTGGCCCAGACAAATTAAAATACCCCAATAATTTAAAAACAGGTTAAAATTTACATATTTAAAAAGGGAAGAGATCAGGCCAAGCCCGCTTGATGGAATAAAAAAGTCTTCACAGCACGGCGGAAGGAGCGCAGATCCGGGATCCTCCGTATCTCCGGGGGGAGCTCATTCCAGATGGTAGGTGCCCCCACAGAGAAGGCTCTCCCCCTAGGGGCCGCCAGTTGACACTGTTTGGCTGACGGCACCCGGAGGAGTCCCTCTCTATGAGAGCGTACTGGCCGGTGGGAGGCTATTGGTGGTAGTAGGCGGTCCCTAAGCCATGGAGCGCTTTAAAGGTGGGAACCAAAACTTTGAAGCGCACCCGGAAGACCACCGGGAGCCAGTGCAGCTCGCGCAGGAGAGGTGTTACATGGGAGCGCCATGTCGCTCCCATTACCACCCGCGCGGCCGCACTCTGCGCCAGTTGGAGCCTCCGGGTGCTCCTCAAGGGGAGCCCCATGTAGAGAGCATTACAATAGTCCAGGCGGGAAGTGACGAGGGCATGAGTGACCGTGCGTAACGAGTCCCGATCCAGAAAGGGACGCAACTGGCGAATCAGGCGGACCTGATAAAAAATCCTCCCGGTCACGGCCGTCAAGTGCTCTTCTAAAGACAGCTGTGAATCCAGGAGGACGCCCAAGTTGCGAGCCCTCTCCGTGGGGGCCAATGATTCGCCCCCAATAGTCAGTGATGGCGTCAACTGGCTATATCGGGACGTCGGAAACCACAGCCACTCAGTCTTGGATGGGTTGAGCCTGAGCCTGTTCCTCCCCATCCAGATCCGTATGGCCTCCAGGCACCGGGACATCACTTCAAGGGCATCGTTGGGGTGATCCGGGGTGGAGATGTACAGCTGGGTGTCATCAGCGTACTGATGGTACTCCACCCCGAAACCACGGATGATCTCGCCCAGAGGCTTCACATAAATGTTGAACAGGAGAGGTGAGAGGACCGACCCTTGCGGCACCCCACATATGAGGGGCCTCGGGGTCGACCTCTGTCCCCCTGTCAACACAGACTGCGACCGGTCAGAGAGAAAGGAGGAGAACCACCGCAACACAGTGCCTCCCACCCCTAACTCTTCCAACCGGTGCAGCATGATACCATGGTCGATGGTATCAAAAGCCGCTGAGAGATCTAACAGGACCAGGACAGAGGAGCACCCCCTGTCCCGAGCCCTCCAGAGATCATCAACCAACGCGACCAATGCCGTTTCCATGCTGTACCCGGGCCTGAAGCCCGACTGGAACGGATCCAGATACGTCGTTTCATCCAGGTGCTGGGGGAGCTGTTGCGCAACCACACTCTCAACAACCTTCGCCACAAACCTTCGCTGCTTATTGTACATTAATGTAATGTACTTAATTGTACATTAAATGTTAGCATCTTCTGATGGAGAAAATGCAGACCAAAGATGTATACCTCAAATCACTACAAAAGCTGAGAGGGAAGGAGTAATGCTGGAGTAATATTGGAACATGTTAAAGAATTAAACCATACCCATGGTCAAAGAAAACCAAACATGTACATTTTAGACCATAGAAAAATAGTGGGAAGAGAATTAGGAAGTTTGTTTTCCCATGATCAGGTAATTTTATGTGAGAAAATTCAATGATAGAAGCATATTCTGCAGACACCATTTTCCAAGATGGAAGATAGGTGAACATGGATATGTGGTACCTGGTAGACCCAAAGGTGTTTTTTCAAGAGGCAACTAGACTTTGTTTTTTCTTGAAGACGTTTCACTTTTGAAGTCCATTGCCTCTTGAAAAAGCACCTTTAATATAGATGGCATCTACCATTGGCGAGGTTGGCAAACATGTTTAAAGATATGGAGAAGCAAAGAAGAATTGGACAAAAATTAAGATATGGTTGGAAGAGATGATACAACAATGTATTGAGTTGAAACCAGAAATATTTCTGCTGGGAATTTTATCGGAAATTTATAATAAAGATAATAATGTATATTTAATTATTCATGTATTAACTGCAGCTAGAATTGTATTTGCACAACATTGGAAAAATGGAGAGATTCCCATTGATGAGAAGGTGATAAGGAAAATATTAGAATGTGCAGACATGAACAGATTAACATTAGCAATCAAGGAGAAAGGACAAACTGAATATTATATGATATGGGAAGTATTTTATCAATGGTTGGAGAATAAAAGAAGAGTTTGGAAATGAAGGCTAAAGAACAAGTAGAAAATACATTAAGTTAGAGATATAAATAAGATGAAAATTGTTAGTATTTTATGATGAGAATAATGATGTTTAATGTTAATATGGTATTATCACTAGAAAAGATTAAGAAGAAAATGGAGAGCTTTACAATGTTTAAATGTTTAAAATATTATAATATTAATTTATTTATAAATTATTTTTAGAAAACCTTATTATTAGAGAAACATAACATTATTTTTAGAGAAATAATGTTAATGTGAATATAAATGATGTGGCAAATGGTGAACGATGTTGCCCAGAGATGTTTGTACCCAGACGACACACCACATAAGGAAAGATGGAATGTTTATCTTTGTAATTGAAAAGTAAAAAAACTTTTTATAAAAAAAAAAGGAAAAAAAAAAGAAAAAGCACTTTTGGGGCAACCATGACCTGGATGACCGAGAATCTCTATAAATATGTGGTACCCTGTAAATTTTAATAATTTTGGAGGTGAAAAATAATCTTGAGACAAGAATGTTTAAAGAATGATTACAAAATATATTTATCATTTCAATAACAGTTGAAATCAGATACTGCAAATCCATTAATTGCCTCAGATGATAAATATAAGCAGGTTACTCTGACCTAACCACTTCAGCTAAATTGTTAGTCAGGTTTTCCTAATTGCATAACATTTAGGAAACTGTTGCAGACAGGGCTTCAAGAGGAATGTATATGAACTCTGCCTTGCTAGAAACAAGGAAGAACTTTCTGATCTGATCATTATAAGGTTTTTCCCAAGAAAACGAGATTGCTCAGAGGTTGAGCATTAGGATTCATGCCCATTCAAAATATTTTCCAACATTAGAACTAGGAAAGATTTATGTTTGGCATTGTACAGAAGAGCAGGCATCTCCAGTCATTTGGAGCATGAGCAACAATTTTACACACAGGAATGAGAAATGTTAGCCATCAAACTTGGAGGCAGCAGGTCGGTTCAGATGATAATAAATGGGATGTAGAGCCTTCACACAGCATTATCCTCCCCCTAACTCAAGAGGAATGGCTAAGGGACTGCCTGCCTTTCCTTCCTAGAAGGAGTCAGCTCGCTCTTTACCAGCTCTAGTAAAGTCAGAGTTCCTTTGGAATGTTGTCCACCTATTTTCTACCATGGATGTCTCAAAACAAGTAGAGAAACACAATAATGGAAATCCCAGTTTGCTTTATTGTGAATGCTTTACAGCATGTGTGAATGGGTACATTGCTGTTGTGAAGGATGTTGCTACTTCACTGCTGTTTCCCCACCCCTTATGTACTGTTTGTCATTAATGCATTTATATAGCTGTAGCCATTTAAACTGTGGGTTTTACACAAACCAGAATTCTTATATAATATTATCCATTTTTTTTATTTGCTTCCACTATTAATTGTTAACTGATGGGTCAATATAAGTAAAAGCACACACACAGGGTATGCACTACAGAAACACAGAGAAATCCCCTTATTTGCAAGGAGAATATGGATGTCACGTAAAACCCTGTACATAAGAGAATAACATAATGCAATATTTGTATACAACTCTCTGGTCTGAGACCTTAAGAAAAGGAAGACAGATTCTATATGCCATTCTAATGAGAGACTACATGTTAATTGCTAATACTTACTGACCAGTTACAGGCTGTCAAACTGTAGAAGAATCTTTAGATCAACTCTGATTTAGCAAGAATGGCTACGAGGGCCAGAATTAATAATGTGTGCAGTAGAAGTGAGATACCCTGAAAGCCTGTCAACTCTTGGACAAGATTGTGCCAGCAGTAGCTGGACCTGAAGCTCCACTATGGTATACCTCAACTAATAAAGCACAATAGCTTTCCCAAGATTTTTGCCATTTTAATTCCTGGGCTTGTCATTAACATGTATCCTAGGGATATAAGGCAAATGTATATGTCGTACTGTACGTGTTCTCTCTTATGGGTTGACATTAGCCATTTGACTTTTGAAAGGTTTGGATGAAAAGATATAGGACACCTTGCCTCCCAGTAGACTTGGCCCCTTAAGGGGCCAAGACCACAAGGCTGGATCTGATCTCTTCTATGGTTGCAAGAAAATAGCATGTGATTGCTCATGTGGTTATCCCAAAGATTTTTCTCATTGTGGGCCAGGCTGGGTTATCTGGCCAGTAGCTGGATTGCCTGAAATGAGAAAGTTGGATTGAGATGAACTTTGGAGTGGAATTGGATCTCCATAATAATTACAACTCAAATCTCTCTATCAGGTTCTGTTTTGGACACAATTTTGGTTCCTTTGCCTCTTCCCCGTTTCTTAGCATCATTCTTGATGCTTTGGTCCAGGTTGATTTCTATAAACAGCATGTTAACATTGATTGTGGAATGTAGTTAAAAGTGTATAAATGTTGGATTTTTTTAAAAAAAATGTATTTTGGAAAATACAGTTCTGATGTATGATAGAAAGGCATTTTTAGCAGTATGGTTGTCATTTTGATTTTTTTGATTTTTCAGCGATGGACACCCCCTGCCCATAGATAGGATTTCATACTATCATCATTTGGCTTTATTTCTGAATATCTCTAAATTGTCTGCATATTTTCTTGTTCTTTTAGATTTATTCTTTTACAAACTGGAAGAAATATAACCCATCGGAATATTTTTAAGATGTATTACTGTAAAAACTGCAAATTAATTAGGATTCATAGAGACATTGTAACAGATTCCACATGATTTTAATTAGGCTACAATCCTGGAAAAGTCCAGTGAGTTCTATTGAATATACAGGATTGGGCTAGGATCTGTTTTCTATTTTCCGAAATTACAAAATTGTAATACTTCTTTGTTAATCATAAATCCTTATTAACAAATAATATACTAACTTCTTTCTGGCAGTTCTTCAAAAATTCAATTTTGATTCAAGATGCTCATTTTTATAAAGAGAAATAAAAAAGCACAATGTAGAAAAGTAGGTAGCTATTCTCTGCTTCCAAAAATATATATCAGTGGCCAAGAAATTGTCATTTAAGTAACTTAGGTACTGAAAATGTGACACTGGAAGAATGTAGACCTCTAAGGAATATTCTTTAATTTTACAATTTGCTTGGATAGCACTTTAGATACAGTAGGTTTTGGTATGTTATCCTGTATTGTGCCATGCATTTGTGGCACAACAAACTCATCAGGGCAGGATTCAGCAATCCATTTGCATCTGAAAAACAATTCCACTTCCAAAATTCATCTCAATCCACCTCAATGGAGTGGAATTGAAGATAGCAAAGTTCACATTCTGGACAGAGAACCAATGGTTTGAAAGTAGAATCAAAGAGACTATGTTAAAACTGAACAGCCTTCCCTCAACAGTGGGAGAGGCATACAAAACTATATATCTCCTGTTTACAATGCAGTCCCAAGAAGGTTCCACACCCATTTGCACTCTGATTCAGGTGATTCTGAGGATACAGATAAACCCCCAAGTAGCCTCAAGGACTCATAGAGAGCTAACGACCAAATGACTACAAAGAATAGGTAAGTAAAATGAGGACCCAGATTGTGGGGGCAATAAACTGACTTTATATAAATATACAAGAGTATGAAGGCTATTGCTTAATGCATTGTAAACCACCCTGAGTCTCCGGAGAAGAGCGGCATATAAATTAAAAAAGCAAAGCAAAAAGCAAAAAATATAAATCCTTCCTTTCCTCACCAGTCAGTTAGAACTGAAGAAGCTTCTTGTATGAGAAGTGAAATGTTTAAAACAACAAAAACCCAAGAAAGTCCAGTTGCCATTTGGAAAAAGCAATAGCAATAGTACTTAGACTTATATACCGCTTCATAGTGCTTTTACAGCCCTCTCTAAGCGGTTTACAGAGTCAGCATATTGCCCCCAACAATCTGGGTCCTCATTTTACCGACCTCAGAAGGATGGAAGGCTGAGTCACCCTTGAGCTGATGAGATTTGAACTGCCGAACTGCAGCTAGCAATCAGCTGAAGTAGCCTGCAGTGCTGCACTCTAACCACTGGGCACCTCAGCTCTTTGGTCTTCTAAAGAAAGCTTATTGAAATGGATAAATGGTTTGTAAAAATGTGGAGATAGAAGAACAACGCATCCTTTAAAACTGTGGGATTTCTGGATCCAGTCAGACAGGCAGGTACTGGCCAATCAACCATACATCATGGTACTAGATAAGGAGCAGAAGACAGTGGTGGTGATATAGATGTAGTGGTGGCAAGTGTCAGCAACATCAGGAAAAAAAGAGTATGAGAAGTTAGAGAAGGGTTGGTGCCTGAAGAAGGAACTAAAGAGGATGTAGAAAGTCAAGGCCAAATTGGTCCCATTTGTGGTAGGGGCACTTGGGACTGTGACTCTTAAGTTGGGGGAGTGATTCCAACAGATTCCAGGAACAGCATCAGAACTTTCCCTCCAGAAAATGCAGTGCTATTTCAGTTTCAACAACTGAAATACTGTACAGAACCCTCAAATTTCAAGGCTTCTGGAAGAGGACCTAAGATTGAGAAAGACACACAGCACCCATAGAGGTGAGAAAGGGCTCATTTTTCTTTGTGTACAGTACAAGACATTTCTCAAGTTCTTTGGTCTTTTAGTATGGAATAAATACAATCCCTGGTATTTTTCCCACAAAGCTGCTTTTCTGTGTACTTTAAAACATATTTTTATATATGTATGCGTGTGTGTTGGTATGTAAAATAGATCTCTTTCATACATAAAATAGATCTCATTCTTTTTCTATCTGTAATGGCTAGCTGACAATTTACAAAATTTAAATGTATGAGAAAAGGTTATCCCATCAGTAGGATTCACTCCTCTCCCAAGGCATACTGGGTATTAAAATGTGAACTTGCAGTTTTCTGTCAAACTGCTATAACTTCCATTATTTATTGATTTGATTATTATAGACTGATCACCACATACATAACTTCCACATCACTAACAACAGCTTTTTAGCAGATGGTATATGCATTCAGCAGACATTCATGAAGGACTGGAAAAATTAAAAAAAATCACAAGGTATATTCATGTATGAACCACTGTTATAAAAATATATTAAAATCACAGGCATATAAAAACCAAGACCTATATAAGATTGGCCAATTATTTGAAGATTGTGGTTACTCGACTTCTTTTAAAAAGCTTACTATTAATGCTAAATAAATATCCTTATCCTTACATATTGACTTCATATTAGGTCAAGTTTATTAAAAGTATTAAGTACTTATACTCTCAGTTAGTTTGTTATTATGTAAGTTGGCAAAAATTTTAAAATAAAAAAGATATTTTCAAGTATAAATAATTAAAGTAAAATCACATAGTCCAAAGGTAAAACAGATAAAATAGGGTAACTCTTTATTTATTTGAATTAATTAGCCACCCAACTTCAAGGATTCCTTAAAAGTTTGAAAGAATTTGTTGAAAGTCGAAAGTTTCCTGAGAATAACCCATATATTTTATTATCTCTGCTTATAATAACATACCAGCCTATGGTTGCCTGTGATTTATTCTACATTAAGAATAAGAATTATGGAACCAAAGGTTAGTTTGTTATTGTAAAGCATAAAGTAAAACCTGTTGAAAAGATATGTGTTGAAATGAATAAAGGAGGAAATCTCCATGCCCAATAAAAATGGGAGAATTAATTTAGTGCTGCCTCAGGTGAATCTGATTTATAAGGGTTTTTTAAAGGTCCCAGAAGTAAGCATACTGTTTGCTACTGGCTTAGTAATCCTTTATAAAATGGCTATTTATTCTGACCATGAGAAAAATATTTAGCTAATAAAGGAAAAAGAGACTGAATGTCCGTAGTTCTAGAGGCAAAATTCAGATGCTTCTTTGTTCAGACAAAATTTCTTCTCACTGTCAAGAATAGAATTTTGCAGATTCTTGCTTAAGGAAAGTACAATATAGAAAAACACTTTTCTTCTGAAGGTGCATTAGAGCAAGTACTTTTATTTCTTTTGTTTCTTTCATGATGTCACGAAACACCTGGATCTATGCCTCAACACATACTTCAGGTTCAATGGGAAAATCTATTAGCAAGTAAAGGTACTCTGATGGGATCATCCATATTAGGCCTAATGCAGAAGCAGTCATGCAATGACTCGAATCCATAGTTCTATCCACCATCCAACCAAAATTCTGGACATGCTACATCAATGACACTTCTTCATCATCAAATGCTCCCAAATTGAAGAAACACACCACCTACTCCCTGAATTCCCTGAAATCAAATTCACACACAAAGAGGAAACAAACAGACAACAGACTCCCATTCCTCGATGTTGACCTAAGGAGACTAGACAATGGAGAAGTAGAAACCCATGTCTATCGCAAATCCACGCAGGTGGACCAGATCCTCAGCTTTGCAAGCAACTACCCCATCACAGAAAAAGAAGCTGTGTCCAGACCCTCTTCAGAAGGACCAGGACACACTGCAGCACCAGCACACTAAGAAAAGCAGAAGAGAAATGGCTGCTCGACATCTTTCTCTGCAATGGCTATCCAAAAACCTCATATTCTGACACACAGCACTCAAACCACACCACACACAAAAAACCACCATGCAACCCACCATGGGTGAGATCATCCGTGGTTTTGGGGTGAAGTACCATCAATACGCTGATGACACCCAGCTGTACATCTCCACCCCAGACCACCCCAATGATGCCCTCGAGGTGATGTCCCGGTGCCTGGAGGCCGTACGGATCTGGATGGGGAGGAACAAACTCAGACTCAACCCATCCAAGACCAAGTGGCTGTGGTTTCCGTCGTCCCGATATAGTCAGTTGGCGCCATCTCTGACTATTGGGGGCGAGTCGTTGGCCCCCACAGATGGGGTTCGCAACTTGGGCATCCTCCTGGACTCGCGGCTGTCTTTAGAAGAGCATATGATGGCTGTGGCCAGGAGGACTTTTTATCAGGTTCACCTGATTCACCAGTTGCATCCCTTTCTGGATCGGGACTCGTTACGTACGGTCACTCACGCCCTTGTCACCTCACGCCTGGATTACTGTAATGCTCCCTACATGGGGCTCCCCTTGAGAAGCACCCAGAGGCTCCAACTGGTCCAGAATGCGGCCGCGCGGGTGGTGATGGGAGCAATGTGGCGCTCTCATGTAACCCCCCTCCTGCGCGAGTTGCATTGGCTCCCGGTGGTCTTCCAGGTGCGCTTCAAGGTTTTGGTTACTATCTTTAGAGCGCTCCATGGCTCAGGACCAGGGTACTTACGAGACCGCCTCCTGCCACCAATAGCCTCTCACCGACCAGTTCGCTCCCATAGAGAGGGACTCCTCAGGGTGCCGTCGGCCAAACAATGTCGACTGACGGCCCCCAGGGGGAGAGCCTTTTCTGTGGGGGCACCTACCATCTGGAACAGGCTTCCCCTGGAGTTATGAAACATCCAAGACTTACGCATTTTCCGCCGTGCCGTGAAAACGTTTCTATTCCAACAAGCTGGTCTGGCCTAACTCTCCCTTTTAAATTGGCTTTTAAATTGGCTTTTAAATTGGGTTTTAGACCTCTTTTAGATAAATCTGGATGTTTTAATCTTTGAGCCAAATTACTTAATCTGTTTTTTAATAGTTTTTAACTTCTACATGTATTTGTATTTATTATGGCTGTTCACCGCCCTGAGTCCTTCGGGAGTAGGGCGGTATACAAATATGAATAAATAAATAAATAAATAAATAAATAAATAAATAAATAAATAAAAACTAATTCTACTGTACACAAAAGGGGTGTTGGAAGTGACAGCCAGAATTCTCCAACCCCTAGGAATAGCAATAGCCCACAAACCAGAGGTGAGTTTCAGCAGGTTCTGACCAGTTCTGGAGAACCGGTAGTAGAAATTTTGAGTAGTTCAGAGAACTGGTAGTAAAAATTCTGACTGGCCCCACTCCCATCTATTCTCTGCCTCCCAAGTCCTAGCTGATCGGGAGGAAATGGGGATTTTGCAGTAACCTTCCCCTGGATTGGGAAGGGAATTGAGATTTTACAGTATTCTTCCCCTGGAGTGTGGTGGGAATGGAGATTTTACAGAATCCTTCCCCTGCCATGCCCACCAAGCTACACCCACCAAACCATGCCATGCCCACCAAGCCACGCCCACAGAACTGGTAGTAAAATTTTTTGAAACCCACCACTGCCACAAACCCATAGCCACACTCCACCAGGAACTATCCAGGATCAAAGACAAAATACAGAGAGATGAAAGAAACAATGTAATCTACAAAGTCAACTGTGACAATTGCAACCAATTCTACCTCACATCAATTAAAAACCAGGATTCGCGAACACTGGCTGGCAGTCAAATGCCACAATCCCAAATCCTTAATCTCTACCCACACTGACACCAAACAGCATCAGTTTGATTGGAACAACACAAAAATCATCAGCCATGCTACCACCCACCATGCTCATGAGTTTATTGAAGCCTGGCACTCCACCAGCAATTCCATCAACAGACATTCTGATCTACAGCCAGCCTATGAACCTCTCAAAATCCAAGTCAACCACACAGCCAACCAGAGAGAGCACCAACTCTCAACCAACCTATACAACCCCACCAGCAGTTCACCTCTCAGTGACCCGGACCTGATCAGTGGTGGTATTCAGCTGGTTCTATCTGGTTCGGGTGAGCCGGTAGCAGCAGCTGCGGGAGGCTCCGCCTACCCACCAGGACGTCATCACATCCCGTTTTTGATGCTCTGTGCATGAGTGGAAGGTCATGTGCATGCACAGAGGTGACACAAGCAAGCAAATTGCTCCCATTTGCAAACCGGTAGTGAAGGTAAGTGGATACCACCCCTGGACCTGATGTAATCTCCTTATCACAAGACCCATTAAAAGGCTCACTGATGACTCATACCTGACCCATCACAAGACCCATCACAAAAACCTACTTGACACACCCACACCTGAAGCCCTTATAAACAGAAGAACACTGCCACTGACATCCACTAAACTCCACTGATGACGTTAGCTTGGTAACGAAATGTTCGGAAACCAACTCACAAGCTTGGAGAACGAAACTTCACCATCATCCTACACGCTAGCTACAGATATTTGCCATTATTGCAAAGGTTTACTATACAATAATAAAATATAGTTTGGATTGGATCTAGTGTTTATTATATTTTGAGTAAAGCTATTAATGCAGAGGAATTTTAACTTGATCATCAATACCTGAAAGCCTACTCATTTTCAGAAGGCATTCAAAATATGTCAGTGGCTGGTAATGTTGTTAGAATTAAGAATATAATAGAGACAATTCCAAATGAAAGAGAAATCTCCTTATGATCTCCCTCTCACTCTTTTACACACACTATCTATGTAAATGCTCCAGGAGCCAAAAAAACAATGTGAATATTGGGTGATGATTCCATTTCTTAAAGTGCTTCTTTTCATAAGGTATCATAAAGAAGAACAATCCATCTTGAGGCATCTTGAAACTATTTTTGAAGTGCATAATTAAGAGTTCATTACACAAGATGAGATCATCACTAACTTAGATGACTTTAAAAGGCGTCTGGATCAATTCATGGAAGTCAGGTCCATTAAAAGTGATTAGTTTTGAAGTCTCATTGTTACATCCAGGTTGGGGATAGTGTGTATCATTGTGAGAACCAAATGCTGTACTACATTAGGCTTTGGCCTAATCTAGAAGACTATTCTTAATTTTGATAAACTGGGATGAGCATCCTATGTAAGTAGGTATTCCAGTGTTCAGTGTAATAGGAATATGTTGAGAATATATTAATGAGTAATATCTTCAAATTGAGATGGCCTTTCTTGTGTGTTCTATACTTTCACATTTCAGCAAATACAAGGTTTTCCTGCAAGGAAAAAAAACCAGAATATATAAATAGCTTTAGAGAGAAGTAGGTTATCCTCATCACACAAGCACATATGCTTTTTATTTCCCACTAGCTTTTCCTGTACATTTCTTGAAAGAAGCAAAAGATTTTGCCTGGGAGCAGAAAAGAGAAAAGCATTCTTAATGGAGAGTTGAAGTATAAGTAGACTCAATATATTAGGCAGGGCTACATTATGACTTTTGTGGGCCCTAGGAACTTTGGCCTTCTTGGGCCCATTCTTCTTACAATTAATAATATTAAATTATATTTCAAATGATTTTCAGTATTTCTTTGTATTTTTTTTTACAAAGAAATAGTGAATAGAACATATTATATGTATTATTTTGTGGTAATAAACAATTGTTGCTGATTCATTATTATAGAGGGAGTAGGGAAGTAGGGAATGTCCCAGTGGGAAGATCTACTACCAAGGCAATAGTCAGAAAGCACGATTTAAGTCCTTTCCAGGAAATTAACTTGAGAAAATATGTCAGCAAGATCTGTCCCTACTGTAATTCACATGAAGACAAAGAGTGAGGGAGAGGGAAAGCATATTCAGAGATGCAATGGGAGAATAATGAAATGTTTAATAACTGTCTTAGCATTGGGCAAGGCATAAGACAAAGATACATTATTCCGTCCTTGTTTGTTTAATGTAGTTATACATAAATGTATAGGGAATATGTGAGGTGATCTTAGAAGCATGTTGATTTGGGACATTGATGTATGAACACTTTTGTTGGGAGAACTGGAGTTCCACAGGATGAACTAATCAAAGTCACTCTTTGACTTTATTGTGTCACATAAGGTGGAAAATCAAATTTCCCATCCCATTGCTTATGATAGAACAGATCTTGAAAAAGCCTTAGAATGTGTATATTATGTTTAGTTTACTCATTCTGGTGGGTGTATTCCCTGAGCAGATTATGTTATTTTGTTGGTTGAAAGCCCGCACAATGTGCAGCAAATATTAAATAGATTATATGATACAGGGATGACACTGGAACTACAAATTAATGTATCCTAACTAGTTAATTGGGCTTTACAAGGAAAATGGAGTGAAAAATGGAGAAGGCACATAGAAATAAGTCAAAGTGAGAAAAATGGCCTCCTGTCCTTCCACAGAGAAGATTCTCCACTGACTCCTTGACCTATCCATGAATGAGAAAAAAAAAAAATCAGCTCCCAGAAGGTTAACTAGGCTCAAGTGCATGTGGCTAAAATAAAATAAAATAAAGACCTGGCCAAGACCTGTCAGCTCAAATTTGTCTTTCTATGCTTCTGCTGCCGCCAAGTTGAACATAGCAAGTCTCCCTTTCCTTTCTGTGGTGTGTTTAGGTAACTTTAGTCACAAAAATATGGATAGGTCATTTGTACTGAGAAGGCGATGTTACCATCACTTGAGCTAGACGAACAAAAGGATAGTCAGAAGAGAAGACTGTGTGGTAAAATGAGGGAGTGAGTGCTGATGTGCATGGATTGGTCTTTCAGCATCATGAAGTATTTGGCAGTTTTCTCTTCTAAACTCTTTTGCCATTAAAGAAACACTTTCCTTTTAGAACTGGAGTTTTCCCCATGGAAAATCAACTCATTTTCTCTCTGAAGCAACGTCTATACATTTAATATATTTGTGGGGAAATCATTAGATGTGATTTGAGGTAAGACTCATTTGTTTCAATAAGACATATCTATCAGCAGAGGCTATCTCAGGAGAAATTGCTCTGGAAGTCTGAGGAAGAGAACAAAAAAGGAAAACAGGATTATTGAGTGGAGACTATATGCTTTACCAGGAAATAGAAGAAGCTATGCTGAAAACTACTAAGGAAAGCTTCTCTTTTCATTCATTCATTCATTCATTCATTCATTCATTCATTCATTCATTCATTCATGGATTTATTTTGTAGTCTCATTCTCAGGATGACATACTTTTAAAAACATATTTTTTATTGTATAAACCACAATAAAAGATAATAAACCTGTAAAGCAACAAAACTCAAAACATTGTGAAATCATAAGAAAAGAGGGCACAAAGGTGTGTTCTGCCAACATTCTGTCACTTTTCTAGATGAAGCAAGAAGCTTTAATGTTTTAGTTAGTGTATGATGAGAATATGACAAAGAGAAGTAAACATATCCACACAATCCATGTAATTATATACAAAACGTCTATGGGGGCAGTGTTTTACATGCTGTATACTCATGCCCATTTACCCTAGAAGAAGTGCATAAGGGTCTGGATTCTTTACAAAACAGTAAAGCTTCAGGATTTGGTGGCATAAATCCAGAATTACTGAAGAACTGTGGACCAACAACTAAATGTTGGTGTCATGGCCCAATCATAGTTTTTTAATTCCATGCTATACTCCGAAGTAGCATGGTGTCTTGGCAGTTAAGATGCTGGGCTTGTTGGCTGGAAACCAGCAGCCCAGGTTTGACACCTGAGTGCCACATGATGGGATGAATTCCTGTTACTTGCCCCATCTTATATGAGTAGATAAATAGGTATCACCTTGGTGGGAAGGTAACAGTGCTTCAACACGTCATACTAGCCACATGACTGCGGGAATATCTTTGGACAGAGCTAGCTCAATGGCCTTGAAACTGAGATGAGCATTGCCCCCTATAATCGGCAACAACTAGTGGAGTAAAATCTGCAGGGACTCCTTTACCTTTACTTTTACTATACTCAGGATGACTGCCTCCTATATTCAAGC
This sequence comes from Pantherophis guttatus, assembly GCF_059756535.1. NCBI lineage: Eukaryota > Metazoa > Chordata > Lepidosauria > Squamata > Colubridae > Pantherophis > Pantherophis guttatus. The sequence continues at coordinate 192,948,417 of NC_142064.1, forward strand.
AGACCAAAATTATTACAATTGAAACCAGGGAAGGATCCAAATCTTCAAAGTTACTGGCCAACTGCTCTTCTCTATGTCTACAAATTTTAGAAAGATTTGTGTTAAACAGAATAGGCCTAGCAGTAGAATCTGTAATTCAAGTAGAACAAGCTGGATTCTGCCCCAAACATGATTGTAATGATCAAGTCCTTGTATTAACTTCCTACCTGGAGAACGGATTCCAAAGGAAAATGAAAAATGTTGTCTCTGTCTTTCTTGACCTCTTGGTGGCCTATGATACTGTCTGAAGAGAATGCTTTCTCCTCAAACTAATCAATGTTATATTTTGTCACAACACCATTGCCTTGATTGACAACATGCTGATTAACAGGCTACAAGTTTTTAAAGCACTTGACAGAAGCAGATATCATAAGTTGAATGGACTACCATAAGAAGTTTAATGTGAGAAGGTATGACACTAAGGAGGAGCTATGAGCAAACGATTGACCATTTTTATCAGCTGTTTGTCTTTTATTCCCAGACCAGATTTTTCCTAAGAAGTTTCAACATCAGAATAAGATTCCCAGATTCATCCTTACTAAGGAGGGCCCAACAAGCTTCTACTGAAAGCATAGATCAGACCCACGCACAACCCTGATAACATTTTGTGATGGAGAAAAATGCTTTACCTTTTTTTTTTCTTGTGTGGCAAAACATATTTTCTGAATGTAGTTTTATTGGAGGCATTAGCTTTGTTTAGGCAAGTTCAAATGCCTGGTATGTTTTTGGCATTCAGCTAGGTTGGAGATGGAGGAGCATCAGTGGTGGGTTGCCCCCGGTTTGCACCGGTTCTATAGAACCGGTAGTAAAACCAGCTGGAGGCTCCGCCCACTGACCCTGACATCATGAAAACGCTTCTGCGCATGTGCAGAAGCATCTGCGCTTGTGCTTGCGCAGAAGAGTGTGCGTGTGCGCGAGCGGCCCTATTGCAAACCAGTAGTAAAGGTAAGTAGAACCAGTGGTGGGATTCAGCCAGTTCGCACCACTTCGGGAGAACCAGTTGTTAACTTTCTGAGCAGTTTGGCAAACTGGTTGTTGGAAGAAATCATTAGTGCAGAGAACCGATTGTTAAATTACTTGAATCCCACCACTGAGTAGAACCCACCCCTGAAGAGCATGGCCTCCATCTCCAATCTAACCCACACAAAAACATAGAAGATGTTCCTTTATATGTATTGGCATAAACTATGGCTGAAGAACTGCTTTGGCAGAACAGGACAAAAGGCTTGTATCTGAATATTTTTATCTCCAAAATTTGATAGACTTACATCTGTTTTCTAGTCAGTTTTCAAATAATTATCTAGAGTGGCCAAAGGAGTTTATCTCCCATAGCTCTCTTTCTCTATGGCAGACTATTGAATAACACATCTTTATATAGTTTTGGTTAAACAACACACATTTTTCTTACAAATGTCACAGATGGCTTGGCAGGTGTTTCCTTAATCAAGTAGATTTCTAAACTTCAGCTATTTTGTTGCCCAAGTTTTTCTTGAAAAGGTTTCTTTGTTAGCTTTGTTATGAACATTGACTGAAAATATGGCAAGACCAGAGAATCTTGTGAAGGTTCTTGTGCAGAAAATGGATTGACTAAATGTAATGTTGAAGGATACTTTGAGAAAAATGAGAAATCTCAATCTTGCTTTTTGATATTAATACATCAAATCAAATCTTTATTAGTCATAGATTGAGCTAAGGAAAAGAGATACAAACAATAAATAATTTAAAAAGCTAAAAGGTATATAAAAATAATTAACACAGTGATTCCGTATAACACTTTCTGTTCAATTTAATTTGTTTTCTTAATTTCATCTTAACTTCTTCATTTTTGACAGCTAAAAGTGCAATCCATCAGGTGTTACTGCTGCTTAATTTTCTAGTAATGTTGATGGTGTTGTATGGACTGTATTTTTTAAGTACAATGAAATGCATTATTCTAGTGTGGTGAGATATATGGCAACCAGCCAGTTAGGTGTGTCTTTTTTCCACCCAGTCCATGCACATACGTACATACATAGATGCACACAAACACAAATAATGGTTGAATGGCAACCACACTAATCTGGCTTTTGGTAAATTTTCAATGGGACTAAAATCAAATTCAACCTAAATGCAGCTCTGCTTCCTTGTACACTGGGATCAGAGCATTCTTTATCCTGAAAACCACAACTTCATTTGTCTGTCTGGATTCCAGGTCAGTGACAAAGCAGCTGCTTAGAAAGCCCCATTTCCAGAAATGTTTTCTAATGACATTGCAGACTCAGTATAGTTAATATTTGACTGAAGAGAGAGGGAGAAAAATCCTTCACAATCCATCCCCAAACATGTTACTGAGATATATATTATTAGATTTCAGTTCTGAAGAGAATTCATGTAGGAACACAAGTTAAAATAGGGAAGAAATTGGTAAGTGAACACCTGTTTACCCTAGATGAGTTCAAATCACCAGGACCAGATGGATTACACCCCAAGGTTCTGAAAGAACTGGCAGATCTCAGAACCACTGAACTATATCTTTCAAAGATCCTGGAGCACAGGGGAACTGCCAGAGGATTGGAAAAGAGCTGATGTAGTTCCCATCTTCAAAAAAGGAAAAAAAAATAGATCCAGGAAACTACAGACCTATCAGCCTGACCTCAATACCAGGGAAGATTCCGGAAAAGATAATCAAACAATGAATCACTGAACACCTAGAAGCAAACCAAGTAATAAACAAAAGCCAACATGGGTTTGTCAAAAACAGATCATGCCAGACTAATCTTATTGCATTCTTTGACAAAGTGACAAAATTAGTGGACCAGAGGAATGCTGTCGATATAATTTACTTGGACTTCAGTAAAGCATTTGATAAAGTAGACCATAACCTACTACTAGATAAAGTAGAAAAATATGGGTTAGACAGCATCACCACCAGATGGATTTGTAACTGGCTGACCAACCACACTCAATGTGTAGTCCTCAATGGAACTGCATCTACATGGAGGGAAGTATGCAGTGGAGTACCCCAGGGCTCTGTTTTAGGCCCAGTGCTCTTCAACATCTTCATCAATGACTTGGACAAGGGGATAGATGGGGAACTCATCAAATTTGCAGATGACACCAAGTTGGCAGGAATAGCCAACACTCCAGAAGATAGGCATGTTGGCAATGGCAACATTTCTTCAGATAGTTGATCTTATTATCACTTTATTTATTTTTTTGCTTTAATTTATATGCCACCCTTCTCCGGAGACTCAGGGCGGCTTACAATGTGTTAAGCAATAGCCTTCATACTTTTGTATATTTATACAAAGTCAGCTTATTGCCCTCACAATCTGGGTCCTCATTTTACCTACCTTTGAAAGGATGGAAGGCTGAGTCAACCTTGAGCCTGGTGAGATTTGAACTTGCAGTAATTTCAAGCAGCAGATGTTAATAACAGTGCTTTAGTCCACTGTACTACAGGCTCAGTTTTGCCTTGAGATGCACAAGATAATTGACAATTTAGATCAGGGGTTCACAACCCCTGGGCAATAGCATAGAACTGGGCCACACAAGTGGTGGGCGAGCACGCACCTGCTGCTCGCACAAATGGAGCACATGCACGCATGGGCGGCTCACATGGAACCATCTCCTCCCCCTGCCTGTGATGAGCCAGGCTGGACACGGAAATGACACAGCCGAAGCGAAGGCTTAATTCCTTTTTATTGCTCCAAACTTTCCCCAAAATCCCCAGTTCATTTCAAATTCAAGGGCAGAGCTCTAAACATGCACACACGCTTCCAATAGTTCATGGCTGCTATACATCCAGAGAAGTAGCACAGTCCTGGGAGCAGAAGTGGTACAGAAAATCTGATTATGGGGCGTCCTTGTCACCCCCTTGTTTGCTGTGGCTGTAGTAAAAATCTGAAGCAGAGTGGTGTTGCTGCGCACTCACACACAGCCAGCCTAGGCAAGGTAAGGCAAGTTGAAGCAAAACAAAGCAAAGCAAGGCAAAGCAAAGCAAGGTAGCAAGATGTTGGTAATTGCAAGTGTAGCTGGAAGAATGCTTGTTCCTGACAAACGTCTCTCCCCACAGCGTCTCCTTAAATCCTATTCCCCAGGTGCCAGGGGGAAGTGACAAGCCTGGTGATGAGGGGCAGGGCATCCTCCTCCCAAGTCGCCAAGTTGCCCTGCACTGATCCCGCCTCCTCTCCATTCTCTGTACTCGGGGATCAGGCAGGGGAGACAGTTGCTCTTCTCAGGAGCTCTGTTACTCCTCTGTTCCACTGCCTGACCTTTCCTCCAAGCCTGAGAAACCTGGGGCTGCCTCATTTTGCTCCTCCAGTTGGTCCACCGGGGCCATCTTCCTCTGTTGGCCCTGGTTTTGTCTCCTCCTTGTCCTCGGCCGCAGCCTCCAATGGGGCAATGACACTGCCGATCTGACAATCCAAAAAGGTTGGGGATCATTGATTTAGACAGTTAGTGCATGTTAAGAATATGTATGTTTTATTATGTCACCAGTTATTTGGACTTTATCAAGATGTAAACTGGTCAAAATAATTATTATATCACATTGCAAAAATAAATGTATGCTTGGTTTACAGTCAAGGATTGTTGAAATGTGTTGTCTCTTGGTATTCAAATTAATATTTTGATCTCCCCACAAAGGAGGGCTTTTAGGCATGTTAGACACCTTTTGAGGGGTTGTTTTGCATATCAGAGTCTTCCCAGGCCTTTATTTTAATTTTGATCTTATTTGCATATTAACACTCATATATATGCATTTTTGCTGCTGATTAGCATGTTTTTACAAACTGCTTTGAAAACATTTTGAATATAATCTTAAGTGCTATCATATTCCCTTAAGATGCTTAAGCCTTAATGTTTAATTTATTTAATTGCAGCTTCGGGGAAGGAGGGTTTATCACTAACATATGGCAGCAGGAGAAATATTTATTGTCTGAGAGGTACAGTCTCACTAAGAACCCTTAGAACTCTTATATCTACTTCTTATCAAGAGGCAGAGAGACAGAGAGATGCATCACATTTAAGGACAATTTTGTATCACATACTTCAAGATGCATCAAGTTTGACCTCCCTCCCCCCAATGAGAATATGATCTAGACCAGGCCTAGATGGGAGAATATGATCTAGACCAACTGAATGATGGGAAGAAATAATCAAAGGCCACAAAGGAATAATTGGTGCACCAATCAACTGTTTTGTGATCTGTGGTGTAGCGGCAGTAATGGAGGAGGTATTGGAGGCGCTTGGAGGCAGGATGTCTTTTTGGGAAGCGTCAGTGGCAGATCTTTCATGACAGCAGCAATGTTTGTTTGCAGTGGATTTATTGACACTTCAAAAAACACTGGCACACTACACAAGGCTGCTTGGTGTATCACGTATGGTGCAGGCCTGGTCTAGGCCAAGAACCAAAGAGAAGGGGCTGTAGCGCAGAACTTTCATTGCAGACAGAGCACAGATAGTTTTATGTAACTATTTATTTCATCAGTTTATATAGCTGTCCACTTACTCTGACTCTGGGCAGCTGAAACTGGTTGAAAGCATTCAATATAAGGAAAATTATCAGCAAAACAAAATGTCACAATGTAAAAGCATTTTAATGCACCGCCCAGACTTACTTTTGGTGAGAGGGGCGACTATACAAATTTGATGAATAAATAAATTAAAATTTTCTGCATCATGGATTCAACATAGTGAATGTCATACATTTTATATGACAGCTCATATATTTCAGGCCGCTCATCTAACTTCTGGGCCTCAGCGCCCAAAGAATTATGTAGCCCTCAATCCCCCCCCTACACAGATTCTATCCAGTTAGATTGGGATAAATAAACAAAAAAAAAATGATCGTAAACTTGGAAAAATATTTCAAAATGGAAGAATGAAGCTTAAGAAGATGAATAGCATTTGATTAGCTATTGGGGTAAAAAAAAAAATTAACTTCACATCTAAATTGATTTGGCCTGGGCTGGCACAAACTGGCCAGGAAAGAGATCATCAAGACTGTGATAGATGATAGATTTATGCCAGGGGTGGGCAACTGTGGCCCTTTTACAACCTATGGATTTCAACTCCCAGAATTCCTGAGACAACCAAGCTGGCTCAGGAATTCTAGGAATTGAAATCTACAGGTTGTAAAAGAGCCACAGTTGCCCACCCCTGGTTTACACCAATGTCACTATAAGACTGTGGTGAAGAAGAAAAATTTAGTGTTCTGGTTCTTATGAAAACAAAAAAAGCCAATACCATAGTTGATTACCTAGATCTATAGTGTGATCACACCTAGGGCATTTCCACAAGAAGAGTCTTCACCACGAGTTTGAGATGTCTGTCCCTTAGCATTCAATGAGATTGGGAGATTAGCTGATATATTCAATGCAAGAGGTGGGGAATCCTTTTTTTTTTTTTTTAAAGGTGGAACTTTCTGAGAGTTTGGATGGACTCTTTTTCCATTGGAGGGAAGTCTTGCACCTGCCTTCCTATTGGCTCCAGGGAGATGCTAAGCTGAAGAGCAGGTCTTGTAAGGAAAAATAGAAATGAATATTCAGAATCTTTCTCCTTTCTTTCTAGCAGGAATGTAAGGATTTGGGCTACTCCAGTGAAGTGGATCTGGCAGCTATATTTCCTTACAATGAGTACATTTCTTGCAGCATAGAAAAAACATTTTGTTTATAATTTGTTACAAGCTCTCTCGCATTTCAGTTATGGCTGAACTCTACAACTATGATTTGATGTGCTGGGGGACATCTTGGAGAAAGGATTGGAAGAAAGCTTCACCACAACGCTAGAATCTCAGGATCATATCTTCACCACAATGCTAAATTCTCAGCTATGCAAATAAAAACTGGAAGGTATCAGGAATAACAAAAGGAAGAGCTTCTTTGCACAACACATAGTAATGCCACTGCTTCACTGCTACAAATTAATAAAAGCCCTCATCTTAGATTGCTTTTATAAATGTCTAGATCTGTTCATCAAATGTGTAAGGCTATATTTTATCTCCCCTAACATCAGTTGCTGAGGAATCGGAATGGGAGGATACAGAGACAGTTTTGTTCTGCTTGTGTGTCATAAAGTGTCCAGGTTTGCTTTAAAAAAAAACAAACTTCCTTGAGGTAATGACATCACTCTATGAGGTCTCTTGCTGTGTCATGAAATAGAAACCTTAGAACTTTATAGTAGAGGAATAGCAGCGACTTTCAAATATCTGAAGTACCAAATTGTCCCTTTCAATGAGGATGGTGCACTGCATAGTTTGCTTGCCAGTTTCAACTGTCAGCTTAAGCTGCTCCTTTTTTGGTGACAAGCACCAATAAAACTTTTGTTTGCATTGGCTGTTGACTCATCTTAGGTGGAATTATGTACAGAAAGAAGTCAATAATTCCCCATTCATTGTGATCCACATGCAGCTCAGATTGATGATACAATGCAAGGGTCCTGTATAGACAAGATTCTTGTTTACTGTGTACTTTTCCAGGTCACTTAGCACGTTGCTTCATAAACATGCTTTTAGCAATGCAGAGCCCAGTGTGAATGGATTTTAAGTTTATGTAGATCAATTCATCCTTAAAAACTAGCAGAACTAATTTTTTAAAATTTGCACTGCAAACACATTAGGGATAAGCTAAGCTATTCCCAGAAAGCTTTCAGTACCTCCTCAAACAGTAGGCTATTAGGAGATGCCAAATTTGTTTTTAAGGCCATGCTATTATTCCCCACCTGCAAAAAAAAGATGTTATTCCAGGGAGAGTCATTGTGGGAATCAGGTCTTGAAGAAAAGCATTTCCATAATGACTTTGGAAATTGCTTAAATTATGTTCTCAAATGCAGCTCTGTAGCAGACAAAAAAGCTCTACAGAGAATCATTAAAACTGCCCAGAATATCATCGGACTCCAGCCCTGGATGACATCTTCAAATCTTGCTGTTTGAGAAAGTTGCATAACATTCTCAGAGACTCTTCCTGTCCTGTTTACAATCTTTTTGGACTGTTGCCTTCTGGCAGAAGATACAGAACAATTAAAACTCGGGCCACACGTTTTCTGAATAGTTTTTATCCCATAGCTATAATTGCACTCAAAAATGAACTAAAGGGCCACTATCAGTGAGCTGTTGGACAGCATTACTTGGTTTGTTGTGTGGATGTTTGGGTGGTTTAGGGGTGGAGAATTGTGGTAGGTGGGAGTGTGTTTGGGGATTGTTATGTGTGTTGGACCTGGTCTTTGGATGTTAAGTGAATTTTGTTATATGGGTATACTGTGTATACACGTACAATGACAATAAAGTTGTTGTTGTTGTTGTTGTTGTTGTTATTAATATTATTCTGCTGAAACTATTGCCACAATTAGGAACCATCAAGATATTTAAAGGACCTGACTTTCCCGAAACATAGAATAGCATTCTTCAGAGCCAGATTTAACATCCTCCCTTTAGTACTCCTGCAGGGCAGGTATAACAAGACCCCAACAGCGGAACGAGAATATATATGTGGCAGGGGTGAAATCTAAAATTTGTAACTACCGGTTCTATCGGCGTGGCTTGGTGGGGGGGGTAATGTGACTGGGTGGGCGTGGCCAACTTTTTTTTTTAACTTTTAAAAGCATTTTTTTCTACAACCTCTTTGGCCGAAGAGGTTGCAGAAAAAAACGCTTTTAGAAGCCTCTGACGATCAGGCAACTCAGCTGGGATCATCAGAGGCTTTTAAAAGCATTTTTTCTACAACCTCTTCGGCCAAAGAGGTTGTAGAAAAAAATGCTTTTAAAAGCTTCTGATGATCCCAGCTGAGCCGCGCGATCATCAAAGGCTTTTTTTTTTTTTTACTTTTAAAAGCATTTTTTCGGCTGAAGAGGTTGTAGAAAAAATGCTTTTCAAAGTAAAAAAAACAGCCTCTGATGATCACGTGGCTCAGCTGGGTATGGGGGTGGGGCAGCGATTTTTGCTACCAGTTGTCCGAACCACCTGCTGCCATCCCTACCGGATCAGGCAATCCGGTCCGAACCGGGCCATTTCACCCTGATATGTGGTAAAAGAGAAATCAAAGAGATCACACATATTTTATTGCACTGTGAGTTATACAGAGTTTTTAGGTCAATGCATATTCTCCCCTTATTACCAGGACAATTTATATGTAGACGATCTCCTCCGGGACTCAAAGCTGGTTACCACATGTGCAGTAGCAAAATCCTGTGCAGCTACAATGACCACAAGGAAAATTTGATTACAGAATTAAAGATGTTTACTTGCACCATTTTTTCATAGATATCTCTAATAATTTTTGGAGAATCTTTATTTACACACATACTTACCCACTCTCCCATCAGGTAATGAAGGGCAAGAGCCATACTGTTTGATAGCATGTATTTTATTATTATGGATGTTATTATTTAACTATTATTATTAGTAATATCTTTTAACACTGTTGTAAAACAGTGATAATTCTTGTCTATTGCTGATCTGTGACCGTAATGAAGTTTTTATGATTATTGCCACAATCAGGCAAAAATGTATTTTTGGGAAAAGGTGTCTCCATAATATAAGTGAACTATTTGGATTTTGAAAAAGATCTCTGGAGTCAAAAAGTAGCTTAGTGTCTTTAATATCAAATCATTTATTAAAAGAAAGAAGGGATTATATTTTCTATATCTATTATTAAAGACTTTTGAAGAGTATACAGGTAGTTCATTATTTACAACAGTTCGTTTAGAGACCATTCAAAATTATAATGGCACTGAAAAGAGTGACTTATGACCATTTTTCACACTTATGACCCCAGCATCTCCATAGTTATGTGATCAAAATTCAGAATGCTGGGCAATGGACTCATATTTATGATGGTTTCACTGTCCCGAGGTCATGTGATCAGCTTTTGCAATCTTCTGACAAGCAAAGTCAATGGGGAAGCCAGATTCACTTTATAAATTTATAAATGTTTGGAAAGAGCAAATATTAAACTTGTTTGATTAATATTTTTTTTAGAAATCTTGGAGTAGCAGATTATGGAAGGCTGCTGGAATCTGATAACTAAGCTCATTGACCACCATTGAGAGGAAAAGGGAGGAACGATGAAACGTGCATTGCAACAATTGTGATAGATTCTTTTCCCTGTACATACTGGTGTGTGTGCTGTCATAACACAATTACAAAGGGCAGGGCTTTCAGCATGAAGTTAAGACACATGTTTTGTCATTTTGGCATCATCATAGTTTGAAATGGACACCTGCAGCGGAACACAGCTCTCAGGTTCAATGGAGTTCAACAATTGCCCTTTTTGACAATAAATATGTCCATTTCCTTTCCCTTTAGAATTCTTCTCTGAAGGTTGAACACACCGATATTCTGCCACTAGGAATATCTAGGGCAGGACACTGAATGTGACTTAAATGGAACCAAAAGCCATAAAGTCTATTTTGGATTGTTATTTTGAACCTGCTTTTCTTCATAAAGTGAATTCCAGCATCTCATATGGTGACAGTCATAATACAATGCATACAAACACATGTAATATAGTCTTGCAAATGATCAGCATTATAACCATTATTGCAGAAGTAACATGAGACTATGAATTAAATAAATATACAATCAAACAGCAATACGCCCTCTAATAAACTACATGTGTTCATATAGACCCAAATGTTGGAAGGATTCCTTCACAGCCTCCTGAGATATCATAACCTTCTATGGTACAATGTACCTTCTGAGTAGTTCTTGTAATTTATGACCGGCACTTTCCTGCACCTAAGACAGGAAAATGCAAGTGATGGTGGAAATATATATTTTTTCAATCTGCAAAGCCAGAGGTTTTATGAAACAGTGCCAAGTAGAAACTAACTTGCTTGTAAGTTGGGTTTTGTACAGCTTCTTGGGATGATAACGTAGCACATACACACAAGCCAGGGTTGAGATCAACATAAACCTCATAAATCCCCTATGTAAAGGTAATAAGAAGCAGACCTGTTTTAATACATGGAACATAAATATCTAATTTATTGGAGAATTTTATCAGCGACTCATAGACTTTAAAAGGGAAAATATTTATTAGATGATAGTTGTATGAAGCATGTGTATGCCACCACAAAATTATTATTTTTTGTAATCTGTAGGGTTTTGTGGGTCAATACAAAATCCAATTGACTGTCCATTGTCTTCTTAAGGTGCTCCCAGTAATAGGAATAATACCACCAATGTTATGTCTTATTTCCATGGCCAGCTTTAGGCTTCTGTGGTTAAATAATGTTTTATCTAATAGCCAGCAAGAGATAGTATAATTTTACATGGTTGATAACTTTCTGCAAATATAGTTGGGAAGACTAAATTACGTCTGAATTCTTTCTTGAAAGAGAATCAAACCTAGAAATGTGGAAAAAAGGACAAAGATTCAGGGCAACTAACTTGTGTTTAATGTAGCATACCTCTGAAGTCTTCTGAATGAGAACTCAACATAACTAAAGAAGAAAAGACAGTGAAATTGGTTTCATAGATACCACTTAAGATAATAAATGAGTCTTACTTAAGAATCTGAGAGATGCAGATATGTTACTGCTGTGAGAAATAGAGGATGAAATGTGATATTCCAGATCACAATGATGATTCATTCCTTTTGCATCCTAGTTTTCTTTCAAGGAGCAAAGTGCTGCCTTTACTCATAAAAGTACCAGATTGTGATGTGCCAATCTGATAAAATGAAATTTCATAAGTACAGTAAACCCTTCATTTAATGCCTAACACCTACTAACTTCAGCTACAAGGAATGATTTTTTTCCCCGTTTGAACTTCTCCTTCATTTAAATCTAGGGTTTGTCTGTTAAATCAAAGTTTTACTGCAAGTGACACTACTGTATGTATGTCTACTGAAAACTCCTATTGCAATCCATGAATCTTAAAAAATTTCTTACACTGGATAGAAGCTAGGATAGATATATTACTAGTGCCTCATTAGACGTTACGACAACTTGTGTAGGAAAGTATGTTCATAATTCTTATTCCTGATTTCTCGGTTTAAAAAGTCCTAAAACGATCTATCATTCTGGAAAAATGTGAATGTATGGAAGAACAGTGGTTCAAGGGTATTGTTAACAATTTGTCTTTGGAAAGCTCTAGCTTTTATTCTACTTTCCTTAAATGGAGCTGGAAAAATTCTCACCAAAAAACTGAAGGAGTTGTTGCTGGACAATGCTGACAAGAGCCGAGGTGGTGCAGTGGTTAGAGTGCAGTACTGCAGCTACTTCAGCTGACTGCTAGTTCAGCAGATCAGCGGATCAAATCTCACCAGCTCAAGGTTGACTCAGCCTTCCATCCTTCCGAGGTGGGTAAAATGAGGACCCAGATTGTTGGGGGCAATATGTTGTTCATGTAAATAAATAAATAAATGTTGATGAAAGTGGGCGAGGTGATCCAGTAGTCTGACTCCTTGGAGAGCAGTTTCTTGTATCTATCATTACATTAGCTGTCTGATATCAGGTTTTTGATCCAGTCCACTGGCATCTCAATCTTTATTTATTCAATCTTTATTTAATAATGTCTAAAAACTACCTAATACCTGACTCATGGTCACCGACAGAGCTTCCAAGCCATAAAATATAAAAATATACTCAAATGACAGAGTCCGTGAAATTCATTGAAGCCAAGGCAGACCAATTCATCTCGTTCAAGAGTTCCATGTATGTGGATCAGACCACACAGAGAGTTTTGAATGAGAGCCAGTGTCATGGCATGTGCATGGGAACTTGCTTATATGTTTGTGTTTCTCTAGCAAATGTTTTCGGATTTGTATTTGCATTGCCTTTCCTATAAACTGGCTCCTGGCATAACCCATTAACATTTGGAAATTTGCCAAATCCAGATGTTAACATCCATTTGAACTTCAAATTCTAACACCAATATCTGGGACTGAAGGCAAACAAGGAAACAAAACTCATGGGATGGTCCACACTGTCAGAATTAGGTTGTGAAGTGAATATGCCTCAAATGGAAAGCTATATGGAGATCCCAGATGTAATTTTGCATTTATCACAATTAAGACTGGGATTTTAGTTTGAAAGCTCTCTCCCCTCCCCCCGCCCTCGAGGTATTTTTGTTATGTTTCATTGTTGTGTTTCATTCTGGAAAGAATGATAAAAAGAAACAACAAAACTTTAAATACACATTTAGCATAAGCACAATATAAAAACAAAAATATTTCACTGGTTTCTTTGTTTCCATGTTTATAGAAGGCAATTCTAGGGAGTGGGGAGGAGGGCAATGTCAGAATCTAAACATTTATACTATATGAATAGAGAATAATTTGTTTACCCATATATTTGGCTCAAGCAAGTCAGATTTATTAGTGTATGGAATGTTTCAATGTGTGTAAATTGCGGATGGCCTCCTTTTATTCCAAAAACATTTCAAGCTTATCTGGGGGATTTGTGAAGAATTTTAAGGACCAGAGAAGTGTAAATTGCTTTCTCAATTACAATCCGATCTGACGTCAATCTTACGCCTGGGAAATGTGGTATGAGACATGTGCCAAAGAAAGGTGTGCATTTCTAAGTCAAAGCAGTCATTATTGTCTAAGTCCATCTCTTCTCCTGGTCCTATCAATCTTTATTTTTTCACTTAGAAAACACTTGGCTGCTATTATTGCTCTCATCTTTAAAAAGACCATTGCTACAACTGTAACAAACACATGCTCTCTTTTTTCCCCCCCAACATAAAATGCAACCATAGTCATGCTTCACTGGAAGCAGTGAATAACAATTCTTTGTTTTTATTCACTCTTTCAATATATCAAGCTATGAGCAATGCGCTCAAAATTAGCTGCAGCAAAAGGCAATTGCTAGGAATGGTATCAGGATTGACCTCTGTTCCTAATTGGAGTATGCACTTCAATTTGGGAATGTATTCCTTCTTTGTGAAAGTGTCTGCTTCAAAACATACAAGATGTGCCTTTTGTTCCTGCTTTAGGGCTTGGAATTGCTTAGTTTTTATACCCCCTGCAATCTATAATTTTCTGCAAATATCCAGAACATTTGGCAAAGATTTATGTTTTAGAACCAAATGCAACAAGTAACAACAGATCATTCTTTCATATTTAAGCATATTTAGTTTATCCATGCTTGGTCAGATTGAAGGACTTCTCTTTAAATCAGACCATTGCAATCATTTGCAATAATTGATATTTATTAGTATAGGGGAATGCAAAAATAGATTAGTTTTTGATAATTAAAGGGGAAGCTTGAAATTGTCTAATTCATTTTCATTCTCCTGCACATCTTCTTATCATAGAGAAATATCACCTGATTTCTCCTTATAATATCAATGCTTGCTTTGAAAATGATTTGAAATAAGTTTACAGCTGTGATTGGCTGTGAAGAATGATGGTGGGTCAAAATAGGAAAATATGTAAGAGTGGGTTTCTGCTCACTTTATTATATGCAGTGAAAAGATGTTGAGACTTTGGAAAAGTGCAGAGAAGAGCAACTAAGATGATTAAACATACCAAGTGGCTAGTAGAGGGCCGGGGCTCAGAAGTCCCGGAGGTTTGATGAATTTAAAGAGAGTTGGTTTAATGTCATACTTTTGAGTAATGCTCCCAATCAGTTCAAGACTCTGAGGCCATGGCTTTCTCAAAAATCCTGTTTATTGGGTACATCATATTGGCATGATCAAACGTGAAACCAACTCTGAATAATTCCCGTTCTTTGGTATAATTAAAAAAATAGATACTGGCCATCCCCCTTGTGTCACGTTAGCCAACCAAGCAGGTGATGAACTTTTAGCACTCCCTCCTGCCGTTGCTAGGGCACGTTGAGCTGGCCTTGGTTCTCACAAGCCTTATCACTGTTATGTCTGGCACTTTGGAGGAAAACATTCTACAAGTCCCCCCGCAATAAGTATGGCAACTAAGAAACGAAGCAGAGAAAAATATAGCTTCAGCTAGAGTTGTTTCGAGAGTTGACAGTGGGTGCTTCATCACTGGAGGTCTTTAAGAAGAGACTGGACAGCCACTTGCCTGAAATGGTATTGGGTCTCCTCCTTGAGCACGGGGCTGGTCTAGAAGACATCTAAGGTCCCTTCCAGCTCTATTCTGATTGATTCTGAGAATTGAGTATGTCAAGGGAAACATGGAAACTGCACTAGGTAGGGATGTATTAATTTAAAAAGCATGTGTTATAAAACAAGAGGAGACATGATCAAAAATGAATGGGTGCAGAGTGAATGCAAATTGAATACAAATATGACCAATATGAAGAAAGTACATTGAGGTAGGTTTGATCATAGCAAATGAACGAGGATCAAATTGTAAAACCAACACATAAAAGAAGGGTGAATGTCTTGAGACCATGGGGAAGTCCCAGAAAGTCATGGGTGGATGGAGTCGATGAGGTCCATAAAAAGAGAGAAGTGAGAAATTTAAAAAACAAAAAGCAATAAATGAATTGATGTATGGATAAAAGAATTGATAGTAATAAATGAATTGATATACAGTTTGCAAGGATAGAAATTTACAAGAGACATAGTGAATGGTATTGGTATAAAGGTCTTTTTCTTTGTTGATTTCTTTTAATTTCTTTTGTTCATGTTCTAGGTGTTGCAAAAATTGCTGAGCCTCAAAGACTGTGGCCAGTAAGATTACACACTAACTTATAAGCAGTTGCTGGAATTGAACCAGAATGGATTTTCCTTTTAAAAGTATTTACAGGCCTTTAATCCAGGCCATATATTTTGCAGAGGTCTGTATTATAATTGTACTCCCATGGCGTAAATCATGCCAAATGAATTTCCATGCTATGTACCAAACCTGGGATAAATTTCCATGCAGTTCATCATTATATGTTATTATCGTTAACACGTACTCAGATATCATTGCAAGAAAGCAGATCTTAAGGAAGAGAGCTTAAAAATATTGGACTGAGTAAGCACAAATTGTTGCACTGCTGATTTTAGAGCACTGAAATTGTTTGTCTTGCTTGAAGCAGGAGTCTCTGACACTTTGTTAAATAAAAAAGCTAGATTGTCTTTGCACTTATTTAAATCAATTGCAGATCATTCTACCATCATTCATGTTCGGAATCAGAGCTTATTTATATATTTGGATATATACATGGATATTTTTTGGCAGCATAAATTTAGCAATCTGCATGAATAGCTCTATCCTTCCTTTGCTCCTGACCAATCTCAGAAGACACACTGTAGTAGTAATAGGTACAGCATTATCCTGGAAGTAGCATGTGTGTTGCTTTAGCCAACAAGAAAAAAGAAATTTGTATTAGCATAACCCCTTCCAATTAGGGATTGCAGAATGGGCTAAATTACTGAGGAAAGGGTTTATGTATTTATAATGTTTCTAGATTGTTATATGACTCACAGCACAATAACAATATACATTTTAAAAAACCTTGAGTTGTATCAATAATTATCAACAAAAATTTAACTTAATAGTAATATCACCATAAAAAGCATAATATAACACCAAAGACTTAATATAATACATTAAGTTTGTTCCTTTTATGTTGATTTTTGTTGTTATTGTTCCTTCAAGCCAGTGTTGAATCCTGGCTATTACCTGGACAAGTCTCTGCAGATTTAGAAGAGGCTGGCCATTGCCTCCTTCCTAGGGTGGAGAGAGAGTGACTGGCCTAAAGATTATTATACTTGATAAACTTTGATAAAGGGGAGAGTTCTTCTTTCTTTTTCTATTTTCATCTTTCATTTTCCTTTTCCTTTTTTCCACTTTTTATTTTGTTTTAAACGTATCTCCTTGTTTTTGTAATTGTGTAATTTTTACTTGTATAATATAATCCATAATAACATTATTGAAAAAAAATATTTATTTGAGTCTTAAATGTTGGCACATTGTACTGTGAATAGTAACCCAGGTTAATCTAGTTAACTGGTTTTCTGCCTATTGTGTGATTGCTAAATGTCTAGGAATCTTGCCAGAAATGAAAAACTTGCTCCTTCCTTTTGTTGACAGAAAATTGATTGTGAAAAAAAAAAGCAAGTTTTTAAAAAAAACTTATTTCAGATAGGCATACAAATGCAAGTTAGGAAAACTATATCAGGTTTCTGATATTAATGATGCAATCATTGTCCTTTTTTTTATAGGTTTGCTTCTATTATTGTTAGAGATATGAATCTTTATGGTGCTTCTGTTACTTGAATAATAAGGCTATGCACTACTGAAAAAAAAATGTAGAAGTGCTTCAAATGTTCTTAAAACATAGCACATCTTTGCTGTTCCACAAACCATCCTCTTGTTGTTTCAATATAGTGACTCAAGTTAATGCAACTCTTAAAGTGGACACAACATTTTACAACAGGTTACAGTGGAGTAGCATAAAGTCAGCACTTCTTCCAAATAATTTTTGAAGTTCTGTTTAGTTGTATTGGATATTCATCTCACATTCCAGAACATGTGGCAACTTTACCTCCAAGGAATAAACAATTCTTATTAGGACGCAGACTCTGCATAACCATAGCAAGATCAATAAATAGCCATTTGTTTTTAAATGAATGATGGAATGGTTATTATTATTTTCTTTCTTTTTTTTTCTTTTTTCTTTTTTTTAAATTTTGATTTATATGCCACCCTTCTCCGGAGACTCAGGGCGGCTTACAATGCGTTAAGCAATAGCCTTCATTCTTTTGTATATTTATACAAAGTCAGCTTATTGCCCCCACAACTGGGTCCTCAATTTACCTACCTTAGAAAGGATGGAAGGCTGAGTCAACCTTGAGCCTTGGCGAGATTCGAACCTGCAGTAATTGCAGGCAGCTGGTCTTAATAACCAGCTTAATAACAGGGTGCCTTAGACCACTGTACTACCAAGGCTTCTTCAATAGGAACATGGATTAATCCACATTTTAAGATATGTCCTTAAATTGAAAATAAATAGAGTGGAATCTTGTGTTTAGTAGGCTGAACAATCTATGAAGATGACTCATGGAAATGTAACTACAGAAGCGTGCAACATGCTCTAATTTTATTTGCAAAGAGAATTCAAGCACTTGAAGTGTCTTATTTAACTTTATACCAGATTTGGCCCTGACAGTCATTCCATTTCCATCTAATTTTCTTTCAGGGCACTATAAAGTTCCCACACCAGATCTCAGTTCAAGCCCAAAGGTTGATCTATTGCAGGAAATATTTCTGATTTTATGAGCTTATGGGTTTATTATTTTTGTTTTTAAACCAAATTGTACTTGGAATCATTTCAAATCAGCAAGTATAATGCAAACTTAAAGAGTGGGGGGAAAAGGATATTATTCAGCATAGTCAGAATTAAGCATATCCTAATTCTTTACTGGGCTTCATCTACCTGGTCTTACAGATGTCAAAACTATTGGATTTAAAAAAAAAAAAAAAAAAATCTTGCCAACCATCCTCAGGGAAAAAGAGCCCCAAATGCATACAATGGCCCTAAAATAACAAATTAATCAGCACCTGATTTCTTGTCATTCAGAGTTGCCTTAAGGTGAAGAAAACCTGAACTGCAGAAGATCATGTTTCTATTAAAACAGGCCTATATGAAGCACATTCACAATACATTTGCTAAGTAAGCATCCATTCAATTAAGTTGATTTAGCAGAAGCGAGGAGGGTCTTTTGGTGGAGATGGGAAGCTACTCTATTGTACTGTACTCACATTATTAGGCTCACCTCTAAGAACTTGCAGCAAACAATTGCTCATTAGTGGATTAGCAGTAATTACTAGCAGCAGTTATTTTCCTCAAGCAGTAATGGACCAATTTGCTGCTGTAATTGGACCCTACTGTTGTGGCTCTCTGGCCCTAAAGCTGCGGATTTCAGAATCTGCACCTTGTGCTTTCCATTTGGTAAGGTATCCACTAATGCTTGAAAAACATGTGTCATCAAACTGCATCCCCCAAATGTGCAGTCACACCTTGTGTTTATTAAAAATAATATAGATGCAGATTCAATTGTTACATTGGATTACCTGTTGGAATATAGTGTAGCTAAGTAAACATTTACAAGATTATGAATCAGAGCTATGTCTTTAGTAGGCTTCTAAAAATGACACACACAAAAGTGGTAATTAAACCTGAGTGGCTATAACAGTAAATTAACGGGATGAATTCTCAAGGAATGTGTGAAGTTTTGTGATATAGATGTGCAGGTGAGAGAGGGCATAAGGATACATTATACGGAATTGGGAGGAAAATAATTAGCTTGCCGAGGAAGATTGCAGACATTTCACAAAGTAAATAACTTCAAAGAAGTCCTTTGATTTGAAGCTGTTCCTGCAACTTTTTAAAAGGATTGCTATTTGCTGGACAGTATAAAAAAAAACAAAACACACAGAATGGAGAGGGGGGTGGATCTATTCAGCTTGGAATCCAGTTTAACATTTACAAAACATGAAGCTGTGTGTAGATCGGTATTTATGGAAGAATGTAGACAACCCCCATCATTTGTTAAAACTGCTAAGGGATGCTCAATCCCTCCTAATAGATGGAGAGGACGCTCCCTTTGGAAGCCATAACACTCCCTTGTAAACTTAGAATCATCTCAAAATCCAAATTGCAAATGTCGCTCCCCTGAAACAGTTTTGGTGGGCTGGGAATGCTTTTAAAGGATTTGGCAAGTCCTGGTAATCAGTTGATTGCAAAACCTGATAATCTGTTTCCTCATTTTAAAAATGTTGTGGTTTAAAGTCCTCCTTCCTTTGAGGTCTAAATTCTCAGGTAGGCTCACCCGACTTACTGCTGATTCAGGCTTCTATTTGTCAGTTGGGCTAGTGCCCATTTTTTTATATCCTGTTTTTACCGCTCTGGTCCTGTCTTTATGCCCAGTTTAAATCTTTGATTCTCATTCTGTCTTGTTGCAGGATTTGAGACCTGGCAATGGAATCCTTTTTTTCTGCTCCATTCCATGTGAATAGTACATTTTTGTAATCTGGGAGCCTTCCTGCTTTGAGTGATTGTGCTTATGACTCACACACCTGCATCTGACTGAGCACAAGAGCCTCAAGAGCGTACAGCTGGAAGGAATTGAGAAACCTACAAACAACCAACAAATTTAGCCCCCTGGCTCAGAACAGGAATTGAAATTAGAGCCTGTTTGACACATAACTGTCTATCTTTTGCTTAAACATATCCAGTGAAGGAAAGCTGACCACCTTCCTAGTATTTGGTTTTACTATCAAACTGTTCCTATGGTAGGTAGCTGGCAGATTTTTCTGTAAGAACAACCACATCTCTACTTAATAAATGTTGGAAATAAGATACTCATTTTCTACCTTTCTGTAAGGGTTGACTCTATCAATAATGACCTTCTTTTCCTGCATATCCATGTGTGAGTGTAATAAAATCCAGAAATACAGGACTATATGTGCTGAATTTTATGTATCTGGTTGTTGTGTTCCCCATATGTAGTATGTAGATGATAAATATTGTACCTATACCCAGGTTAGAATGAATAGTTCTTATTTGTGGGTGGAACAGAACTGGGACTTTATTTCTGAATCATGTGCTACCTTGACTTTTCCCAAAAGCCAATGGTTGCTTATTTAGAAATTTAGGAGATACATTTCCCTAAAACTGAAGATACATTTAAGGGCATGAAATGTGACTTGAGTACACACATTTAAAAATATGGAATTAGAAAGTCCTACACCCAAATCTTTTAAATCCTTTTGGCCAAATGAAATAATACTGATATTTATGCTTTATTTTCTTAAAACTGAATTTTTCAGTCTTCCGTTCTAGCATCCTCTCATTTTTCCTTCTTTAAAGAGATTTTTAAAAAATGTTCTGCATATAAATTAACTGCTGTTCCTTGAAATTTCTGTCAGCTCTGATATTTGAGAGTAATTATCTTTGTCAGGATTGTGAAAAGAGATTGATGTTCATCACCTCAGATTTATATAAAACTTCTAGAAGGGGAATTTTAAAATTGTTTATGAAATAATATGGGAATTGCAAATTAAACGTTCATTCGTCTGTTTAAGATTTTGTTACTGTCTTTTTTTCTAATTGGCATCTATATTGCCAATTGGTTGTTGAAATCCCTAGAATTTAGATTCACACTGTTGGAAAGACAAGAAATATTATTCTATCACAGCATAAAAATAAATAAAACAAAGTGTTGGGTGCATGAATCTGTCATGCCTCAATTTCTCAGTTTTTCCCAAAACAACTTTCCAGCAGAATGAGATATGATCTGCAAATTATGCTGACTGCTAAAGAGATAGTAATAAAAATGAAGACTTTTTAACAGTTGAGATAAACATTTCTCTGCCAAATTTCAGAACATTAGTACAATTTGTATACCGTAAAATTCTGAGTCCCTAGTTATTGCTCTGCATTTTTTCAGTATTGCATTTTTTTTAACCTGCATTACTTTTTATAATTGTCATGCAATGTTTTCAGCCACTTGGATTTGGAATATAATGGTTAGTGGCAATATCAAAATAGAGTTCTGGATTAAACATGCAAAAGGACAAGATAGTAAAGTAGACAATTGGTATAATGCATTTAATAGATAAAAATGGATCAGACAATGAGAAGAGATTTAATCTATTTTAACAAATAATCTCCAGTCACTGTGGTAAAGCTCAGTACCTCTTCTTCCCTCAACAATTAAGAAACTTTCCTTCACATATTGCTAATGTACTTTCAGAAGTACAACAGAAAGCTCTTGATTGGCATCTGTCTTTTGGCAAAATTTCAAGCACCTGACACCATTTATACAGTCTCACCTGAGCCAAGTATCTGACTAGAATACAGGAACACAGTATCTCATGAAGCAGCTTCAGCTTCAAAATATCCTGTTCGCAGAGATAATCATAATACACATTCCTGACATTGGACAAATAAATTGTAGTAGATCTCTAAACTGTATGTTTGACAACTGACATTTATTTCAATAAAGCCGTGTGACTCATGAATTCTGCTTTATAGAAGATGCTATTTTTTGGCAATGCAACAATAAGGCAATTATTGATGTATAGATTCCCTTCCTTTTTTTCACAGGTGGGTGGATTTCTTAAAAATTGCATCCAGATTGTAGAGCGCTATATGTTTGTTTGGATAGGAAGATAAGTCAGCCAATGAAGAAAGAAGTGGGCAAAGGATTATTGGGCGTTGACATCTCCTTCTGTGTTTGTCTTCTGAAAACTAGTGTTTGTAAGAACAATATTCTATATAGACTGTTGAAAAGGAATTTGGCCAACAGCACAGGAATGGCAAGGGCATTCGGTAGATATATTTCTGTATTTTACCACCCAACTGAATCATAAAAAGGAAGTAGGTTGCGGGCACAGAGCTCCCCCTTCCGGAATAATTTCATTGATAAAATAAACTAATCTAAGGCCCTGGTTTTTTTAAATTAATGACTGAACCAGTCAGGGCTTCTAGCAGCCATTGTTTTAATGAATGTGTTATCGTTGTTTAGAAGTTTTGAAAACTAATACTTTAACTATGATTTTGCGCATATTTCAAAGACAAGGCATTGGAATGAAGGATGAGTTTGAATGGGGCATTGATATAGCCTCCTCCCTTTTTTCTTATGAAACTCTTTATTGATGATCAATGGTCAGCAAAATTACAAAGATGCAAAGGCCAGTAAACCATATTTGCTTTCCCGTAAGCCTGAGGCCATCTCATTCCCACCGTAGTGGATCTTCTGTCTGAGTTCCAGGACAGCCAAGAAATGGAGTCAGAATAGAATAGAATAGAATAGAATAGAATAGAATAGAATAGAATAGAATAGAATAGAATAGAATAGAATAGCAGAGTTGGAAGGGACCTTTGAGGTCTTCTAGTCCAACCCCCTGCCCAGGTATATTGGGATAGAACAGGTCACCCTGGCCTCATATCCCTTTGTTCAGCCAAAGAAATCCCAATAAGCTCCAAGTGGTGAAACTGGAGGAAATTCAATTTAGGATCTGAAAAAAGGAAAACAGCTTTTCATGATTAAATATTTCTATTTTTGCTGAACAATATTAAATAATATTAAACAATATTAAAACTAAAGAAACTTATCTTTTATATATATCAAAATTCAGATCTTACTGCAAAGTATAATTTCATTGCTCAATTTCTGGCAATTAATCATTCCTCTATAATGAATGTAAGATCAAGACTCACATTTTAAGGGGGGGCAAGATTATTAATAGAAACCCATTTATTGGGTAAATTTAAATAATAGTGCCTTTTATTAAAATCAGAATATTAAGTATGATACTAACAAAAGATTCTTTTTGGATATAGGATTAGTGTTTTCTAGTGATTATGTAAGCCATTTACATAAGTGGAAATCATTATGAAACACATTTCTGGTGTTATTTAAAGACAATTTGTAATTATCAGATTGTTCAATAAAAAATTGCATTTCAATCCTGATGAAACTTTAAATCATATTCCCAATAAACAGAGGATGGGGAGAAATTATTTGCTTATTTTGCAGGAATTGTAGAATGCAAGAAAATGTATATATCAATATGTTAAATTTTCAGGTACAATTTAGATATACTGTATTTAGAAATAAAATTATATAATATATCAAGAGAATTAGATTACAGAAAATGAGTTATAGTGCCTGTTATGGAGAGTCCTTAAACACTGAGACATGATTCAGCTTTTACTGTTATTACTTCTTTGTATTTTTTTAACATTTTAAGATAAAATAGATTAGAGTAGATCAATCAATGTATCATGTAAATAAACACAAACATATTCCATACTATACAAATGATAATCTTATACATTAAAAATTGTCTTCCAGTCCAATAATTTATTGGGCTGGAAGTTGATTCAATGACTATTCTTTATGCATATATAAAATAGAACAAATCCATACCTAGGTAAATTAATTCCATTCTATGAGCTCTTTAATATCTTCAATTTTTTAAATAATCGGTGTAGTTATCCATACACTGTTAGTTTCAGGGAGGAAGACATTTTTCTGATATTTCATAATTTTAGTATAAATGTTTCTTATTCTTCAGAAAGCACTTGTCTGGTAAAAATAGAAGCAGCTCTTTAATACTTTTATGATAGTTGAAAATAGTTGAAAAACTATTTAGTTGAAATAGTTGAAAAGATTGAAATCTTACTATAAACACTGAAATTTTTTTTTAACATTCTTCAAATGAAGTTAGGTGATTTTTAGGTGAAGTTCGGTGAAAGCTTAGTTGGGAAGCACCTTACTTACTTGTTGTATTGTTGCATTTAGATCTTTATTTCATCCTTTCTAGATCTTTCCCAATCTTTCCTGGATCCTAGATCCATTCAGGTTTTATTTCCTGCAATTGGTGCTGTATAGTCAGAAGTCATTAAGTTTACATGCAACTTCTTGGGCAATAGACTCATTGAAACAATTATGTCTTAAGTAGATGTATTCAAGTTTCAAGCATTGTTCAGAAGCAAATGAGCCCAACTGCGCTGCAAATGTCTATTGAATTAATTTCACATTTCTAGTGATTCAGAGGAAACAAATGAATTTATTTTGTAATTCACATTTTGCATTGCTTTTCTTATGGATATATTGCTGGCACAGTTTAAAGCTAAATATAAGAAAGGACTTATGCTTAGGAAAGAATGTTTTCCTAACTTCATAACTCTGTTCAAATATCATTTTGTTACTTACCAAATCCATTAATAAAGCCATTGCAGTTTATACTTATCTTATCCTAAATGAATTCCCAATTCCTTCCAGTCTTAAAAGTCAGCTACAACTGAAAAGACAGAAGGATATTTTTTTTGTTTTTGACTGTAAAGATGATACTTTGGCCAAATGCTTGGAAGAATTTTGTGCATTTGTGGCTGTAGGAAAACAAGACCGTGGCCAGACGTGCCAAGGTTTTTTATATGTTTATCAGAATTCTGGAAAATAAATGCCTTGGTTTTTTTCTAGTGGCCATACTGGTCTAAGGATCTTAGTTGGGGATAGCGATTTACACATTACAAATAATATTTCCCCTAATTGTTAATTTTGAAAGTGTTTACAGATGCCTTATGTGGACTACAATACTTTCCCTGCCTATTATAATGATGGTTTTTTGACAGTCCTTTTGTTGAATCCTTGACATTGAATGAGACAGAACTGGGCGAGTTGGATTTTCCATCCTTTTAACAATGTTACATAGAGTCAATTCCTTGGTGTGCTAAGTGGGTGGGTGGAGCTTTTTGCCCCTAAAGCCAATGGTCATTTCTTGATAAGTGATAATGCTAATAATCCCCAGGTCCTTTTTCCTTTGAAGTGAATGGCTGGCTTTTTGAGCTGCTGTCAGTTTTAGAGGATTAGATACATGTTTAGGCTGGGTGAACTCATGAATGAAAATATTTTGCTTGGCAGTTTAGAAAATGTGGTTTAGCCCCCATCCCCATTCCCTCCCTACCCTCCATAGCTAAGTTCTGAACCCCTTTGGCAAGCACCTGCTTTCCACCATTGTCTTTTTGGGAGGTCTTTTCCTTTAGAATAAACAATGGAAATTCTAATATTGCTATAAAAGGGACTTGGGCTTCTTTATTTATATTTGCTTTGTTGTCTTATACTGATGATTGGATCTTGGTATGCAGATCTAACACACAGTTTCTCAAATGGCGTCAGAATTATTATATGGACCTTTTAAATGTTTATATTCTGACAGAAAGCAATTCAATTATTCTTGCAAAGCATAATTATATCAGAATCATTGTAAGCAAAAAATACAGAAGATGCCAAGACCATTTTTCACGACCCATTAACATGTAACTGGAAGATCATTATTTTGTTTTTGTTTGAGGTATCTTTTTGGGAACTCTGAATCAAAATATATCATTAATTCTAAATCTGGCAAACCAGGTTGCTTCCATCCCCAAAAGTTCATGAGTAATACAAAAGTTCAAGAATTGCATATTCCTAAGAATTGCAAATTACCATTTGCTACTGAGCGAAAAAAGAAAAACAATTTTTTCATGTCAAGAGTGGTCAACATGGAGCAAAAGAAATAGAATAAAGCAAACCAACATTTCAGATGAAGTTCAGAAAGATTTTTATGAATTTAAAACATTTTCCTGTATGCAAGATCTAATATTAAGCCATATTCATATTGATTGCTTTGCAGCCTCTAGATTAAAAAATATATTTAATTAATATTTTTGCATTTCGTATCTAAACTTACTCTATAGCTTGTAGGAAGCTTAAAAGGGATTGAATCCTTAGCAACAGAAAGCAGAAAAATAGCATCATAAAGACCAATTTATATCAAAACATAGTTATTAAGTGAAGAACCAAAACATTGCTAAAAGACTTACTCCCACAATGAAGCTTTTTGAGTTAGTTTTGATATAACTTCCTCAACTACATTGGCTTACAATTTAATTCTTATTTGGTGCATTGCAGTTTTAAAAAAGCTGGTATGATTTTTCGTTTCAATACTCCTTGAGTCTATCGGTTTTATTACAATGAGCACATTAAGATGGACTCAAGAAGTCCACCCAGGAACAATTTTGCTATGATTTTTTTTTCTTTTTACATCAACATGGTATATTGGATTTCTTGTTTGATTGCTTTTAAACATGCAGCTGTCATTTTAAGAATATGCCTTTGTATTATATGCTTGTGTATTATAGAATATGCTTGTGTATTATAGTTAAGGCACCAGGCTAAAAAGCAGAAGACCATGAGTTAGCCATGAAAGCCAGGTGGGGGACTTAGGGCCAGTCACTCTCTCTCAGCCAAACCTACCTCACAGGGTTGCTGTTGTGGGGAGAAATAAGAGGAAGAAAGTGTATTGGATATATTCACTGCCTTGAGTGTTTTTTATATATAAAAAAGGTGGGGCTATAAATAAATGAATAAATATAATTACTGTGTTTTGATGTTGTTGTTTGGGCTGTGTATCTAAATTCTTACTGTTGAGACACTAAACAAGAGATTCTATTGGATTGTGTGGTGTAAATTAATATCTTTCCAGTTATGACTACTATTTGGTTGGGATTGTATTATTTGCATAGGAAAAATAGTTTACCCTCCCCTCTGCGCAAAAGCCCAGCCTAACTTGTTCCACATGCTATCTTTGAGAAATATATTTAACAATTTCCTATCTGGCTTATACTCCTGCTTTTAGGTTGATTAGGATATGTGTCACCATATTTGCCAGAAAATCTCTTCATTAAAATTTCCAATGGAGAGGGCTTTTGGAATTGATTATGGTAGCAAAATAGTTCTCAGAAAGAGTTAAATAGATGTTTCCTGTTCTTCCTTCCGATTTTGCAGCCTTCTAGGTCAGTTTTCAGAGCTTTCTCCCACGACTATGCAAATAATATTTAGTTTGCCGCAAGCAGAAGCATTACTACAGCTCTATGGCATTCCTAATTTGAATTACCTTCATAATTCAGCTCAGGATGACCAGTTAGTGCTCAAATTACTCTCAGCATGTTTAAAACGAAACGGGGCAGTGGTCTAAGTGCTAAGTGCAGGAGAATCTCTCCAAACTCTGGAATGGGAATTGATTCATTTCAGAGTTAACAAATGTAAAATGATGCACATTGGAGCAATAATAGTAATGATAAAGTTTTAGCAGTGCTTGCCTCAAATTTAGCAGTGCTTCTTTGCCCATGGGGTCTGAGTCCATAGGGTCTGAGCAAATGGTGATTGATCATAGATAATAGAAATGTTTTCAACATTCAGTGAAAATGTTGACTTCATGCAAGACTGTTTCGGAATGTATTGCAAAAATATGGGAGAGAATAAAGAGAGTAAAGGGCACTGGTTTT
Organism: Pantherophis guttatus; assembly: GCF_059756535.1. NCBI lineage: Eukaryota > Metazoa > Chordata > Lepidosauria > Squamata > Colubridae > Pantherophis > Pantherophis guttatus. The sequence goes on from NC_142064.1 coordinate 192,976,140, forward strand.
GATGTCAGTAGCTAAACAGTATACTTCTGAACACCAATGATAAGGACACAATAACTAGATGTGTTAGACATCTAGTTGGCCATTGCAGGAACAGCATGCTTGGACTAAGCAAGGGAAGATTTTTCCTCTCTTCTTATCTCTGCTTTCTATTGCTCTTATCAGCTGGATTTAAGACCCTATGCTCTCATCACAGAAGCCATTGGAACTGTATGCTATGCAGGCAATGGTGACATCTGGCTACCTAAGTAGATTTCCACCTTAGCTAGGAATTATGAGAACAAAGAAACATTAACTAGGGGTTCCCAAGTTTTCCTCTTGTTCTTTTTCCATCCGAGCTGTGCTTTTATAGCTTATAAAACTGAGGAGAGGCACTATATTGATTGTACTATTCTGTAAGTAACTCTGCAAACCTAAATGCTTTTTTCAATAAGCAAAGAAATCTCAGGAGATAGGTAGTAGATCTACGAACTGTTTATCCAATATCAGGGTTTTTTTTCTTAGTTAAACACATCATTGTGAATATAATCCCCCCCCCCATGAATAATTTCCTTGATCATCCTTTTTCACAGCTAGTATTCCCTATTGATCATATTAATTTTGATAGGGATGGTGAACATAAGTAATTATGTGAACCAAAGGAAAAAGAATGCCCATTAAGGAATGGTGTCATACAGTTATAGCCTTTCATAAATATCCTAATGAACCAATTTTCCTGGTAAATAGTCCTTCAAAATAAACCCTATTAAATTTTTGCTTATATGTGCTATGAATTACTTCCAGCACAAACAGCTACAAGTGATTTTATTTGTTTTCATTGCATTCCATATTATTCTAATTTATGGTGTGTGCATGTACCAGCTTAGCTCCTGACAGCAGTATATCAGTCCCTTGCAACCAGCCACTATCAGAGAATGGACTGACCAAGCAATATCATAATTGCTAGCACATGTGAAAAACTGCCATAAGAATAATCAACCTGAGCCTTGAGGTAAGCTCTGCTTCATTTGTCTGAATATTTCCTAATGGCAGAGAATTCAGGCATGCATGCTAACATAACATTTCATAGGCTGAAACGTTTATTTGCCCATCTTCGTACATCCTAAGTACATAAACAACTGCAGGCATGGCTTAAACGATAACTGCTCTTTTAGCTTTAGATTTAAAATAGATTCTCAAATATGGAACAGCTTGCTTCTTAAGACAGTGCAAAGGGTTTACAAAGAACTCCGGATACGCATGGTGTAGCCTGAAACTTTTTGATGCGTGTTCAGCAATCTCTCAATCAATCATGCTGGGGAAATTTATTTTTTCCAAGATGGATATTTTTGAGATCTGTAATGGAATATTCTGGAAGGCTGAAGTGCTCCGATAGTACCTTGTCCTTGTTTTGATGTCAAAGTTTTTTCTTTTGTGCAAAGTTTGACCTATCTAGAAACCAGAGGGGTATGCTTGACAGATGACGGCATGTATCACATTAGGAGAAGAACACATTTAGAGGAAAAGAAAGACCCTGCATTCTCAAAGAATCCTTTTCCTATAACAACAGTGGGGCAAAATAAATGTGCCGGTCCTATATGAAAGTAGTGAAAAATTATCATTTATGCTTAAGTTATATTTCATACAATCTAAATTATTTCTTTTTTATGTATGAGAAGCAGCAAATTGTATAGAGTTGTTCCTTCGGCACGACTGTTTTTATTTGGCAGCAGTTACTCATTATGGCTGCCCCAACCTGTTACAAGTGATCTTCGTACAATAATTAATGTGATGTGTTTAATGAAGGGGGAAAAAAACCTGATATTGGGTAAACTTGAACTCAATAAGAGTTGAAATTAGCAACTTCACTAAGTGATGGGGGCCTTAGAGTAATGTTATATGACCCTGTTGACATATGATGACATTGTGGCAGTTTCAGTTTCTGGCATTAGGCAAATCCTCCGTTGTAATAGCATCCCCCAGTCACATGATTGCCATTTGTGACTTCCTGCTGGTTCCCCTATTGACTTTGCCAGAAGCCAGCAGTGAAAGGTTGCAAATAGTGATCACATGACTGTGGAACTTTGTGACCGTCATAATTGTGACCAAATTGCAATCCGGTAAATGTGGGGATACTCCATAGTTGCAACCACAAGGAACTGCTGTACGTCCCTCTCGTTTAGCATCATTCTAACTTTGAATGGTCACTGAACAAGTATTTCAATGAGGTTTGTTGCAAAGTCAGTTTTGCAGAGTTGTGTGGCTTGGCTTATAGAATTTTTCACTTCCTTCTTGCAGCCAAAGTACCGTGCCACAGCACTATCCCCCATTTATCTGAAGTCATTCTGTAGGGTTACTTTAATGTTACCCTCATCCATCAAATGATTGCATTGTTTTAATAACAATAACAAAACAATAACAACAACAATCTTTTCCCTTGCAAAGTATGTATATGTAAGGGAAAAGCAAGAGTGCGTACCTCCGATAGAGAGAGAATACTGATGAGTTCAATGAGAGGACATATTACTTGCATTGTAGTGATAAACAGAATCAAAACTGAAGGGACCCAATGTCTGAGTTGAGAAATTTGATTGATTGGTTGTTTCATCAAATTAGTGTTGATTGTTAGCAATTATGTAGACAGATTTCCCCCATGACCAGAATAACAAAGCTGGAAGGCACCTTGGAGGTCTTCTAGTCCAACCCCCTCCTCAAGCAGGAAACTGTACACCATTTCAGACAAATGGTTCTCCAATCTCTTCTTAAAAACCTCTAGAATTGGAGCACCCACAGCTGTCCCTAACATGGTGTTTCAGGTGCATCCCTGACTATTGTAACTGAATCCATCCATGATGCTACTTGCTTTCCGAACATTAGAGCCTTTTCCTGAGACCTATGCCTTTGCATAAGGTACCTGAAGTGGGATAATTTGAGCCTGGTTATTTGTGCCTCGAGTGAAAATTCTGGGCTGATTTGTTTATGGATCCATTTGTTTGATGAAGAAGGCTCCTGACAAAACAATGTTCAAAAGCAGCAGTACTCCTATTCTGCCTTTTAAAAGGGCAACTTTTGTTTCCATAGAGTGCCACAAGTTTGCATTATTCTGATTGTTGTAAGCATAGATACATCATGGCATCTGAACATTTTTTATAACACTTTTGTGGTTTCTGTACCAAGTACTAATCCGTGGCATATTTCTTGACTCTTTGATCCTTTACTGTTGATGGTTGATCTTAAAAGACAAGCTATCTACCATTTCAATAACTTCATTGCCAAGTCTACAGTTGGTTCTTCTGCTTGTCAAAAGTTTGGTCATGTTTACATATACTGTAATTTTAGTCCTACTTTTTTCATTCCATCACTGACCTGGAGCCAGTCTGTTTCACCATCTTCTGTTCATACTGTGGCTTTTTGACCTGTATATAGGTTTTGCATTAGGACAATGAAATATACTGGTATTCCCATTTTTTTTTCAAGCACATTCCACCACTTGATATATTTGATATAATCAAAGGCCTTTCTATAATCAATGAAGCAGACATGGACTTTTTAGTATTCTTTGACTTTCTCAGTTATCCAGTATCATCAACAATAATGTCTCATATTCTTCAACCTTTTCTAAAGCCAACATGAAATTCTAGCATCACTTTTTCCCTGAAAGTCTGTAATCAGTGTTGGACAATCCTAAGTATTATTCTGCTAACAAATGAAATTAAGGATGCTGTACAATAATTTCCATGCTCTATTTTTTGGTATTCAAATGTAGATTGACCTCTTCCAGTCAATGGGCTACTGTGTTGTTTTCAAGATTTACTGTGTAGGTCAGTTAGAACTTTGACTAATTCTTCTTATGTTGCTTACCATATTTCAGTGGGTATTGCATCAGTTCCCATAGCCTTCTGCTTTGATAATGACTGGAGTGGACATCTAACTTATCCTCTAGTACTATAGGTTCTTGTAAGTAAAAAATATCTCATAAGATAACTTGGATGTTGACATCTCTACTGAAGGGTGTATCAGTAGATTCCCTCCTTTATTTGATCTTCTTTGAACTGGTTACTATTTGTCCAAGGTGACCTTTAGCATACCAGTTTGAGGCTGGAATCTCCTCCTGAGTTCATGAGAAATGTTGACTGCGCTTAAAGAAGTGGTTTAAAGTATGAGTTTTGTCTGAAAGGTGCTTTTTCAGACCTGGATGACTGAGAATCTCCATAGACAAGAGGTGTTTTGGTAATTACCCTTTGATAACATTTTCTTTCTGCAAACAATTGTTAATATTATTAATTTGATTGGGTTGGATTCATCCAAATTAGTTGAAACGGGATACAGAAACTCCCTTCTTGTTTCTGAGGTAATGAGAGAAAACTGAAAGTAAAGCACAGGAAGCTAAGCATTACGATCTCTGTATACAGCAATTAACATGCAAACAGAACTTATGAACCATCCTCCTTTTTTCAACCTAAGGTTCAAAGTAATATTCCATTAGTATAAGATAAGCCTGGTTCTTTTCCTTAACCCTATGGCAAATGCATGGCATCACATATCAATGGGATAAGTTGGGGAGAGTTATATCTTCCCCTGGCAACTGATTTGTTCCAAAGAATGTCTGTCTCTTTCCAATGCCAAAAGTAAAAGAAGAAAAACAAACCCTTCAATGGCAGCAATGGAAAATCTTTTCTTTCCACTTTTGCAAGGGAAGTAAAACAAAACTCTCCTGTGAAGTTTTGTGAAGTGATAATACCATTTTATACCATGCTGGTGAGACCACACTTGGAATACTAGGTCCAGTTCTGGGCACAAGGTACAAAGATGATGTTGAGACCTCAGAAAGAATACAGAGAATAGCAACAAGAATAATAAGAGGTTTAGAGGCTACACGATATAATGAACAACTGAAGGAACTAGGTATGCCTAGTCTAACAAAGAAGGATTAGGGGTGATATGCTAGTAATCTTCCTAGACTTGAGGGGCTGTCACAGAGAAAAGATGGTCGACTTATACTTCAAAGCACCTGCAGGCAGGACAAGAAATAATGGGTGGAAATTCATTGCAGAGAGATCCAACCTAGAACTAAGAAACTTCCTGACAATGAGAACAATTAATCAGTGGAATGGCTTACCACTGGAAGTTGTGAGTGGACAGTTATTTGTCTGGAATGATATAGGATCTACTGCCATTGGCAGGGGATTTGACTAGAAGAGCTTCAAGACCCCTTCCAGTCCTATTATTCTATGTTCTGTATATAGGTTTTTTCCTCCATAAAGACAGACCAAAGGTCATTTCTGCCTGCACTGGCATAACCCATGTTATCTATTGTCTGGATTTCCAATCTATAATCAACTGGCCAGCTTGGCTTTTTTTTTTTTTTTTTTTTGAAGAAGAAAATTTACCTATACATACTGTTTTTGTATAGTGGGAAGCAGACAGAGAAATAAAATTTTTGCAAATCAAATCAAAATTTCTGCAAAAAATTAATATTGTATCCCTGCTTTGGTTCAATTTATGGCCTTCTAGTTATTAATGGACCATGGGTGTCTATACAAGGGAAAAACCAGCAACATCACCTCAGCAGATTACATAAAATATATAATTTGAAAGGTGATGACCTACCTCATATTATCGTGGCATGCTGGACTATAATTACCAGCATCGCTCATCCTTGGCTTTGTTGGCTAGAGGTTCAACGATATCAGATTGGCTACTCATTGTCTATCTCAGTTTTAGCAAAATAACTTTGAGTTCTGGGCTCTAATATGCCAACAAGCAGACAAGGCATTTGAAAATTTAGAAGGGTCTCATGGCTATTGTAAAAGAAAAACAGGTGGGAAAAAAAGATAAAAAATTAACTGCACTTTTTTGCATTTATGCAGCCCTTCCTAGGGAATTATCTCCCCTGGTTTCATTTTGCTTATTTCCCTTTTCTATTCAGCAAAACTGTTGGCCATTTGCTTTTGCTTTCAGCTAAGCTTATACTTCATTTTGTCTCCAAAGAAGATACAAAACAGGATGGATCCTAAAACAAAGAGTTGTTGAAAGAAGATTGACGCATGCAACACATAACACAAACAGCCTGCTAATTACTGAATTTCAGGTCAACGTTCAAACTCCAGTCTGCAACATGCACAAGCAAAATGTCCTGTCCTGCTGATTATCAATGAACTGAAGGCTCAGTTGCTGTTATACTCCTTGCAATAACTACAATATCATCTTTTTGATACAAATCTAAGTCATCACGCTTTCTGATCAATGTAATGCAGATTAAAATCAAATTGATGCAACTTGCCACCCACAACTTCTTGTATTGCCAAATATCACAGAAATTGAGACAGGAGACAACAATATTCCCTTTTGCAAGCACAACAGTTATTAGAGCATTTTTTTTTCTAGATGTGATAAAGTTAATAAAAGCCAACATTTATTATATTTTATATTTCTACATGTAAAATATAAACATTACAATGATTGAATTACACTTGAAAGAAATTTTGCCTTAAATGTTGGTATTTGGTTTGTTTTATTAAAATGCGGAACTATATCGAGCTGTGTTTTAAAAGCATGGAGTAGAAGCACAGAATGATGCTTTATTTCCTGCTTGAGCAGGGGGTAGGACTAGAAGATATCCTAGGTCTCTTTCAGCTCTATTCTGATTGATTTATTTGGTCCTAATACCAGTTTTAATATTGTTTTCAATGTATGGGGGTGTACATTTATTTATTTATTGTATTTTGACAGCATCCAAGAATATACATGAGCATGACCCAAGCATAAACACTGGCAAAGAGATTTATTGCCAAATGTGACTAATATAGCATTGAGCTTTGTCATCGTTATTCTTCTAAACTGTAGAATTTTAAAAATTTCTATAGCAGCAAGGCTAGAAATACAACAGTTTGTTTGAAAGGATGACTTTCCAGTCTGATAACTATGCAAGTGGAATTCAGCAGATGCATGCAAAGTAATTTACAGCTTTTGCCTTCCTCTTATGAAGCATACAATATAGCCAGTATACAGAACAGCAGAGTTGGAAGGGACCTTGGAGGTCTTCTACTCCGACCCCCTTTCCCCTATACCATTTCAGAGAAATGTCTGTACAGTCTCTTCTTCTTCTACCCTTCCAAGATTATTCAGCTCCCCATTGGCAATGGTAAAATGTCTGCTAAAATAACACTGTGCTTAACCTAAAATGTAGCTGTATTCTCTGAAGAGTTAATTAAAGGATTCAGTTAACATTTAACTGGCTACCTTTTCACTGCTAACCTGGATCAAAACCTGGATATTTATTTATTTATTAAATTTATATGCCGCCCCTCTCCGGAGACTCAGGGTGGCTCACAATACATTTTTTTAAAAAAACATTCTAAAAACATTTAAAAGATTAAAAAACATTAAAAACCTTAGAACGCATTCATGGCCAGATCTTGCCAGATCGCAAAGCGAGATCAACGGCCCCAGGCCTGCCGGAAAAGCCAGGTCTTCACAGCTTTTCGGAAGGCCAGTAGGGTGGGAATGGTCTGGATCTCAGGAGGTAACTGGTTCCAGAGAGCTGGGGCAGCCACAGAGAAGGCCCTCCCCCGCAGGCCCATCAGCCGGCATTGTTTAGCTGACGGGACCTGGAGGAGACCAACTCTGTGGGATCTTACCGGTCGCTGGGAGCTATGTGGTAGAAGGCAGTCTTGAAGATAAGCTGGCCCTGAGCCATGTATCTTGTATCTTCAGGACCTCTTTCCTCTCAGGATATCTGCAAATTGTGTCATCCTCTCTGCATAGCAGTTCCTATGTTAATTCCCCTCTGGTAGCCTAAGAGTCACTTTAGAACCTGCATATGTTCAAAGCTTACTTTTCTACTTTGTGAACCGAACATGTTTCCTAACTTTGCATCTAAATCTAAAAATATCCGTCTTTAAATATGATTGAAGCACATTTTATGTTTAACGTTTGCCAATTTAGTTATTATCCATGGATATAGATCTGCAGTAGGCAATTTTTTAGGTCTGGTAGGCCCCTTTATAAACTTGACAAAGAGTTGTGTGTTGTTATAAAATGGCTGCTCTGGGAAGATTTTCCAAAATGGCTGCAATGACCAGGATAACCAATTAGATAATATCTTCTTTTTAAACATCAAACAAGAAATATTATTTCCCAATATTTCTTTTAGATCTTTGTATTTTGTATCTCTACTTTGTATTTTTTTTTATTATTTTTCTGGACAGGAGAATTAAAGTTACAAAGGAACACTGAACTGCAGTTTCCCACCAGTTTTATTTTGTATGATCCCCCCCCCCAAAAAAAATCTATGGACAGCATTCCAATTTTTAAAACTGAAAACATCTTGGTTTATATAACCCTACAAATGTTATGGCTGTTCTTTGAAATTATATCTACTAGGCACGGAGGCCAAGAATAATGTGCTAGAGAATGTCTTCATTTGCATGCAATATTTTATAAATGAACAGTGGGACTATTTAGCTGTTTTTTTTTAAAACACCAGGCAAGCTACTTCCTTTATGAAGCCCTTAGAGGGTTGACTTTCCTGAAGTTGTAGAGGGTGGTCTTCAGAAAATGAAGCTGAATTCTGATCTGTGCCAAAACCACCTTTATAATTTCATCCAAAAATCAAGGAACAGGAAGGTCATCATTGACTGCAATGATTAATACAGTTAATCCTACATAGATGTATGTGAACTGGCTTTTTCCTTGGAAGTGTCTTCCAGGAATGCTTAAAATGAAATACAGCCTTGTTACACAGTCCTTTACATTTCCCCTTAAAAGAAAATCCCATAAAATGAGTTTATGAGGTTTATTACTGGATAAATTGGTAGAGAATTGGAAGCCTTTTTTTTTTTTTTAAAAAAAGAAAAATATGGACTGTTACATTATAATCCAAAGCATAAACTGTCTGGGAAATCAGGTCACATAAAATCAAGCTGAATAGCATTTAAATTCCAATCTTGCTGTTCCATTTTTCTTGAAAAATAGCATATTAATGATGACCATGTTATGTAAAATTGATTGAAAATGTTCATTTTTTAAAATACACACTATGTTCATGACATAGCTACATTCATCTGTAATGGAGTTAGGAAAGAAAAATATTTTATTTATTAAATGTGAACTATATGTAAGTGCAGTTCCCTAAAAGGAGATGGTTAATGGTTTATAATTATATTTCAATTGTTGAAGATTTTGATTCCATTTTTCTAAACCTAGATTGGATGGAACACTTCATTTCCTATGCTATTTTTTTATCCTATTCAAATATGAATCCTAAAAGTATTGGATTGACTGCCATAAGATGTTTAGGAGGATGCATGTAATTCTCAGATAACTCCTTATAATGGAATTGAGGCAAGCAGCAGGTAAAAATAAGAGTAATTTAGAGAAACAAATCAACTTCAAATGTTGGCTACTGATCTTGGCATATTTCTTAAGCTAATCTTTCTTATCAGTTCAGAAAAAATCCAAAGATTTGATGGATTTGTTTCTATGGCATTATACCACACATTATAATTTAACACTATGTTCAAACATAATGATTGAATTGGCTTTGTATAACACTTCGCAATAAATGTTTAAACCTCCTCCTCCTCCTCATAATCACCCTTGGATTTCACATACTCTAGAACTGGTCTTCTTATGAACAGAGGCAGCTTAAGTATTATTCAGAGACAAATGAAACAACCCACTTGACCTATTTCCAACTGGCTTTATACAGGATTACAGGCTCAAATGGATGATCTTTATCTGGAGATTGATAGCAGGATATTTGGAATTTTTGGTATTTTAACAGCTTTCAATACCATCAACCTCAGAATTCTTCTGAGGAATTTGTGAACTGGAGGCCCACTTTTGCAGTGATTCTGTTTCTATCTCTGATAGATTTCAAATGGTATCACCTGGAAACAAGTGTCCTTGAAATGGGAGCTACGAGCTACTATAGTGTTCCCCAGAGCTGCATCCTCTTTCTTATCCTTTCCTTGCTAAGTGCCTAATTTATTTTTAAAAATCCTAGGAAGGTAGAGAAAACCTGAGAAGCACAGCTTCTGGACTTTGGTTTGGGGAAGAAACCAACAACAGAAAGACTGAATTTAAATATGGTTTGGATCTGGTTTGGGGCGGGGTATAGAGAAGAAAGTTCCAGAAGAAATTCCTCCCCCCACCATCCCAAGGCTTCCCTATGGGGAAGACTGACAGGCAGAAGAATGCTGTGCCAGCTGCTCAGTTCCAAGTGTTCTTCCCAGTCATGTGACCCAGTTGGTGTTGGTGGTAAGAGATCTTTCACAATCTTTCCCATAGGGAAACATTGGGAGGGAGGGATTTTTTCTAGAAATCGGGAATGTCTTCTGGAATATTTTTGTCTTCATCTCCCAACCAGATCCAAATATTATTTAAATTCAGTCTTTCTTTTGCTGGCTTCTCTCCCAACCCCTTGATTCACCTGCCCTCTCTTCCATTTTTGGAGAAGTATCCTGCTGTTGGACAGACAGACAGGCAAGAGACTCGGTCCAGGGGTGACATCCAGCAGGTTCTGACAGGTTCTGGAGAACCGGTTGCGGAAATTTTGAGCAGTTCGGAGAACTGGTAATGGAAATTTTGAGTAGTTCAGAGAACCGGCAAATACCACCTCTGGCTGGCCCAAGAGTGGGGTGGGAATGGAGATTTTGCAATATCGTTCCCCCAGGAGTGGGAAGGGAATGGGGATTTTGCAGTATCCTTCTTCTGTCACGCCCACCAAACCACACCACACCCACCAAGCCACGCCCACAGAACCAGTAGTAAAAAAATTTGGATTTCACCACTGACACAGTCTTCTCTATTTTCAATTTTTTCTTGGATGGAAAAAACAAAAACTTAATTTAATGGTCGCATTTCATTCTTTTTCATTGTTTTAATATCTCTGCTTTCAACTTGTGCATTTTAATAAACTGGAAAGTAGAAATAGTTGTTGTATATTAAGTTTAATAATAAATTAAGAAATGCAGACTCGCTAACAAATTTTAGCTAATCATGGTTTGCTTGTGACCCGCTTTCACCTTGTTCCATTTTACTTTCCGTATTAAACTTTGCAGGCTGCCTGAAGTTATTTCAGCTGAAGAGTGGGATTTTTTTTTTTTTTTTTTTAAAGGAAAGCTTTAAATGAATAAAATGGCTTAGGCAAAACAAGTGTAATGCCTGAAATTATAATGCATGAAAATACCTTATTTACGTTGCTTTCGAACATTTGTTTCTAAAAGTCTGTGCTTGCATTTCTGATGTCTTCTCTTGTCATCTTTTTTTCTAGTGGTTATTGAGAGATCTAGGATTCCACAAAAAATAAAACAAAAACATATGTAATTATATAGATCACTAACAGCATCAGATAAAACTTGTTTGGTGCATCTGCAAATAAACTAGTAGTCTGCTCTGCCACCTGTTGGCAAACTGTGGCTTGTAAAACACAAAACTAAGAATGTTGTGTATTTTATGAGGAGAAAAGATGCTAACTTTTTTTCCTCATTGCTTTTGATTGAGATAAATAGTTCCAGTTATATACACTAGACACTTAGCTATTTGCAAGTGCAATGGATTGTGTTGGAAGAGAAACATAGTATCTGTATCTAAATGAAAAGTCATTTCTGATTTTCCTCAGTAAATACACATGCACAAACACCCCCACAAAACACACAAACACACACATATCTTTCAATCCTTGAATTTAGAAATTCACTTTTCATGTTGACATGCAAGCAAATTCTTGTGGTACAATTCCTCCAATTCTGAACAACTGATATTTGTCTGCTTTTAGGGATTTTGCATAGGAAAGAAAGGCATTAGTGGGGAGTAGTTCATTAATTTTTTTTTTGGAAATGATATTGTGTTGAATCTTAAACTCCCCTGTGCTCTTTGTGTGTACAGAATAGGAATGTGAAAGTATAACTGTATACCGTAACCAAGAAATTTTGCTCACATTTTAGAGGAGAGGACTGGTTACTTATAGTTTTAAGTATTCTAGGAAGGCAAGAACATCTAACCACATATCTTTTGGGTTAAATGTAAGATGCGATAATGCATTTGCAACATGACGGTGTTCTTTATATAAAGGTTTATAACCTGAAAGCAGTTCGTTAAATGACCATATAACCAGTGGTCATTTGGATTTGCTAAGCTGCCTTGCAACAATCTTTTTTAATGTGAGATTTTAAAGGCATTCTTCCATGCTTTACACGAGTTATAAAACCAGCTCCCCCCTCTTTCATAGAGTGAAGGCTTTTGCAAGTAAAACATATCTGGGCATCATACAAAATGGTTGATCAGTAAAGTGCTTATATCTGCATTTATACATTCACCGATTTTTCATTTGTTCTACAGCCAAAAGTTTCAGGAAGATAAGATTTGGAAACGAATGACCAAATATATAATATATAACCAGATTAGTTTCCTTTTTTTTTCCTGGCTGGCCTTCTAGGCCTCTAAAAACAGCTGCATGTTAAACAGTGATTCAGTTGACTCATTACTGGAACCTTCGTCCTTAGGGAAAAAAACAATCAGTTGAACTTCTGCAAGTCAGAGACCTCGGAAAGCCTCTGGTGTCCTATTAGGCCACCCACGCCCTGCATCAATACACAGACACTATTTGACCATTATCTTTATTTTATTTTATTACAGTGTTATACAGCATGCTTGGAGAACAGCAATCCTAGTATTCTTGTCAAAGGGAAAGAAAGTAAGAATGTTTGACAAAACTAAATTTCCAACATAACTGACCTAAAAGAATGGAAGTGATGAAGAGGTGACATTTGCTGTTTCTTATATTATGACCACTTTCTGGGTGCAGTCATTCAGCCAGCTGAGTTTATCCTACTGTTGTATCATCTAGCCTATATTTTACTATGTTGTTAATGAAGAAAGTTGTGATACACTTTATCAAGTGTATTAAGGTTCAGGCACCCTATATCCAGAGTACTTCCACATTCTATTCAGCTAGAAATTTGGCTAAAAAAAGGGGGAGTTAATCTATCACAGGGGTGTCAAACTCGGGTTGTCACGGCATTGTCACGTCACATATCACAACTCCCCCCCATCACTAAACAAGGTGTGGGTGTGGCCAGCATGTGACACATTTGGTCCGCGGGCTGTGAGTTTGACAGCCTTGGTCTATTGTAACCTCTTTGTGACAAACCCATGAGACTCTGTTAGCTGTTGGGTGGGAATCCAAGCATTTGCAAATTCATTGTTTAATAATCTATTTCAGGACTTTGCACAATATAGATTTCAGGCTGCCAAGTTTGCAATTTATTTCCTTTCTTTAAACCAATGTATGATGAGAACCAACACTTTTGAACATTGGTGTTGGAGGAGACTCCTGAGAATACAGGTATTTCTCAATTTATGACCACAATTGAGGCCAAAATTTCTGTTGTTAAATGAAGTGAGACATTTGTTAAGTGAGTTTTGCCCCATTTTACGACCTTTCTTGCCTCTGCTGTTAAACAAATCACAGCAGTTGATAAGTTAGTAACCTGGTTGTTAAGTGAATCTGGCTTCCCCATTGACTTTGCTTGTCAGAAGGTCACAAAAGGTGATCACATTGTTAGGAAATGGTCATTGCCTAACTAATTGGCCAGGTAATATATAATCCAACATTGTATGTTTGTATTGTGTAAATGTATTATGTTGTTTTATGAACATTGCTGAGTGATTCTGCATCCTGATGGGATAAGCTCTGTAGCCAATCTATTTAAGGAGAGCTTTATTGTGGTTAGTTGTGTTCACTACACCATATTTTTACCTGCTACTATGATGTAACTATTTTTGATCTTTCTAAATGGTCAATGTTTGATCATGGGTTATTTATTAATGTTTCCTGATATTTATTGAACTGTTTTTATATTGTTCCTGAATGTTCCTTGTATTTTTCTACAGACTGGTAAGAAGTTTTTATATCCCTGGATTGATCTTGTATTGCACTTTATATGGCTAAGACTTGGATTGTTAAATGACTATGATTTCGCTTTACCCTCAAAGTAAAGTAATATAAAACCAGTTTGTCTGCATGTTATTCACAATTACTCTCAAAACCGTTTCTGTGCGTAAAAACTTCTGACGGTACTCTGCTTTATGAGCTCCATGACTCTGGTGACACAACAATATCCTTAACATTGGTTATGGGCCCAGAGCCACCCAGAGCCACCCAGAGCCAACACAGAGTTACCCAGTATTATCAAGAGCACTGAGAGTTGATGTGAATGATATAGCAGTTTATTCAGACAGCTGTGTTTGGTATTTATAATCCAAGTGAAGATGGCACAAGAACTTTTTCCAGAAAACCGGGCTGGCTTAAGAAGAAATTTTAAATGTTTTAATTGGTTTGTATTTTTAATTTTGGGCCAAATTTATATATATTTTAATTGTTTTTTAATATTTGTATTTCATGTTTTTTAATTCTGGCTGTACATCGCCCTGAGTCCTCAGGGAGAAGGGTGGTATATAAATTTAAAACATTAAAAACATTTAAAACATTAACAGTCATCCAGTATATCCATGATAACCCAGTTGGATGGAACAAACTATGTTTCCTGGTCTATGAAATGCAACCTTCTTTTGCGTAGGGAAGGACTATGGGATGTAGTTAATAATCCATGGGATGTAACTGCATGGAATCCAGATGATGATGAAGATGAGAAGAAATTAGCCAAATTTACTCGGGATAATGAACGAGCTCTTTGCATAATTGGACTGATACTGAGTGACCAGCAGCTAGTCCATATTCGTGGTGAAGATTCTGCTGCTAGGTGTTGGAACAATTTGAAGAGAATATATGTTCGTGATAGTGTGGGTGCTCACATACATCTTATATGTAAACTGTTTAAAACCTGTCTTCTTAAAGGAGGAGATATGTGAGCTCATTTGGAATTTATGACAAGAACTTTTCAAGAGCTACATGAGAAGGAATTTATTTTTTCAGAGTTGCAACAGGTTTACATTATTCTTTCTTCTTTGGATGAAAGTTATGATGACTATGTTTCTTCACTGGAGGTTTTGACCAGAGATGAACTAACATTGACTGGCATAACCGGAAGATTGTTGGAAGAGTCCAGAAGAAGGAAAGATAGAGAACAACTGAGAGAGAAACAGCCACAGGAAGAAAAATTGTCTTCAACTGCCTATATTGTAAAAAGATGTTTTTCTTGTGGGACTAAGGGGCATATAACTAAATATTGTACTAAGGGAAAGAAAATGACTGTTGGTGATCCAAAGAGAACCAAAAAGAATGTTAATTTAGCTATATTAAGTTCTACAAATGTTAACCATGATTTGTGGGTAGTTGATAGTGGTGCATCACAATCCATCACTAGAAATAGAGAAAGGTTTGTTAAACTGAATAATAGCAAACAACATGTTACATTAGCCAATGGTTGGAGAATGAAAGTAGCTGGGGAAGGTATTACACAGTGTTCATTTATTGATGAACAATTATCTATGTTGTACATACCTAGACTGAAATTCAACTTGGGATACAACAACAGTCATAAATATGAACTAGTTGCCAAGCATTTGAATTTTGATCACATGACCATAGAGATGCTGCAAAGGTCATAAATGTGAAAAATAGTCATAAGTCACTTTTTTCAGTGCCGGTGTAACTTTGAATAGTCACTAAATGAACTGTTGTGAGTTGAGGACTACCTGTATTTGTTTATTCAATTTATATGATTGCCCACCCATCATGCGGTGGCTCAGAGCTAATAGTCCATTACAAGCAGCCATAAAGGAACTGGATATGTTTCGCTTATAGAAGGAAAGACTATGATGGCATTCTCAGATATCTAAATAGTTGTGGACTCATTCTCCCTCAGCCCCGAGGACAAAACTAGAAGCAATGTGTTGAAATGATAAGAAAATAGCTTTGTACTGGATATTAAAGGTTTTTGGTGGCAAGAGCTGTCAGTTAATGAAATAGGTTTCCTCATGGAGCAGTAAGTCCTTCCTTCTTTGCTGGGGGTCTTCTAGTTGAGGCTGGATAGACATCTGACTGAAATGCTTTAACAAACCCTGCTTGAGCAGGGGAACAGACCAGATCTTGAGATCCCTTGCAATTCTCCCCCTTCTATAATCAGTGATATTATTTAGCTGCCTTCTCTTCTGTCAATCTTATTTTCAAGTGTCTTCATTTTTTCCAAGCATCACATTTCTTTATGTTAGTCTGTATTTTAATGTCTATGATTTATTTATTTATTAATTAAACTTGTATGCAGCTCAACTTGCCGGAGGCAACTCTAAGCAGCATACAGACATACAATTAAAATACACTGTAAAACATTACAACAATAAATAGGGATCTTAAATGTAAATTCATCCCTTGGCTGGAGACAGGGATGAATGTACAGCAATATGTACATGGGGAGGGCAGCAAAATGTACATGGGGAGGAGGTGGAGTATCATTTACTGCATTAACCAAAATGCCACATTGGGGGCCTAGGGTAGTTGGTATAGTCATGTTTGGAAGGCCATAAGGGTGGATGCTGATCTCACCTTGGGTGGTGGTGGTGAGTGAATGATGTTTTAGAGGATGGGAGCCATAGCAGAAAAGTCTCTTCTTTTGGACCCCAAAAGAAGAAATTCCTTGGCTGAAAGGGATCCACAGCATGCCACTTCTGTTGGTATAGATGGGGCAGACTAGACGATTGGGGTTGAGCTAGTTCCCGAAATAGCCGTGACCCATGAAGGGCTCTAAAAGTGATAACCAACACCTTGAATTAGACCTAGAAGCGCTGATACCCCAACTGGAGCCCCAAGCCAACTGGCCAATGCTGTCTATATTCCATAACTGGGCATGGAACCCGACTGGAAGAAGTCTAGATAATTCATTTCATCCAGGAGTTTATGAAGCTGCCAAGCAACCACGTTCTCCATCATCTTTCTTAAAAAGGAAAGGTGGGAAAATTGGATGGGAATTATCCAGACAGATGGGTTCAAGAGATCTTTTTTTTTTAAAGGAGAGGCCTCCTTAAAAAGATCCTGAAAATATACCCTCCTGCAGTGAAATTTTTGAAACTTAATAAACATGTTTGTAAAAATAATTTCCCCCAGGCATTGGAATTGTCTCCAAGACTCATGCCTTCATATTAGTTGTCCAAAATATTTAAACTTTATCTTTATTTTTAGTGCTTCCAGTAAGCAATCTGGTTTTTCTCCATCTAGTAATAAATTAATTTTCTTTGAGTTCAGGATATTCTTATGAATTTTCTTAAGGATCATAATTCAAAGCCATCCTTTTTCTTCATTTGGTCTTTCTGATGATCCAGTTTTCAAAATCATGTTACATGCCCTGACAATATGTATCTTTGCTGTGAGTGCAGTATCTCTACACTTCAATATTTTATCTTGATCTGCCATGCTAGTTGAAATGGTCTGGAGACTTATTCAATAGACTACTTACTTACTTATTTACTAAATCTGTTACTCTGTTTTTTTTTAAAGTAGTACATTTGTTTATTTTATGGCTACAGTCACCATTCCTGTGAAGTGTTGACTATAGGAAGATGACATCTGTTGACTGCTAGAACTTCTTTTCCGTCCATTTGAATTAGATATCATTGCTAGAAGGCATAATTCTATTTTTTTCCCCTTTTTAATAATGACCACTTTCCCGATCTATCCCTATTTCATTTTTCATAACTTTCCATGGGGTTCAAAGTCTGGGATCAGATTACCTCAGTTAATCTTAGCTTGCCATCCAA
The DNA here is from genome assembly GCF_059756535.1 of Pantherophis guttatus. Lineage (NCBI taxonomy): Eukaryota > Metazoa > Chordata > Lepidosauria > Squamata > Colubridae > Pantherophis > Pantherophis guttatus. The sequence goes on from NC_142064.1 coordinate 192,993,834, forward strand.
TATTTTATTTTGAAATATGATGCCAACCAAGTTTCTAGTTCTTATGGAATTGATGCCTAAATTGGATTCCTACATCCATAATGCAAATACAGAACAGGAAGGTATATGGTATCTTGTGTGTTTCTAGATAATCATTGCTGTCTGCAATGGTTCCATCTGAGCCTAGCTTAAAAGTCCCATTTAAATAAGAGAGACAAATATGTAAAAAATAAATAATAACAAAAACAGTGAAGCTTTACATATTGAAAAGCACAGTATGTCTACTGTGTTAAAGGAAGGAACCGCCTTTGCCATTATCCAATGACTTAGAAAGCAGCAAACTGGGTATTGAAAGAATAATTTATCTACTCCTTAAGATTTGTAAAAGGCATGCCTATCCATTGATTGTATATGCAAAACAAAAGGGTGCTGAACTGCCAGCTGGATAATCAGACTGTAGATCAAATACCAGCTCTGACAGAGGTGCTTTTTAATTTTTGTGTTCCATGTCAGAAACTAATTGCCACCTGAATGCAACTTTCTCAAATGTCACTCACATGGTAGACACACTTGGGCTGAGGCCAGTATGAACTTAAAACACACAATGCAGGTGGCTGCTGCCTTAAAGTCTGTTGACAATAGACCATGAATCCACAAAACCATGTCTGTGTGTATGTGTGAGATCAGCACTTCATTTGAGCATCATGTTGTTTAGTCAAAACATGTAAGAAGGCAATTGCAAAACTCTTCAGTGTTACACAAAAACCCACAAAACAATGAACAGTCTAGGAGTCAGTTTTTAATGACTTTGCTTACTTAAAACAACACCGTGTTTCCCTGAAAATAAGACCCTGTCTTATATTTTTTTGAACCCTGAAATAAGCACTTGGCCTTATTGCCATGTGCTCAAAAGCCCGATTGGACTTATTATCAGGGGATGTCTTATTTGGGAGGGAAACAGGGTAGTTTGCCTTTTTATGGAGAGAAAGCTGAACATGTTTGCTTAGTGAATATACATCTATATCCAGACTAAATCCAATCTATATTTGCCATCTTGAGTTATTTATAAAAAATAATAAAGGCAAGATAAAAAAAACCCTCAAACAAATGTATTATTGTAGTTGTTTGTACTGAAGTAATATTCAAATAAAGATAAATTTATGAAAATATTGTTCCATTCTTTGGGGCAGGTAAATATGTTTATATGGGTGTCTTTACCCCAGAACCAGTGGTGGGATTCAAATAATTTAACAACTGGTTCTCTGCCCTCATGATTTCTTTCAAAACAACCAGTTCACCAAACTGCTCAGAAAGTTAACAACCGGTTCTCCAAAGTGGTGCGAACTGGCTGAATCCCACCACTGCCCAGATCTATCTGTCTAAGAAAGTGTTTCAATCTCAGCAAACATCAAGACACCTGGACTACAACTCCCATGGCTGGCTGGGGAATTTTGGGAGTTAAAATCTACATCTTAATGTTGCTGAGGTTGAGAAACACTGATCAAATTATATGGAATAGTCAAGCAGGAAAAGCTGTGGCACTGTCCCTCAAGAATGCTGATTTCATGTTGTTTGATTCTCTCTTTGGCTTTTTGAAACAACTGATGCTTTCTCCAATGAGATCTGTATCAGAGGTGGGTTTCAGCAGGTTCTGACCAGTTCTGGAGAACCGGTAGCAGAAATTTTGAGTAGTTCGGAGAACTGGTAGTAAAAATTCTGACTATCTATTCTCTGCCTCCCGAGTCCCAGCTGATCGGGAGGAAATGGGGATTTTGCCGTAACCTTCCCCTGGAGTGGGGTGGGAATGGAGATTTTACAGTATCTTTCCCCTGCCACGCCCACCAAGCCACATCCACAGAACCGGTAGTAAAAATTTTGAAACCCACCACTGATCTGTATGGGTTTTTTTTTTTCTTGTCAGGACTCTTAGTCCACATCAAGCTCTGTCCCTGTAGATGGAAATGGAATTATTATTATATATTTTTCCATTCCAATGAATTGGAAGGAAGAAAGAAAACCAAATTGAACATTCAATATTAGGTGCGGAGGATTTCTTAATGTCTGTTTGGAGATGACACTATATTGCTGCACTGATTAATGGAAAATGGCTTTGACCAGTGACACCAATGACACTGAGCTTTGTTGAAAAATAAACTTCCTATGATATGTGAACAAAAATCTATCAATGAGCAGACAGTCAGGAGAGAGTAATGTAAAATCAAGTGAGTAATATTTTTTGTTGTTTTTTGTTGTTCAGTTGCCATGTCATGCCTGACTCTCTGTGACCCCTGATGGAGGGGGTTAACTCTGCTCTTATGCTCGGAGACTGAGTCAGACAATCTTTTGGTCACGCCTCCTTTGCCTGCGCATGCCCAGTTTTGATGAAGGCATAGCGATTGACTTGATATATTTCCAGTCCTGATTCTGGCCACTCCTGGACTTTGGACCAGGGTGGGGTTGGATTCTTTCTCAGCACACCGAGAAGGAGCGTATCAGGTAAGACTAACTCCCCTTCTCCAGTGTGCTGAGCAGAGAATCTAAGGAATGGGACATATCAAAGCCAGCTGTCCTAAGGGTGGGTAACAGTCTGGTCCCGAGTCCCGAGTCCCGAGTCCCGAGTCCCGAGTCCCGAGTCCCGAGTCCCGAGTCCCGAGTCCCGAGTCCCGAGTCCCGAGTCCCCAAGTCTATATGTACCTTCTGGAGCACTCATCTGCCGAAGGCCGCTTCAGCTGAAGCAAAGTTATCCAGTTTGTAGTCTCTTATAAATGGGGATGGAGAAGACCATGTCACTGCCCTACAGATGTCCTCGATAGAGGCCTGTGTCACCCATGCAGCCGTCGTGGCCACGCTTCTGGTGGAATGGGCTATTACTCGCCTAGGCAATGGGAGAGCCTGAAGCTTGTAGGCTTTGGCGATGCATGCCCGTATCCATCGTGTAACCTTGTTACCCAGTGAAGAGGGCTGGAAAGATGCCAACAGGAATTCTAAGAGAGGCTGTCCTCTTGATGTAGGTGTGGAGAGCCCTCCTAATGTCCAAGGTGTGGAGAGCCCTCCTAATGTCCAAGGTGTGCCATTTCTTCTCCAGGGCATGGGTTGGCCCTGGGCAGAAGTCTGGCAAGTTTGTTTCCTGTGTCCTGTGGAACAAGGAATTCACCTTGGGGAAGAAGAAAGGGTCCAAGCGCAGAATTGCCCTGTTTGGACGAAATATGCAAAGGTCCTCTCTTATAGAGAGGGCCGCCAGTTCAGATATTTGTCTGGCCGAAGTGATGGCCACGAGGCCATCCTCACCTTGAAAGTGAGGAACTGCAAGCTGACTGATCGTACCGGCTCAAAAGGCGCCGAGGTAAGAGCTTGCAGTACTTTAGGCAAGTCCCAAGTGGGTACCTGTGTACCACAGGGGGCTTTAGGTTAGCTGCGTCTCTAATGAAACTACCACAATCGGGTTTTGAGAAAAGGACTCCAGATCCCCGCAGGATAACACTGAGGCCAGAGCTGCTACTTGCCTGCATATGGTATTAGGGGACAGGCACTTATCCAGCCCCTCCTAAAGGAATTCCAGGATCTTGGCCATTGAAACAGAGGTGAGATCAATGTGAGACTTGCAGCACCAGTCGCAAAAGGCCCTCCAAGTTGAGTCGTAGATTCTGTTTGTCGAAGGCCTCATAGTGGCCTGGATCATCTGTATGACTTTGTTGAAGAAATTGTCAAAATTCTCCATTCGAATGCCAAATGGTCAGTTGGAGCCATTGTGGTTCTGGATGAACTAAGACCCCTTGACTGAGGGAGATTCTGTCCTGAGGGATCCTCCAGGGCCTCGATACCAACAGGCTGACCAGATCTGCATACCACAGACATCTGGGCCAGTGGGGAGCCAGGAGCAGGAGCTCTGCCCTCTCCGGCAGCACTTTCCTGATTACCCCTGGGATGAGGGGGAAAGGAAGAAAGGCATATAGTAGCCCTTGGGGCCACAGACTGCAGAGTGCATTGACCCCCTCCACCTCCAGTGTTACAATCCTGGTGTAAAATTTGGGTAGCAGGGCGTTTGAGGGGAGGCAAATAGGTCCAGGATCAGAGGGCTGAACCTTTCTGACAGTTCCCTGAATAGGTCTGGGTGTAGACACCACTCTGAGTGGTTGACCGTGGTTCTACTGAGCAAGTCTGCCTGTACATTTGATGACCCCAAGATGTGCTCCACTCTGATGGAGAGAATATGTCTCTCTGCTCAGAGGCCCAATTGTTCAGCCTCTTGCATGAAGGATCTGGGTGGGTGCCCCCTTGTTGATTGATATGGGCCTTGGTGGCCACATTGTCTGTCGGAATGAGTACATGGTGTCCAGAGATTGTATCCTGAGAGCAACTGAGGGCCAAGTGGACTGCCTTGAGCTCCAGCCAGTTGACATTTTCCCTCAGCTCTGCCTGGGACCACTGCCGTTGTGCCATCTGGGATTGGAAGTGAGCACCCCAGCCAAATAGGCTGGCATCTGTGGTGATGGCCATGTGGCTGGGTTCCTTGAACACATATCCTTTGGTTATGGCCTGGGACATCCATCATTGGAAGATTTGAAGTACATTTGGTGGGATTGAACTCTGGTATTTGCCGGACCTTTGGAAGGGCAGGAGGAACCACTGTAAGATTCTGGTGTGCAGGCATGCCCAAGGGACGATTGATATGCAGGACACCATTTTGCCCAGGAGTTGCGAGAGGAGGGCCAGGGACACTGTTCGGTCTGCATGGATCCAACTCATCAAGCTCTTTATACTGACATGATGCTCCTGGGATAGGGAGACATCGCATGACCTGCTATCTATGACCGCACCCAGGTGTATCAGTCGGTTGGAAAGAGCCAGGCGGCTCTTGTTGAATTTGACAGAAAATCTGTGATCCTGGAGGACCCGGATTGTGACTCGCAGGTCGTCACACGGAGGTGAGGGGAGGACTGTATCAATATATCTTCCAGGTAACATTGGATGTGTACTGGAATCGTCCTGAGATGTGCCGCCAGTGCCGCTAGCAATTTGGTGAGGCGCTGAGGATAGGCCAAATGATAGGGCCTTGTTATTAATAATGTCGGCCTGTGTAATGGAACCTCGGGAACCACCAGTGGGATGGCAGGATAGGTACGTGGAGGTATGCCTCCATCAAGAGTTAATGTGGAGGTATGCCATGCCAGGCCCCCTGTTCTCTCCTATCTACCTGAATCTGCCCAAGATCATCATGCCCACTGCATCAATGACACTAACCATCTCATCCTCTGTCATCTCTATCTCCTTTTCCTAACCAATATTAGCCTGTGAAAAAGAACAGTTTGTAGCATTTCAACCCTTATTTCCGTTCAGTCCTTACCAGTCAGATTCAAACATAAGCCCTTAAAATTACAGTGCTGAGCCTTTTACTCTTTTAGAATGATGTATAACTTTTTAACTAGCAAATGGGATGACCGCATCAGTCTGGACAACTCAATATTTACCCCTGACCAAATGCAAAACAAAAAGAGGCAAATTTCAAGGGAAATGACAATAATACAACCATGATTTGTCCTTAAAAGCAGCTTCAGCCAGCTTCATGACATGCATTTAGGAAGATTACTTGTCACTTTGTTTGTTTAGTACCACAAATAGAATCTAACAGCTGGGAAAGCGAGACAATTAAAGAATACTTTTTACTGGACATGTCATTGTCCTTGCCTCTGTCATAGTTTACCACTTGACTTGGTCTCCTGCTTTTGTTGTATGTAATCACAGTATTCCTTTTGCTATATTCACCTTAATAATGTCATGTTGTCTGTTGTAGCAGGACTCTGGGTACCTACTCTGTATCTGGAAACAACTAAAAGTGTCAACCTGATTATACAGCTTTGCAAATGGAAAGCCTACTCTGAGCAACATCAACCTCCCAAAGCCACCTGAGGACTCTTCCTCATTTGTATTCTCTGGGCTTCACTGATGAATGCCGGTTTCCTTTTAGCCATTTGCAGCTTAGCCAACACTGAGTTTAAAGCTTGAAGGATTTTGCAAGCAGTGACCTACAAATCCCTTTCCCAATCAGCATGCTGCCTTGCCATATTGAATAATATCCCCCTGTTTTAGTTTGCTGGCCTCAGACTTATTATTTCATGTTTCTCTACATTAGTTTTAATTTTCCATTCACTGGCCCAGGTACCTAGAAAGTTCAAATCCCTTGTTCCTTGTTATTTGCTCCTTCTCCAATTCATGTCACACTTAGATGTTGATATTCTTCTGATTCTTATTCTCCCTCGCATTACAAATGAATTCATCCTGTCTTGAATTCTCATCTGGGAACTCTTGGAAGAATATTTCTGATCAAGGGTCCAAGATTTCACTCAAGCTGCTATTAATGGATATTGCTTGGCAAAAGTCAACTGTTCATAGCAACCTGGTGAAGTGAGAATTAATATTCCATGACTTCCACTGAGTGAGAAGACTAATCATCATCATCACCAAAAAGAAATTTATTTTTAACACGTAGATATTTTTAGACTAGGTAGATTCTGAGGAATAGCCAAAATGATATAACCATAATGGGGAAAAAAATCCGATTTTTCTGATAAGTAGTTGCTCAAAAACTGATGACGCAGACAAGAGATTGAGATCTTATGATGGTTATTGGAATGGTGGGCAACCTCTGTCGATACATAAAGCCTATCAGATCATTTTAGGACCTCTGGAAATAGGGAATATACTGAGGATACTCCCATACAGCTGCTGTTTTTACCCTTTCCAACTTGCTAATAATTGCATTCACTTTACTACCCAATCAGCTCCATCAAGACATAGATATTTTTCTAAGATGGCCATGTCAGAGTGTAAACAACCTTACACAACAACCTGCAACCACCTTTATTCTTCCTTCTGCATTTGATGTTGGTGCTGGGATTGGGGGAACCCATTCAACACTCAGGAAGGAGCAAAGCTACTCCTCAGATTAATTGAGAGGGAGATGACTGCAGTAGCAACGTGCATTGGGATCTTGAGGGAGGGTGGAAGTGGGGACCATCATTGGAAAGGTTTGAGCCCAGGCTCTATTACAAAGAAGTTTGTGAACTACAAACCATCCCTGCTATTATCCTTGGAGGTATTGCTGTCTGAAGTGTCCCATCCCAAAAGTACAAAAAGAGATGTATTCCAATAATTTATAATTGCCATTTTAACTTTGGTAACTTTAACAGAGATTTAAGGTAGCATGTGACTTTGCCTTAGATTCCTTGATGACAATTGAGTGCTAGGTATATATTTTTTTAATCAATGTATTGTTTTGCTGATCTGCGAGTATATTAACAGAGCAACATTTCCCATTTTGCTAGCTCTGAAATATGTTATATCACAGCTTCCATTGTTCCCGACCGTGGTGATTTGGTTCAGAATGTCCCCCAGTTGGAAGGATAAGATATAATATGCATTGAAGAACAGGGCCTGAGCGAGGGCTATTATTAAATTCAGGTTTAACAGTTCAACCTCTCATGTTTAATGGTTTTTACCCCCAAGTAAGAATAAAAGGTAAAGGTTCCCCTCGCACATATGTGCTAGTTGTTCCCGACTCTAGGGGGCAGTGCTCATCTCTGTTTTAAAGGCAAAGAGCCAGCGCTGTCCGAAGACCTGTCCATAGTCATGTGGCCGGCATGACTAAATGCCAAAGGCACTCGGAACGCTGTTACCTTCCCACCAAAGGTGATCCCTATTTTTCTACTTGCATTTTTTACGTGCTTTCGAACTGCTAAATTGGCAGAAGCTGGGACAAGTAACGGGAGCTCAACCCGTGGCACTAGGGATTCGAACCACTGAACTGCTGACCTTTCGATCGACAAGCTCAGCATCTTAGCCACTGAGCCACCGCATCCCTAAGTAAGAATACCTACAGTCTATTATGCAAAACTTTTCATACATTTTTGTTAGCTCTTCACCTTAGCCTGCCTTGATTTTGTGGCTTCTGTGAGATCAAAAGTATTCCCCCCCCCAGAAACTCACTGTTAAAACAATGCACTTTACCTGGACAGGTGGGTGGGGTAGGTTCATTTGCTTTAGCTCTCCTATGTTTACTGTCTGGGACCAGGACAAGCATGAGAGAAAATGTCAAAGCACTGTAACATGGTACAAGTGACATTTTCATTCAGTTTAGAATTCTCTCTCTCCCCCCGCCCACCCCAATCCATTATTCGTCATATGGCTTGTAATGGCTAACCAGTTCTGAGTCTGAGGCGAGATGTTCCCTCCTTAGTACTAGGCTGAAGTGAGAATAGAAATGTTATCATTTGAGAATTCCATTTATTATTAAAATGTCTGTTTTTATTTGAGCTTTTGAAAATTCAGAAACAGGTGAAAGCCTCTTATGCTCCCTGTCTCCTAATCTTTAATACTTAGGAACAGACCCAAGTTATATGGCTGAAGAACCAAAAGAAGCCCTCCAGACAATGCATTTCTGGATCTTAAGCTGTCCATATGTCATTTGTGAGCAGCTTTCTGAGTTAATAGGGCTTATATTATTTTTTGTTGTTGTTCAGTTGCTAAATGTGTCTGACTCTTCAGGACCCCATGGACCCTAGCACATCAGGCACCCCTGTCCTCCACGGCCTCTTGGGGTTTGCCAAATTCATGTTCATTGCATTGAGGATACTATCTAACCATCTCATCCTTTGCCATTCCCTTCTCCTTTTGCCTTCAAACTTTCTCAACCATCAGGGCTTTTCCAATGAGTCCTCTCTTCTCATTGGAGAGCAATGAAGATGATTTAAGGAACTGGAGACTAAACATGTAAAGAACGGTTGCTGGAATCCGGTATGTCTAGCTTAATGAAAAGAAGGACTAGGGGTGACATGATAGTAATGTTCCTATATCTCAGGGGCTGCCACAAAGAACAGGGGATCAAACTATTCTTCAATAGGGCAGGATGCAATGGATGGAAAATAATCAAGAAAAGAAGCAACCAGGAAGAAATTTCCTGACAGAACAATTAATCAGTGGAACAACTTGCCTCCAGAAGTTGTGAATGCTCCAACACTGGAAGTTTTTAAGAAGAGATTGGACAACCATTTATCTGAAATGGTATAGGGTTTCCTGTCTGAGCAGGGGGTTGGACTAGAAGACCTCCAAAGTCCCTTCCAACTCTGTTATTCTATTCTAATTATATGGACATGGTGGCCAATATATTTGAGCTTCAACTCATGTTACACTTTATGGCCAAGAGCTGGCCTGCTGTTTTTCCTTTAAGGGACATGTTCACATACTTGAACATGGAATGTTAAGTTTCCTGAACATAAACAAATGTCTATTTCAAGACTGTACCATTAAATTGGAAATGGTCCTCATCTAATCCCAGTTGGAAAGGAAATAAGTTTGGGATATACGCTTCAGTAAAAAGGAACCTAGACAGCGGGTGGGGGGTGGGGAGGAGCTTAACCTTTCCCATTGTTAGCACTATTGTTCTCTTTTAGCAATTGAATCCTTAATGATTTCTATATGTGTACAAGTGGAGTTTTAATTTCATGTATTGTTTATTTTGATTGCCCAAGCAGTTCTAAATGACAGAATTCTAGAAACTAGGTCTAGAATGAAGCAAACAACATTTTTAAATAGGGGATATATTTCCAAAACTTTTTTTAAAAGGCACAGTTGAATAAAACAACACCACAATTTTATTTTATAAGAAAATGAAGAAATTTGGTGTAAAAGTTGGTTGAAAATGTAGGCTTATTCATTTCCCCTCCCTTGTAGTATCTAAATATATAAAACCACACCTCCTGAGTGGCTTCAATGTGATCATTTAAAAACAAAACGAGAGTTAGTTTGATACAATGGTTAAGGCAACAAGCAAGAAGCCAGGAGACCATGAGTTCTAGTCCCACCTTGAGCATAAAGGCAGCTGGGTGACCTTGGGCCAGTCACTTTCTCTCAGCCCTAGGAAGGAAGCAATGGCAAATCACCTTTGAAAAATCTTGCCAAGAAAAGCGCAGGGACATATTCAGACAGTCTCAGAGTTGGACACGATTGAATGGAAGGGGGGAAAAAAACCCCAAGACAGAGTTGTTGCTTACAGACTATGTTAAACCATAATGCGATTTGTTTAATTTGTTTAAAGTGTGAATCCAAAGTTTAGAGTTAGGTCATTAGGATTGGTTCAACAAACCATAGCATGTGAGCCTAATCTAAGTATTGTCTCCTTTGCCAGGTAAACTAATTTGAAAACATATAATATGTTTCCTATTTTTTTTCTACATTTCTCCTCTTTGTTTCTTTAGCATTTTACTAAGTATTTGCTCAATTTGCATTGCCAGCTGGGCCCAGACATGGGTACCAATGTCTAATTGAAACAGGCAGGGCCATGGAGGTTCCAGGAGTTTTTTCTTTATATAGAAATAGAGACATAAGGAAGCAGTTTGGATACAGTATAAGCCAGGCCTTCAGAACAGATGAGCACTTCGACTTTGAGGGCTTTAACCTCCCTGATTTTTAAAATATTCTTTCTTGGGTGAGTCTCCCTCCTTCTCAAGTTTTAGCATGGCAAGGCTTTCTGTATTTGATGCATTGTTCCCATCTAGATTTCTATTTGCTAGCTAGTGAAAACTTACTGACTCATTTTTTTTCAGATATGCTCAGAATAGTGCAATGGGAATATAGAAGTGATCTGTTTTATATTTATCAGGAAACTTAGACAGTTGTAGCAGTATCAGTTTGTAAATGCAAAGATAGCTGTCCATTTATATTTGAACTGGTCAGTTAAATCCTTTAAGGTAGGGCTGTCAAACCCGCGGCCCATGGGCTGGATGCAATGGCACTGGCCACGCACTGGCCACGCCCACATCCGATTTAGCGAAGGGGAAAAAAGTTGTGATACATCACGTGACGATGCTGTGACGACACAAGTTTGATACTTGTGCTCTAGAGCACCTCCATGGACTATTTTCAAATGTTCAGGGAAACTAGGGGAAACCCACGGGAACATCTTCTTGGGCTACCAGAGAAGGGATGCAGTCTACATGCAGTAAACATATAAATAATTGTAAATATCTGAATCTGCACAGCTCACTAAGCCACAAAGCCTGGTTTATAGTCCACAAAGTCTGAATCCACAATCATGCTAAGTCAGAAACATACTAAGAATAATGTCTATGGAGATTCTCAGTCATCCAGGTCATAATTGTCTCAAAGGTGCTTTTTCAAAAGAAAACTGGACCATTTTTCCTTGAGGAAGGAAAGCTTCACTGATGAAGCTTCTTGGATGAGAAGCGAAATGTCTTCTTCCTCAAAGCAAAACGGTCCAGTTGCCTTTTGAAAAATCATCTTTTAGAATACTAGGAAGAAGTTGAAGTATAACCTTGGCCCTTGTACAAAACTAGGGATGAAATCCAGCAGGTTCTGGAGAACCGGTAGTGGAAATTTTGAGTAGTTCAGAAAACCGGCAAATATCACCTATGGCTGGCCCCAGAGTGGCCAGGAGTGGGGAGGGAATGGGAATTTTGCAGTATCCTTTCCCTGGAGTGGGGTGGGAATGGAAAATTTGCAGTATCCTTCCCCTCCCATGCCCACCAAGCCATGCCCACCAAGCCACACCACACCACATTCACCAAACCATGCCCACAGAACCGGTAGTAAAAAAATGTGGATTTCACCACTGGTACAAAACCCAACCAGTCTCTTATACTGGCATTGAGACAGCAACTTCTATTATATAAGTTTCTATCAGTCACCAAGAGAAATATCTTATTTTGCCCAAAAGAATATTATTTTATTTATTTATTTTTATTTATTTATTTATTAAATTTTTATACCGCCCCCTCTCCCGAAGGACTCGGGGCGGTGAACAGCCAAAATTAAAAACACACAATACAAATATTAAAATACATTAAAACGAAATTAAATTATCTTTGGCTTCTCCAATTTAAAACCCCTTGCCCATAAAATTCCCCAATTAAAATTTTTTTAACCCAGCCCGGCTTGTTGAAATAAAAAAGTCTTCAGGGTCCGGCGGAAGGTCCGGAGGTCTGGGATCAGTCGTATTCCTGGGGGTAGCTCATTCCAGAGGGCGGGTGCCCCCACAGAGAAGGCTCTTCCCCGGGGGGTCGCCAGCCGACATTGCCTGACAGACGGCACCCTGAGGAGGCCCTCTCTATGGGAGCGTGTTGGCCGGTGGGAGGTTATCGGAGGCAGAAGGTGGTCTCGTAAGTAACCGGGTCCGAAGCCATGGAGCGCTTTGAAGATGAGAACCAACACCTTGAAGCGCACTCGGAAGACCACTGGAAGCCAATGCAGCTCGCGCAGTGACATTTGTATAGATGTCACAGTCAGGAAGGGGGATGAATCATCAGCACACATACCTGATGTGTGCCTTTGTACTATAAAAATTTATGGAACACCAACTATTTGATAGATTGCAGAAAAGCTTCTCTTGTTCCACCTTTCTCTTTTCCTTCCACCTCTTTGACATACTGTTTTCCTTCTGTAGATAACAATCAGAGTGACAGAGGCATCAACGCTTGACTTACCAAATAAACCAGTTATTTTATAATTAAATAAACAATAGCTACCAATATATGGGTCAACAATTGCTATGAACTGATCCAGGATGCATATAGATCAGAGCAAAAGAGTTGTGGGTTTTTTTTAAAAAAAATAATGAGGCTTTGGCAAGATGGTGATCTGCTCAGATGTAATGTCTGTCAACAAAGAGAACCAGTAAGATGACATACAGATTATATTGTTACTCTGTGGTAAAATGGGTTGCCGATACATTTTATAAATAAATAAAATATTGTTTGGTATTGCACTTGGAATTTGAGTGGTAATCATACTTCGGAAAGAGGAAAAACCCTGTTCTTTTCTCCCTTCTCCCACTGTCTCATAGCTGACATTTTGGCTTCAGGAGAAGCTGTTATAGATCTGGGGAACTGGGCTTTGAGTAGAAATGATTTACCCTCACATCAGGTAGAGATTTGTGCTGACACATTAATTCAATTGGAAGATATATAGAGATTAATTCTAATGTCAAAGATTTCTTCAGACATTTCAACAAGGAATGTTACAAATGTGATGTTTGTGATGTTAAGAGCCATGGTGGCACAGTGGTTAGAATGGAATACTACAGGCTAACTCACAGGTAACTCCAGTTTGATTCTGAGCAACTCAGGGTTGACTAAGCCTTCCATTCTTCCAAGGTCGGTAATATGCCGACTCTGTAAACCACTTAGAGAGAGCAGTAAAGCATTGTGAAGTGATATATAAGTCTAAGTGCTATTGCTTTCACTAATAACATCTCTCAGAAGATGCTGAACTGGATTTGTTTCAAAGAAAATATAATGATATAATGGAAAGGTTTGAAAAGCAAGAACTAAGAACAAGTTGTATAAGATGATGATTAAAAACCCCTCCAATTAGCTGGTGGCTTGCCAAGAAGAACTGCAACAGACCAGGCACCCAGGATGAAAATATACATGTACTGTACCTTATCTAGAAGATTAAAAAAATAGGGTTGTTGCCATAGAATACATCCTTTCAAGAGCTGTTTCAATGAAATCTAGTGACTTTAAATATGCAGTGTTCTATATCCCTTCTGAGTACACTACATATTTTGAAGTCCCAACTACTTAATTCTGTCATGTTTTGGGGATTGGGGCTCTGATTGTGATAAAACATTACAAATAGACTGGAATACAAACATTGTGGAATTGGAAACAAAATCTAATTTAGTTTCCAGATTTGCCTCTAAGGACAAAAATTTCATGAGCTACATCTCATGGCCAGGCACTAGGAAATGATGACCTTATGTTCCATTTGGCTTATTCCTGGATATTGGTGAAAGACAATTCTATGACTTGATATGGCTGACATGGCTGTCAACTGTTTTAAACAAAGCATGGACTGTCAAAGGAACAACAGCTCATTGAAAAATTGTATTCATTTGATTGGAGAGTTAATTGGACAGATTTTCTACAAATATATTTCATGAAAGGGACCAGGTGAGTCCTTCCCTCTTTTTAAAATTTTTGCAGCCAAGGCAGAAGGACCCATTTTGTTTTAACTGGTTTTTCTATTTTGTGTGGATTTTTTTCTTTTGTTTTTTAAGGCATCCATGGGGGACAAGGATAAAACATGCAATGTTCCTTTTGTATTTAAATGGTGACTGACATTGCCTTAGAAATATATAAGGGACGGAGCTTGTGAAATGACATCACAGTCAGATTTCAGCATTTTGATGAAATACCAACTGGCTTTGTTACTCTTGGTTTGTTTAAGTATGTTTTTAAACAACTTGTGGATGTATTATGAATTTTTGTAACATTCTATTGTACAGATATGTCTTTTCCACCCAAATTTTGTTGATATAGTTTTTGATTTTGTAAATTTTGAATTTAGCCAGCATTTAGTCAGCACTCTCCACTCTAGTCTCCACTCTAGAAAGTAACTTAGATATAATATTATTGATTTTATTAAATGGAAATAATATTTCTTTCCAGGAACATGTCAAGCGTCAAGTACTCCTCGACAGAGAGCCCTATATGATGACCATGACAACACAGAGCCTTGCGTAAAAACCCATGACGGGGGCGGGAGGGGGTTTGACAGGCGAAAAGTCAGGAAGAGACCATGCGGCGGCGCATGGTGGAGCGGGGTGATGCGAATAGGAAAACACATTCATGGTTGCAGGTGACAAGCGGTGTATGGAAAGGGGGAACCAGGATAACGAGCGGTCAGAGGAGTGCATCGGTGACATCAATAACATCACATACCAGCGTCCTCCCTGGAAGGAGGGAGAAAGCGGTGGATTTGAATATGCTACAGCTGGAACCCATCCCACGGCTGATAAAGCTGAGAAGGCGGAGCATCCAGCCGACTCCGTCTTTGAGCTGTATTCACGGTGCCAGCGTTTCCTGTAAACTGCCGCGTATCCAAGATTAAACCGGGTTGTATTTGCCGTTCCATATTGTGTGCGTGTCGTGCATTACTCAGCTTTGGACAGGCGGTTCCAGAGGCACTGAGAGAACGTGGAATGGTTGAAAGGAATCATGGGCTGGAGAAAGATTTTTTTGAGAAAGTAAATATAATGAAGTCTGAAGGTTTTTTCCTTGCAAAAAACTCAATTTTCCCGGATCAAAAATATATTTTGGCTAAAAGCCTAGTTAATCAGATTTATATAAATAGAAATTTGCATTCTGTCAAAGAAATAGTGATTTTAATTAAGTAGTTCTCTATTTTTTGTACTAAAACAAATAAATTTAGTCCCTGAAGGACATTACATATTATTGGTAATTAAAAATGGAGATTGCTAAATGGGCTTCATAAATTTGTGTGATCCAAACAAACCTGACTTTGCAAATATTTTGGGGTTGCAGGTTGTGGTTAGGGGTTTTAATTTAATTTAGGATCCCTTCATTGGTTGGAATAGGATCAAATATTGTCAGGGTTTATTTGGTTTTGCTTTATTTTTAATCCTATATATGTTAGCTCTGTAAGCTCTGTAAGGAACCTATTTAAGTTCCTTTGGAACTGAGCAGCACAGAATCCAAAGCAAGCAAATAAATACGTTTCAAGAAAATAAGGATTCCCCAGACTTAGAATGCTTTTCATGCCTACATCTGGAAACTTGAGTTGATATATATGGCAACATTAAATTTATACAAGCAAGAATATACACAAAGCATATGTCCAAGACTGACTTTTTTTTAAAAAAAGATTTTGACTGATGATTATTTCATGTACGGTAAAAATGTTAAAAAGCACATCACGACTACATTCTCAATGAGAAAATATGAAACTATTCACTTAATTTACAAGTAGTAAATCTTCGACAACAGTTGAAGATAGACTATATAGTCAATACAATAAGTTGCATATAGAAAGTCTCTGACTTTCCCTATGTTAGGGAAATGAGCTCAGAGATTCCACAACATATTACAGTATCCGCTTTGGAGCACCACAGCTACAGTCTGAAGAGGAGGGCTTCCCCCAAAGGAGGCTAGTGCAACTGCCATATTGAGTCCTAAGCCTAGTGAAGGTTGAGCAGGTCTTATGGGGTAGATTATCTTTTTGGTTCAGCTGTATAGCATGGAGTATTGAGACATGCTAGAGGAGCAATCGAGGCCCATTCTTGCATCCCAGGCCTGAAGCTGATTAAAATTGTTATCCAGGAGGTTTCTGGTTATCCTAATAGGTGGATATCTGCAGTGAAGCCTGTTGTTTATAGCATCAATAATATCTGCATTGATTGGTAGGTGAATATTACTAATTATTTCCTTATGCTCTCATAATAGAGCATTTTCCCGTCAGAAATGTGGTGAAGGAATATGATTCAAAACTGGTAACCAGAAAGTGGGTGGTGGTGGTGGAAGTCTTATTGTACAAAATATGATGTCCATAGTGTGATTCAGCTCTGTATTGATCAGTATAGTATAGCTACTATTGGACAAGGATGGTATTGGATGATATTGGACAAGGACAAGGATTTGTCTAGGATGGTATAAGGTCTCGGGCAGGGGTGGACTAGAAGACTTCCAAGGTCTCTTCCAGCCCTGTGATTCTGCAATTCTGAATATTATATCTGATTGTGGAACATGCAGAAGACGACAAGGGCTAGATTTGACAAGAAAATCTGATGGATGTATCCAGGAGGACATTTTACTGTTTTACATTCTATTACTCCTTCTTAGCCGATACCTTTTTAATCATACATCATTTATGTTTTTTCCATATAAATTGTTGCATTACTACAATACTTGAGCACAAACATTATATGGCCCATGAGACAATGGCCAAAGAGAGTCCCTTGCTTCATAGGTACAGTCAAGGCAAACATTTCAAGGCCAGTCTTGTTACTCTTGGGATCTGTCACGAAGTCTCAAATGTCTCTTATAATGGAATTTATGAGGTGCTCTAGAAACTTTCTTATCAGGGCAGGGAAGGATTGTGGAGCCAGCTGTAATCTTGTTTAGGCTTCTAAAATACACTATGAGATGACAGAGAGAAAGAGAAAGACAGAAAAGCAACCTAATATTTTTAATAATGTTTGCTCTGGTTCTTGGAAAAATATTGTCTTGATTTTATTTCTGGAATGTCTTTTGTCCTTTGCTTTTGTCCTTGTTGAAAGTCTATAGGCATGATATAAGACATTAGCAGTTTTTTGTGCAAGCTTACTTTTCACTGCTAACTATGCATGGCTATTAATCTTGTTCCGATATAAATGTGAAGTCAGGTACAGGTTATTAAAAAAACTTTTGCTTGGTGATGTTTCGTTGGTTTATTAATGAATTGATTCTACCTTAATAAGAATATCAAACCATAGCTAAATACCTGTACCAATATACTTTACTTTGCCTTGGAAAACATATATACACAGACTCCTACCACATGAACATGTACATATATATATATATTATTTAATTGCAGAGGGATTATGCAAGTTATGTAACAGCAAATTTCAGGTAATAATAAATGCCACTGGCTCTGACAAATATAACTATGCAACACGTGGCTTTATAAATATAACCTTCTCTGTATTTTCTTCCTCTACAAAAGATTGGGCAGTGGTCAGTTTACCCATCTCCCTCCCTCCCTCTCTCCCTCTCTCTCTCTCTCTCTCTCTCTCTCTCTCTCTCTCTCTCTCTCTCTCTCTCTCCCCCTTGCTCCTTCTCCCTCCCTCTCATATCTGATTGTCTGTCATAGGTTCTTTTACATACACCCAAGTCAATGGGTTTCAAAACCCAAGAGGGCCAATAAAACCACCCAGGTACCTAGGCAACACACAAGCACTCAAAGGCTACTATTCACAGCTCACTACTCCACTCTTTCCCATTACTACATCTCCTCTCACTGTTTAAAGGACAGGGCAACAATCATTTTGTAATCAGCCTGTTCTCTCACACTATGTTTACTGTGTACAACTCAGAGGCATACATAATGCTCCCTTCTATTTTTTTTCCATCACCACAATTCTGTAAAAGTGGTTTAGTAAAGTGGGCTTTTGTAACCCTATAGCCTTTTATTGGAACTGAACCTTTGTTGTATAAACTTTCTAAACCAGCAGTCATGTAGAAACTAAGGTCTTATAAAATATCAACAGATATTAGTGACTTCTCTCTAAAGAGAACCTAGGCCTGCCAGAGAAGACTTTTTTTTTTGACTCACAATATCACAGAATGAAAGTTTTCATGTGTATGTGTGAGTGTGTGATGGAAGGAGCTGCTTCTGAAGATTATAGCAGGTATGATGGTGGCATGAAGGGTGAAAACATTGATCCAGTGTAAAAGCAAACCTTTTCAGCTTTTCCTGCATTATTTTTATCCAGTGTTTCTTGGTTTATTACTGTTTTAGTAAGAATGATATATGAAGTCTATTGCTATATATTGGTTTCTGTAGAATGGGCAACCCAGGATGAATGTTAATCCAGGTTAGAGTGAATGAGTCCTAAAAGTTGACTCAAATTTTGCCTGAAACAATAATCTCCTTACATCTAATGAAATTAACTGCAATTTCAGTGCATATCACTGAACAATAAAACATAACACAGGACCATTGGGCATTATTCTAACTCAAGATTAGCATGGTTAATGTGGCATGAGTCCATAAGGTTATCAATTGGCCATACTAAGCTCAGTTGACAGAAAAATCTTAGGTGTAGCAATAACTGAACTTTACAATGCTTGTAAATTTATTAGGTAACTTGTAGTTTAATATCAGAACTGTACGGAAAATACATTACCAGATTCAAATGACCAGGCTTTAGTTATTCATACAGCATTAAAGAAAAATAAACAGTAAAGTAATATTCTTCTAGCAACACATAAAACTCACTTTTCAGTTAAGATTATAATAGATTTGCCTGGGCATTACAGTCTAATCCCTCCTCAGTTTCATTACTAAGAAATTATGAGTGTTATACTCTTGCTTTTTAAAACATAGAGAAATGTGAGTGGTGGTGGTAGTGTCATAAATTCTTACAAGCTGATTTAGACAAGAATTTCATGAAGAGATTCTAAACTTCTGTAGTTGGAAAAACTGATCAAGACTTGAGAAAATGGTTCTGCTTTTATTTAATAAGGTTTGGTGATTCCACAAGCTACAGCAGCTCAACCCAGCTGGTGCTCATGCTAGCTAGACTATAATTTGTACGATTCAGCCTGGTGCAGGACATAAAACATATTTCTGCAGTCAAGTTAGAAATCTTTATTTTTGCATGAGAACATCCTTGATATCAAACTAATCATCTTGGGAGAAAGAAGGAAGGCCAGAAGCATAATCAGTTCCTTTACTTACAATGGCTGCTAGTAATTGGGAGCTGAATTATACACAGTGCAAGTGGAAAAATTCGGATGAAGGCAGCTCTATGAGCATTGGGGTGTAAACATCCTCCCTTTGAGAAAAACTGGACTCATTGGCTTGGAGAAAGGTGATCTGAGAGAGACATGACTGGATGCTCACAATAGCATGGAGAATATGGACAGTATCCAACCCTTGTCCCATGCCAGGGTCAGACATTTTTCAATGTATGGAAACTGGAAAGAGATTTATAACCCAACTGTAGAAAGTGTTGGTCACTCATCTGGACAGCTTTAAAGGAGGGTTGTTTAAATTCATCAAGGAGACGGTTATTAAAAATGATTAGTCTTTATGACTCAGTGTTATATCTATACTGTCAAAAGTGATGGGTACAATGGCAGAAGGTTTGACTTTAATGCTGGAGATTATGTCAAAGAGCGATCTAATCACTGTGTGAAACAAAATCCTGGAGTAACATGGGTGTCGACTTAATACACCAGAATTGTTCTTATGTTTTCATAAAATGAAAATAAGGGTTTTTATATCAGGGGCAAAATTCAATTTTTTCCCCTACTGGTTCTGTGGGCGTGGCTTGGTGGGCGTGGCAGGGAAGGATACTGCAAAATCCCCATTCCCACTCCATTCCAGGGGATGGATACTGCAAAATCCCCATTCTCTCCCCACTCCAGGGGAAGGATATTGCAAAATCTACATTCCCACCCCACTCTGGGACCAGCCAGAGGTGGTATTTGCCGGTTCTCCGAACTACTCAAAATTTCCGCTACCGGTTTTCCAGAACCTGTCAGAACTTGCTGAATTTCACCCCTGTTTTATACACTTGAAGCAATGAATGTACATTTCGGAGGACTCTAAGTAAAATGCATGTCTTATCATGTTCTTTGTGCCATTCCTAGCCTAGTTCCAGACTTATGCAGGCAATGTGGCAATAACAATCTACCTTTCTGTTTTAGGAACAGAATAAGCAAAGGTTTCTCTAAAGGATTAGAATGCTAATCTCATTATCAAGCCAGGCTATGGAGTAAATTTACCACAGAATCATCTTCTGAAGTAAATTATTCTCTCATAATATTATTTTGAGTGTTCAAGGGATACCTTTGTAAATTTCTTTTCCATTTCATTCTTGGAGTGAGACAGGTATGGAAGAATAGCGAGAGAGCGAAGGATGTGATGGAATTTCACAGATTGTTAGTGACTGCAAAGGAAACCTCTGGAGGCCTTACAAAATATATATTTCACCTGTATTTTTCTTATTCTGAGGACTAGAGAAACCAGAGCAAAATCAGAAGTTGTTTTGTGTGTCTGGGTGTATGTTTTAATACTACAGCTGTTCTTCTACAGTAGTTCTCGACTTAAAACAGTTTGTTTAGAGACCATTTGAAGTTACAACAGCACTGAAAAAGTGGCATATCATTTTTCACACGAGTGTTGCATTATTATCACAATCATTTGATCAAAATTCAGTGCTTGACAACTGACTCATATTTATTATGCATCATGTGATCCCTTTTCGTTACCTCCTATCAAGCAAAGTCAATGTGGAAGCCAGATTCACTTAACCATTTTATTAACAACTGCAGTTGTTGATTCACTTAACCACGGTGGCAAGAAAGGTAAAATGGGGCAAAACGTACTTAACAATTGTTTCACTTAGCAACCAAAAATTTGGACTTAATTGTAGTCATAAATCGAGGACTACCTGTGGACTTTTTCTTACTTTCTAGGTCTTGGAAACTCTGGAGTTTGGGTCCAAAAGATATAATAGCAACATACTCAAAATATTCAAACAAAGATTTCAAGAGTGCCCAAGTTTCCAAAATTAGAGGGATCCACTTACAGCTCTTTTGTAAAGTTAGTCACTTAACTAAAATAGAAAGAGACCTATAGTATTTCCACCATTGTGACATATGCATCCATGTTATCCACAGATACAGCAGAACTGTGATGTTTGCCTTATCTTGGATTTTGTAACATATTGCAGGAATACACTAGTGGCCAAAATTGTGGAAACCTTTTGGGAAAAGTGTATTTTTGAAGTTTGATGGCTAATAACACCACTTTTGGGGGGAGTGTCATATTCCACTGCTGGAATGGCCTGGGAATAGCCCAGATCTTAACCCAATTGAAAATCTATGAAGCTGACTAAAGAAACTTGTTAGTTAGAAGTGACCCAGCAATAAAACCCAGTTAATAGAAGCAATCATTCAATCTTGGTTTCACATTATAATAGCTGCAGAACTAAAAGACTTGGTTCACTCCACGGGAAGACATTGTAAGGCTGTAATTCATGCTAAAGGTTACCCAACTAAGTATTAACTGACATGGTGATAATTTTTGCATATCTCATTTTTTCTACTTTTCTCCTTTATACTGTAACTGCTATTCTAATAGCAAATCCTTCATAAAATTATTGCATTGCATTCTTGATTAAATTATCTTTCCCAGTAGTGAAATCTGAACTGGTTTGCTACCGATTCGCTGGCCATGCACGTGCGCTGTGTGCCAAGCAAACACATTGCACATTTAAAAAGCTACCAGTTCGTTTGAACTGGTAGTTAAAAAAAGCTATGATCTGATGATCAGCTGTGCTGTGTAGTTTAGTTTTACTGCTTTCTAGCGAAGCTAAACCACACGGCACAGCTGATCCTCCCTGCTGCTTGCCAAGCCTCCTTTTGGTGCATGCTGCGTGCGCTAGCATGCACAGTACTCTCCACAAGAAGGCTCGGGAAGGTAAGTAGAACAACGGTGGGGGATCAGCTGTGCTGCGCAGTTTAGCTTCGCTAGAAAGCAGGATTTTCTGCTTTCTAGCAAAACTAAACCGTGAGGCACAGCTGATCAACAGATCATAGCTTTTTAAAACTACTGGTTCGACCAAACTGGTAGTTTTTATCACTACCGAACTGAATGAACCGGTAGCATTTCACCCCTGATTTTCCATTGATATATAATATTATGGTACTATTCTAAAAAAAAAAAAAAGTGGTGTTATTGGCTAACTTTAGAAACTTTTCCCAAAAGGTTTCCACAATTTTGGCCACTACTGTATAATACTCATTACAGCATGCGCCTCAACATGAGGTATGACTACAGAAATGACTTTTGTTCTGAGAACAGGATGAGCAAGGTGGGGAGAGTTTCTCAAAAGGATTAAAGTGCTAATCCCATTATCAAGCAAGAATGTGGAGAACAGAACAGAAAAGAATCATCTTTGAAGCATCTTGCTCTTACCTAATACTACTTTGAGCATTTAAGGAATGCCTTTGTAAATTTCTTTCCTGTTTCACTCTTGCAGAGAGAGATGGAAGAATGGTGAAAGAGGCAAGCATGTGGGTAGAATTTCACAGACTGTTAATGACTGCAAAAGAAAGCTCTGGCAGCCTTACAAAATATATATCACCAGGATTTTTCTTTCCCTTCCAAATTACAGAAACATCAAATTCATCCACAATGTTCTTTGAGGCCAAGAGTCTGTGAGGGGGAGCAGGAAAGATCTACATGCAGATTTTGGGCACTTTTCTTATTAAGTTCATTTCCAGTTTGAAAGGCAAACAGAGGGAAACCAGTTTCGGGGTCACAAGGAAGCCAACTTTATTGCTGCTTTGATTTATGAATATGGTATATAAATAGGTGTGCAACTGGAGAACCTACACTTGGTTTTTAGATCCATCTTGGAGGCCAGGCTCCACCAAGTGTACGATGCGAATGAAGAATCAGTGTGTGGCAGGACAGAATTTTATTTAAATTAATTTAAATTAAAATGTAAGATACATTACACTAAGAACAGCCAATGTGGTGGTTCCCAAAAATTTATTCATTAATAATAACAGTAACAATAACAAATAGAACAATCTGAATAAATTTGATTCAGGATGAAAGCCTCTTCAGTGAACATTAAAAAGTTAGTATTTGTGACATTAAATATTATAATTTGGCAGCAACTTTTGCACTGTGTGTGTAAGTTCTACATTAAACATTTTATCTACTATTCGCCCCTCTGTACTTCTCACTTACTGTATAGAACCATAGAGTTCAGAGGTGTTGCCACAAGACACCCAAATGGGACATCAACTCCACTGTTACAGATTGCCAGGAACATTGCAAAGGCCTCCACTTGGACATCTCATTAAATTAATGTCACAAGCTGTGCAGACTTTGAATGGATTCCCAGTTCTATTTAGTTCAACTGCCTGATCCACTATGGGATATGCCATATTTATGGCATATGATCTGTCCTAGATCTTTCTTATTATTATCTGGGCATCCAAATTTATTTAAATTTATTTATTTATAAAATTTGTTTGCCACCCACGTCACCACGAAGCTATATTATGATACTAGGAAACTGGATTTTCTAATCAAGAGATTACTAAAACTACCGTCCAATGTGCTAAATGTTATATTAGATTGTTTATATGAGTTGTCAAAGAAAATGTTAAAATAATGCCTAAGGAAAGTCTTTAAAACATAATTTCTTTGTTTAGCATAACTTTAAAAAATGATAATCTGTTTTGTAAAAAATGTTTGAAGTTCTTAAATTTATCCCTTGGAGGTTTTTAGAATTCCTTTAAGCTGCTAATCACCGCACATTAAGGCCGCTCAGTTGAAATAGTTGTGGAACAACATTTGGGAGATTATACGTTTTTATCTGAATTACAGGCATATCAAATGGACTGTGCATAATTGAGATGCAAACACATCATCTTCCAAAATATGTTTATGACAAATTTACCAACTGGGACCTAAACAATGCTACAAGTTAATTTTTTTTAGAGCGGGGTCATTTTATTTTATTTTTTTAATGTAATGTTATTAAGAATTCTGATGAGAGTAGTAAAATGTAATACAAATTAAACTCAAGAGAAGAGAGGGGAAAGAAAGAAATAATAAAAGCTGCAAGGTAAAAGATAAAGGAGAGAAGAAAGAAGTCAGTCAGAATATTATAAAGAAAGAGAAAAGAGGTGTATAAATAAAGAAGAGGCTTACAGCCTTCAGTACAACAAATTTCCACAGCAGTGGGAGCAAGAAAATGGCAAATATCACATCAGATAGTGAAATGGAGGTTGGCAGGCGACCGCAATGGGCAAGATAGGGAGGAGATGGGGGGGGCGGACGGGAATTGAAGCACTTCTGTGGTCAGAAGTGCAGGGCAGTTATCAAGTGCCCAAATTTTGATCACATGACAGAGGGGCTGCTGTGGCTGTAACTTTGGACCCCAGGCATAAGTCTCTTTGTTCAGTGTCATTGTAACCTCAGACAGTTGCTGAAAGAATGGTCATAAATTGAGGACTGTAATTCATTCAAATATTTTCATAGAGTTTAAGTTCTTTAATTTCTTTTCATTTCTTATTTGTTGCATTGCACAGAGTTCTTTGAGACTTTAATAAGCCTCTTTTTAAAATCTAGCAGAAAAAAATTGTCCAGTTCACTCTTTTGAATTATTATTTGTATTTCTATTTTGAATTTTAAAACATCAGCCAATTTTCTTTGTAAAACCAATGAAAATATCCTTTTCCCACTCATTTTCTTAGCCTGTCATCTGTAAATCTTATTTTTGAGCCCATCTCTATCTTATCAGATAAATTTGGTTCTATATCTGTCATTTCTTCACAGTCTATTCATAAAAGCAGATATCATTACTGACATTGTTGAATTGTGGCTACTAATTTCTGCTACATTCTTCAAACATCTCTATAAGTATTTTCATTGTTATAATGTTTTGAATTTAATATTTCTCTATCAGGGCGCAAAGAGAAAATATCTGCTACGAACTCCACGTAGGCATTGGGAAGGGCATCTTGCCAGTAAATGCTCAGCTTCATTCAGTTGCCCCAACTCCACCCCGAATAAGGAGATTAAAGGTTGTTAAAAGGAAATAAAAGTTTTGCATTTTATAGACTTGCATTTTTCTCTCTATCTGAAACATAAATATTCCATCTAAAGTTTCATTTTTAAATCATGAAATTCTTTATGTCTGTTATGTTTCATTTATCCCAACTCTCATTTAACACAAACTGCTTCTGGATACCTTTCTAGGAATTCCAAACAATATTTACATTTTTGAGACCCTCTGTAAACTGGTTGTCTACCTTTCAGAAGATTTTTTTAAAGAAGGATACTAACTGACGATAACAGAATTTGGAATCCTGTAAAATAGCTGATAGTGTTCATTAATGCTTTATAAAACCAGTGTAGTTACCCCTTGGCCAGTCTTTCTTTGGACTGTCACTTCACAGGTTTTACTGATTTAAAGCTTAATTTATTTAACCTACAACTTTTCTCTCTAAAGTTAAATTAGGAATCTCAAGTAATTCTCTTGATCCATGGATTTCTAGGGGTCACCAGAGAAATAGGTTTGATATATAATATTCTAGTGAACTAGCAGCGTACAAAAGAATGCATTAAATACTTTTTTTTTTAAAAAAAGATTCGGCTACAATCCATTTAGTTGCTTGACATGAAAACATTGTGTGGGCTTCCATCTCCCTCGTGTTTTTTTTCTTTTTTTTGCAAACGGTGGAGTGGGGGTGGAGGGGTGCTACAGAAACCTAATTATTAATATTGCCTGATGGAAACCAACCTTGTAAATTTGTGCTGATAAATAACCCTTTCTAGTAATGCTGCATTTAGCAAGGAATATGAAGTGGAGAAAGACATGGCCAGATGCTCTGCATTAACATGAGAATAATATTTAGTATGAACTAGAACTATTAAGCAAGATATATGGAGCTGAGAAGGATGAAAGAGCCAAATCTGGTCTTAAAACAAATCTGAAGCTTAGTGTTATAATAATGATCTCATTTTTTTTCCTTTGGCCTTTTTTGTAATGAGCTTTATAAACCAGTTAATGATATTTATGAGTTGTATGGCCTCGTTGCAGAACCTTCATATCATTAGGCAGGCCAGAGGTCTAATTTGAATGTTGTCTACTCTTTAGAAAAGACATTCACAAAGTGTTGCTTTCACTCTTATCAACTTCCTGTTCACTTTTTTATACACTTATAAGCATTTTATCCTCCTCTCCTCTTATCATGTTTTGCTCCAATTTCATTGAAGTCAAACTTAGATTTATTTCTCCTCCAGAATTGTTTCCATCAACATCCCTTTATTGTATCAAAGGAAGAGATGAGATAACCAAACCATTCCATCAATTTGGCTAGGAGTATCTTCCAATTGGTTCTTTCTGTCTAGAAGTGCCATCTACTGAAATCATCCTGTCTGGCCACTGTAATATTCGTTGTGCTCTTTTAAAAAACAGTCTTGGATTCACAAGACAAATGTCAGGGAAAAACACAGCTTAAACTCTTGTTGTGTAACTGTTATAACCACAAAATATTATAGTTTTCCAGTTTGCATATTTTATCCACTGCTTTCCAAGCTCCCCCTTTTTTTCTTTCTATGTAGCAGTGTCTCTTGGATCTTAGAACATGCCCTACATTTCTCCCTGGCTTAGATAGAAACAAACAAACAATGATAAAAACAATTTTTCAAACATTCAGAAATATTACAATTCCAAAGACAAACATACAAACCTACACAGAAGACTATACCAGTGGTGAAATCCAATTTTATTTTACTACCGGTTCTGTGGGTGTGGCTTGGTAGGCGTGGTGTGGCTTGGTGGGCGTGGCAGGGGAAGGATATTGAAAACTCTACATTCCCATCCCACTCTGGGGTCAGCCAGAGGTGGTATTTGCCGGTTCTCCAAACTACTCAAAATTTCCGCTACCGGTACTCCAGAACTTGTCAGAACCTGCTGGATTTCACCCCTGGACTATACCTATTACCTCATAACTACATTGTAATGTGAGGAAGGTCTTCTAATAAGTGTCACTTTCTAACTGGCATCCCATAAATGAAATTCATCTCAAGAATTCTGTTTTCTTCTACCTGGACTAAAGGATTCCATATCCTGAAATGCAGTAATCACTACTTCAGAAATTTGAAATATTATCTCACTGCATTCAAGATGAGATGGAAGGTTTCTAAGAGAATTGATGTTTCAAACAAAAACATCATTATCTTTAGAGTTAACCTGTTCAAAGGAAGGCATAGAAACGTTCCAGAGAATAATACAGTGAACATTCTTGCATGCTGACTGAAATTTATCACCAGATAGATTGTTAACAACGTACCTTGTATCCAGTGGAGTTTATTTTTTAACACTAGGTTCTAAGCCCTGATATTTATGAAGCATAATGTGTCTGGTTAGTGCATGAATGGGAGCTATAATAGGTCATCCCATGTAGGCTGCCTTCTGTTCTATGATGGAAGAAAGGGAGATGTGAATGGCAAAATAAAGACAGACGTTTATACTTCTACCCAAGCTGTTTTTGACAGTAGGCTGTTTTGTGGAGAATGAAGAGTCCAAAGTACTCCTGTTCTTGTCAGTAGTTTGTCTCCAAGGTCAATAAAGATTAACATTTGCTATACTACAAGTAAAGGAATGTAGAAATAATCTTGCTGAAGAAATGGATGAGTTGTTAAGGGAAAGAAAATTGCAATACAGCCCAGGGAAAGAAAATGCATAAGAAAGAATCTCAAGATAACCCCACCTTGATTTTATTATGTATAAGATGGAACAGAAAGAAATTCTGTCACTCAAAATTCTATTACTACATACAGCAGTATAGTACAATTTTTATAATCCACACGGTGTCTGATTTCTGATTTGATCTACATTGATGGCCTTGCACCATGAGAAGAAGGGATACTAACAACTTCAGTTAATCCCCACACCTATTTGCTGTTTCGCCACAAAATGGAGAGGCTAGCAATTTATAGAGGATGTTGATGGAAGCAAAGTGTGAGAAGCAAATTCTGAAAACTGAATTTTCAAATAGGTTTAGGACAGGGATCAGCAACCTGTGGCTCTGGAGCT
The DNA here is from genome assembly GCF_059756535.1 of Pantherophis guttatus. Classification (NCBI taxonomy): domain Eukaryota; kingdom Metazoa; phylum Chordata; class Lepidosauria; order Squamata; family Colubridae; genus Pantherophis; species Pantherophis guttatus. Next base: position 193,021,966 of record NC_142064.1, read on the forward strand.
GCATGTGGCTCTTTCACCCCTCTGCTGGGGCTCCCTGTCACTCAAAATATGCGTCACAACTGCCAATGTGCGACACCTGCCGGCACACGATTCATCTAGCTTTTCAACCCCTGGTAGGCCAACCATGGATAAGTCCAAGAAAAGAAAAGTTTCAGAAGAAAACAGAACATTTAATTCAACTACGTATGCTAGTTTTGTGACCGCTCAAGAAATAGTCAGGCACGGAAGAGTTTTGTCACTCCTGGTGTTTTCTTTACTGTGGCTCTTTGAGTGTTTAAGGTTACAGACCCCTGATTTAGGAAATGTTACCAAGAGAATGTTATCTGTTTCTGATTATGTCAAGTAAGGGACAATATTTACACAAATAAAGATTCAAAACAGACAAACAAAGTAAAAAGTCTCATGCTGCATTATTATAGAGTTTCATTTTAGGATAGTTAAATGCTTAGTGACTAATAGCTAATGCAAAAGTAATTAGTTTAAGTAGTAACTGATTGCATTTTAGCAGGAGATCATTCGAGGTATGGAAATATTTGCGAAAGAGAAGAAAGTGTAAGGCACAGCCAGCAATATCAGAATGAAAAGCTTTTGTCTTGATCTACAATGGCTGATAAAATCATCAAATGGATTATCATAATAAAGCGTGGCTTTATCTCATAGAAATTCTGAGAAACCAACGCATAGAGCAGGGTGACCTACTTGTAAGCCTTGATGTGGTCTCATTATTCACCCAAATACCCATTATAGAAGCTCTAGCAACAATCAAAAAGAAATATCAACCACCAAACCACATCATAGAATTGGCAGAGCATTGCCTATCTAACACCTATTTCATGTACAAAGGGCAAAGATACAAACAAATGCAAGGGGCACCAATGGGATCACCGCTCTCCCCAGTTATTGCCAATCTGTTCATGGAGGGATTAGAAATTAGGGCGTTAGAACAAACTACTTATAAACCAAAATTATGGCTCAGATATGTAGATGATACGTTTGTCATCTGGCCCCATGGAAAGACAAGCTAGACAATTTTCTACTACACTTGAATAACATGCACTCGAAGATACAGTTCACTATGGAAATGGAGATTTAAAATCAACTCCCATTCTTAGATGTATTAATATACAAGAAAACTGATGGCACCCTAGGACATAGTATCTACCAAAAGAAGACACACACACAAATCGATACCTAAACACACACTCACACCATCATCCTTCGCAAATAAATTCAGTGGCAAAAATTTTAATTACTAGAACTAAACATCTAGCAGATGAGGCACATGTACATACAGAGCTTCAGACTCTCACAGAGGTATTAATGGTAAATGGATTCCACGAAAATAAAATTAGAAGTATAATCCAGCAAGGGACTTTAGGACAGAGCGAAACCCAAGAAAAAGAACAGAATATGGGAAAAGCCATCCTGCCCTATATAAAAGAAACCACCGATAAAATTAGTAAGATATTACAGAAACACAAAATAAAAACAGTGTTCCGCACAGATAGAAAAATATCAATGATGTTAAGAAACCCCAAGCTGGAATTTGAGCTGGAAAATCAAGGGGTATATGAAGTGCCATGTGCCTCCTGTCAGTCATCTTACATTGGACAGACGAATAGATGAATAGGTGTGCGTTTAGAAGAACACAAAAACGCAGTGAAAAAAGAAAAGTGAACTTCTTCCTTGGTACAACACATGAAGGCCACGGGACATAATATCGACTTCAACAATACTAGAACAGTGGTGAAAGAGAAACATCTTAATAAGAGAATAATTAGGGAGGCTATCGAAATTGAAAAGAGGCCACAGAATATGAATAGACGAGATGACGCTTCTAGGTTATCAAGTATTTGGAGACCTGCACTGAGGGAAACTCAAGTTTTAACATCAGAGGATAGGCAGAGATTCCAACAGGCAACCAGTGGTGTTGTAATGCCTGCCAGAGTCCTTCCCTCTTTGCAGATGATAGCTAGCAATAGGGAGAGAGAGAGAACCGAGCCAGAAGATAGGCTGAGATTTCAACAGGCAATCAGCAGTGTTGTGATGCCTACCAGAATCTTTCCTTCTTTGTAATTGACAGTTAGTAATAGGGAACCAGAGAAAGCTGGGCCTTTAACATGCAGTCAGGCTGCAGCTAGGATAATGAAGCAGGAGAAAGAACTGCTGCCCTCCAATCAGGACACAGAGTTGCAGGCTAACCAGCATACGTCAGCAGCAGCGAACATAGAAAAGTGACAACTCCGATCTCGCAGCATACCCACAGCTTCTAAACTGAAAGTAGGGGCCCGAAGATGGCAAGTTAGAGAGCTTGTTGAAACGTTGCCAAAAAGAAAACTTTTAAAGTGTTGGTTAGGATTTTAGCCAGAGTTTCAAAAGACCTTACAAAGTGTTTTGATGGGATTTTGGAGGATTTTAAGATGGGATTTTAAGACAGGATTTTAAGTATTTTAACTAACAGACTTTTAATGATGCGGGAAAACACCCGAGATTTTAACTTTTTACATACACACACCCACAAAAACTTAATGTAGTTACAATAATGTAACTTCTTGCCCTGCGACATAATAAATATTGGAGAAGCTAAGCCCTTTTAAAACCAAATGATATTATATTATTTCTATCATTAAATTTCTAAATGGGAACTAAGCCAGAACTGCCACTGTAAGTAACGGGTATGAAGGTTGATCATAATGTACCGGTAACTTTAAACTTTTGCTTGTTAGGCATATTAGGAGTTCTACCAACTTTTGATTTTGAAACATACATTCTTATCACCATAAATATGTTTGGCTAAACTACTGTATCTGCTTAGGTGACACAGAACATGATATTTGCCTTTCTTCAAAATCTGGAATCACAAAAGCAACGTTTTTAATGCTTTTCCAGTCATTTCTAGTTTGCAAGTCTTTATTATGTTGTATAAATGTCCTGATTTTCTTTGTATAGGTCTCAGACATTAGGACATCTTAGAACAGATCTAAGACCGCATTCTGTCACCGATTGCCTCCCACCGACCGGTACACTCACACAGAGAAGGCCTCCTCAGGGTGCCGTCAGCCAAACAATGTAGACAGGTGACCCCCAGGGGGAGAGCCTTCTCTGTGGGGGCCCCTGACCCCTGGAATGAATTGCCCCCAGACATACGAAGGATCCCCCACCTCCACGCCTTCCGTCGTGCAGTGAAGACCCTGTTATTCCAGCAAGCCACTCTGATGGGATAAATGGTTTTAATTTGGTTTTAATGGGGTTTTAAAATTGGTTTTAAATGAGAGTTTAAATTTGGCCTATGATTTAATTATTTTAATCTGCTTTTAAATTCTATTTTGTACAGTTTTATTATGGCTGTTCACCGCCCTGAGTCCTTCGGGAAAAGGGCGGTATATAAATTAAATTAAATAAAAATAAATAAAATAAATAAATAAGTTCTTGGTGTGCTGTTCTCTGTGCCTTGATGTCTTATCCACACACAACTGGGATGTAATGTCAATTGCATAACATGGAAAACATCTGACTCTACAAATTGATTGTGCAATCGGCAGCATCATTGTACAGGCAAGCATCAGTGAGTTAGAGGGAGGAAAAATACAGAGGATTCCATTGCAAATATTGCATAGGACTCCTGGTTCATTTGGATATCATTTGGATACTGTTAACTGAATTAGTCTGTGGAACATAAATCCTATTTTTCCATCTGTTCTGGTTTACTGTGCAGCATGAATATATTCTGTATATATGCGTGTATAATCTCCTGTCAGCATGTACTGTTTTCATGTACAGAGCCAATTTTTCGTGGGTGATCCGCTCTTTGAAACTTTATAGACTTAAAATACAAGAGTTTATCTTCTTTTGCCTCTCTTCCCATCCCTGTTTTTTTCTTTCTTTCCCCAAATGTGTGCTGTTGTTATTGGAGTGCAATGTATCCTTTTTGCTATGATTATTGCGATGAGTTTGTGCTTTCTGCTAAAAACAATGAAATGAAGTGACAGAGCAGGTGCATGCTTACAGAAACAATATTTTGATTTACTCAATGCGATGAAAACACATTTTGTACAAACTAAAACTAAACTATGGAGGAAAGTCCTGTCTGATTTTTTTAAAAAAATCTTTGTGTTTTATGACCAAGACTGACCTGCATGTTTTGATGAGCTTTGGAGGTGATGTTAATGCCTTGCCTAGATTTTCCAAGGAGAACATGGCATTTAGGAGCTCAGCTCCAGCTGAAGGTCAGTGAGATTTAGATGCCAGCTGTTGTAGTTGTGGAGAGCTCCCTGAGGAGCCTTCCCTTAAGGTTGTGTGTCACATTGGCTCCTCTTTATTACCAGTCTCTGGCACTGTTTCCATGACCATATATTGATGTAATCTCCCCATGAAACAAGATCTCAGGAACTATAACATATTTAGGATTCTACAGCCAGATACAAGGAAACTGAGGAAGGACAATACCTTTGGATGACAACAGAAAGCAGACACTGTAAGCTGAATTAGAGGAACTTTTGGTTTGGAAATGGAGAGTTTAGGATGACCTTCGGCTCAAGAACAGATAAGAGTGACTGAAGGCAGGTCATCCTAACTCTAACCTTGCCTGAGAATTGTCCTGAAAACAAATGGATAAGTCATAAAGCTTTCGAAACTGATGTGTACTGGTGATATATTTCAACATCTGTTGTCCAGCTACTTTGAAGGCAACAAAAGGGGAGGGGGACTTCAAATTGTAGTTCAGCCACATGTGGATCACCACAGTTTATTAACTTTCTCAGAAGGGGAATATTATCCAGGGATTCATATGCTTAAATTATATTAGACAGTGGTTAAAATGGAGTGGCTCTGATTTCTTTTATATTGAACTAATCTAAGCTCAAACTTGTTCGAATTCTGTTATTTCTTCCCCTGCTATTATATTGCACTCTTGGACATGGCTGTGCAGAAGTAAGCCTGCCTTTAGGTTCAAGACATGGTACTAAATTGCAGCCTTAATGTTATTAGCCTAACATTGCAGGATGGAAAACACAAGGAATACATGCGGACTATTAATTTTTTTTTTTTTTTTTTTTGCAGTCCTTAGAATTCTTCCCTGAGTATCCCATTATACATCAATTGCAGGACTGTTGAACCCTGGTTACATCAATTTTCTACATTTTTAAATGGAAGAGAGACAGAGATAGGGAGGAGGAGGGAGGGAGAGGGGCAAGGGGGAGGGGGAGAGAGGGGGAAGAAGGGAGGGAGAGGGAGAGGGAAAGGGAGGAAGGGAGGGAAGGAAGGGGAGAGGGAGGGGGTGGGAGAGAGAGAGGGACAGAGAGAGGGAGAGGGAGAAAGAGAGAGGGAAAGCGAGGGAGAGAGAGAAAGACAGAGAGAGAAATATGATAGGGTTAGCTTTTAACATAGTGTACTTATAAATGATCCCATTTCTAAGCCCTCCAAACACTGCAAGGCCTTTTGAATTAAATTATGTAGTTGTCTTGATTTCTGCCACCTTGGAACATGGAAACCCAGCAGAGATCACCATAAGACAATCATGCAATCATGTTTAACCAATAGAAAAGTGCCCTAATCATCATTTTGCTTCACTCTACTATCAGAGTTACAGCAGCTCCTGGAATAACACAAATTATTTGTACCCACTTCACAGAGAAAGAGGAAAAATAAAATGCTAGCATCCTCTTGTTTTCAGTGTAGTGGAAATGGTATTCATTTCTCTGAATGATGATGAAGTCCATTCTGTTGTGTCCAACTCTTGGCAATTCTATGGGCCAAGTCTCTCCACCTCTTCTAATCTTGTACTACTTCTTTGAGTCTCTCCGAGTATTGTCCAAAATATCTGTAGGTATGTATGTATGTAGGTATGAGAAGTAAACTGTTTCACTCTCAAGTCTTCATTTTTTGTATATATAAATTCTGAAAGTTTTAATGAGTGAAAGACACCCCCATTAATCGCTAGATACTACCGGTAGTTCAACTATAGTTCTAGGCTGCATGTAGAAAAATGCAAGTATTTGTTGGGGGAAAGAGTAACTGCTCATTTTTGCCCCAGAGATTCAGAGTGTGGCACTGATGAACTAGGGAAAGTTACTTCATTCCTATTGGAAACTCCTGGCTCTTGCCTGGGTTATAATGTGATCCTGTCCACCTTGCAATTCAATTCTATCCAAAAGGATATTAAACATATCTGGAATTATGTTGGAGCTGAATCTCAACTTTTGCAGACCTATCCCCTTTTATGGCATTACAATATACTGTACATGTTATTATTAATGTTTGATATCTCTCTGTCTCTGTCCCAGTTCTCACTTACCATCCATATCAAGACACATTTACCTATTTAAAAGGTGCTCTTTTATAATTGCCATTTTTCTGTTGTACACAAGGAAATAGAATAACAGAATCGGAAGGGACCTTGGAGGTCTTCTAGTCCACCCCCTGCCTAGGCAGGAAACCCTACACCACTTCAGATAAATGGTTATCCAATCTCTTCTTTAAAACGTCCAGTGTTGGAGCATTTACAACTTCTGGAGGCAAGTTGTTCCACTGATTAATTGTTCTAACTGTCAGGAAACTTCTCCTTCGTTCTAGGTTGTTTTCTTCTTGATTAGTTTCCATCCATTGCTTCTTGTCCTGCCCTCAGGTGCTTTGGAGAATAGCACAAAATGGAAAATGGTAGATAGCACAAAAATTAGAATGACACTGGCATATTTTAGGAACAGCAGTGGGGAAAGTAGGAGAGAAATGGACAAAGTAGAAACTAGACACGTTTCTAACCTGAAGTAGCCTGCAGACCTGTTTGCTCAAGAACCTGATTGTGTTGAGCTACAATGGGGTGAAAAGCTTTATTTTGTCACATTCAGGTGGTGGTAGTGGTGGGGACATTGTTTGCTTAATACCACATAGTATCCTCTGGATTAATCTTTCTCTGTCTCCAGCGCTGCATAATATCAGCCACATCAAAGAGTGCAAAGTAGTCTGTGTTGTATTACAGTTCAATCCATTTATATGTCAATGTTTGTCTGTGATATGTAGAACATGGAACTTGTTTCCCCCCCACCTCCATACTATTTTAAAGAACTTAGCACTCTTTTCCTTTCAGTAATCTTATGGGCCTTTGCTATTTGCCATAGTTTGACTAATAAAACAAAATATTCAGACCCGCATTTTTACAAGCTTTGAAAAGAACTCCAGACTCTACTGGCTTTTTAAATCTCTCCAACCCCCCCCCCCTCTACAGCAGTAGATAATATGGGAATGTGTGGCATTCCTATATTCTTGAAAAGACTTTGATATGATTCAAGAGTATTTACCGCTGGGCTTTGTAAACAGTTATTCATGACAAGTAATGATAGCAGATGCGTATCTGAGAAACATGTTTGCATTTATATAATCGCATATGTTGATTTATTTCATCCTGGATAAAAGCTATGTATGAGGTTGAATTAAATTAAATGAATACACCTACTGTAATCAATCAATCAATGAATAAATTGTTATACTGATTGCTCATTGCCATTGTTACAGTCTAAATTTGACAATCTTGGGATAAAACTGAATACATTGAAATGAAAGCCCGATAAAATAGAGATGCAGTTGGCAAGGAGAAAGATGGATCTAGGACTGAGATTAAAATTTTTTCTGAATGTGTTCCACTCTCCCAGGAAGAGCAAGTCCATTGTCTAGAGGTGTTTCTCTAGAAGTATTGAACCCTGCTGTCACTGGATCTCACATGCAAATCAAAGAGCGTGTTTGCACATCTACAGTATCCCAACTACGACCCCTCTAAGAAATTTGGATATAGCAAGTTCATTCCTTGATAATGTGTTTTGATTGCTGTAATATGCTTTATTACTTTATTACTTGTTAAATCTCCATTTTTCTTTAAAGTTCCTATATCCTCTGAAATAAGGGAATAGGTATTTCCTTTATGTTGCTGTAAATTAATGGCTGTTCTGATATTCTAGCTCAGAGAGGTATAACTATGGCCTTCAAGTTTAGTATTGTCCCATACATATTCTGAAAATTGCTATCTAACTGTTAGTGAAAGGTTATTCAGGGGCTCTGAATATTCTGGAGAGCTGCTATCTGGAGTAAGGATATTTTCAGAATGAAATCACATCCAATTTCATTTCTGTCAAATTCTCTTAGAAAATAAATAAGTAGCTAGGGATATTTATTTTCAGAAATTGATAGTACTTTTCAGATCATTAGTTCGTTTTATATCCTAAGTATTTCTTATAAAACTCCATTCCCAGTAGTTACTTGTCTTGGCAAATTGGAAGGAGTTTGATATTAACTAGCTTTTTCCCTAACCCATTTAAGATACTATATTTAGAGATATACTGATGAAAGTAAGGCAGGATTTCCTTGATCTTTTGAGCTCTCCATAAAATAGCTAAGAGTTGGACACAGTGGAATATAGTATTTAGTAATGTAATTCTTATGCTGGAACTTGTTGGAAGATCGCTCAATGATTATTTATGTTGGGATAGTCTTTTAAAAAATCCTGTTAACCTTTTATGTTAGACTTATAATGTTGGAAAGACAAATTTAGGCCAAGGAGTCCAAACCTTACCTCATAGCAAGAATCCAAACTAAAAAAAATCTCAATGGAGATATTAGAAGCTATTGTAGGACCAGACTGAGCCTGAGGGAAGGGTCAAACGCATCATCGGTCATGAGTCTGATGAGTCAGTCATGAGTCCCTGAGTGCCCACAAGAGATCCAAGTCCAGCCCCCCTTGAATGCCTTCTTAATTCCCTCTCATTTCCCTTGACCACTAGCAGCTCAGATTCTTGTAGAGAGCTTAAACTTGCAATAAACATTTATACTCATTTGAACTGCCTGCATCTCCTGATTTCTCTGGTGCTTGACAGCTGCTGGGCTCCTGCTTGAAAATATTGTATGCCAAATACTTATTGAATAATAAAATCAGGAACACCATTAATGATAGTTTAGATTCTTTTGTCATTGGCAGTAAGAACAACACTCTTTATTTTGCTCATTTTATTTCATCTACATTGTATAATATTTATGTTTGATTTGTATTTGCTTTTATTTTTGGTCCATGGACTTACACTAAATGATGATTAAACTAAAACTTAACTGCAAAAGCAGTTAAGCTTCTTTTCAACAAGCCTTTTCAACAACATGGAAAAATATGTACAGGGTAGCCATCATCACAAAATTCCACACCATTTTTAACATTTAATTATTTCCATACATCCTATTATTTTTCCAGCTCTTGACCAAACGGTAGTCACATTATTTAAGATGTTGAAATGAAATGAGCCACTTGCTGCTGCTTCTATAAATAACTTCGCGGGACAATTTCCTAAAATAATATTTGAAAGTGAAGCTGGCATAGAAAGAACTTGGCTCATGGATTATGTGACAGTTTTGTAAATTGAACTATTTAACCAAATGTATTTAATTTCAGTAGATGAAAAGCTATTTTAGTGTATCTGGGGGAACAGCAGATGGAGAAGCGATGTTAAACACGGGCAGCAGCTCATAAAAAATCTTTCCTTTCGTGAAGTTGAACTTTCTAAGCAGTGCCTGCCAGCTCATATTTTCATTTTTCAATAAAAATGCCTATTGAGTAAAACGTAATTCTTACTGCTTTTCACTCTTAAAACAGGAAATAATATGCCAATTTAAATTTAATCACAATTTATATTACATGTGCATATTTTTAAACAACAGTCGAAGATGGAGAGTTTGGTAGCAATAATATTTATGAATTACACTTTTAGTTAGCAAAGGAAAATGTGTGACCTCTTACATTTTGTTTGACATTTGAATTTGGTGTCCAGCATGGGTGACACGAGTGATGGATGCTTATTAACCAACTGTATAAACAGGAAATGCTTCTAAGCTGTCCATTTATTAACACAGTATGTATTACTATTTGAAAATTTAAGTTTGCTTTATCTTTCTCCAAAGGCTACATTTAAGCTGGAAGGGAGGGCAGGTTCCAGGTCTAATGTGTTTGTCACTCCAGATACCCTGTGCTATATGAACATCAAAGGAAATGTTTAAAAATGTTAATCAGAAACCATTCTGCTTTAATAAAGATATATGGAGTTGGTGAATGTGTGCACGTGTGCATGTATTTGACCAGACAACCAATGTTTCTGTGGTTTGACAGAAACCACAGTTCTGAATAGATCAGAATTTAGTTTGAAATTGAAAAATAATCAATCAAAACCAGGAGGTAAAAAAAAAAAAAGAAATTCTCTTGCAGATCCATGAACACTTTTGAAGATTGGGGTGAGTGCAGTTGTGGGTTTCAAATTTTTTTACTACCGGTTCTGTGGGTGTGGCTTGGTGGGCGTGGCAGGGGAAGGATACTGTAAAATCTCCATTCCCACCCCACTCCAGGGGAAGGTTACTGCAAAATCCCCATTTCCTCCCAGTCAGCTGGGACTTGGGAGGCAGAGAATAGATGGGGGCGGGGCCAGTCAGAATTTTTACTACCAGTTCTCTGAACTACTCAAAATTTTCACTACTGGTTCTCCAGAATTGATCAGAACCTGCTGAAACCCACCTTTGGGTGAGTGGGAGTTTTGTGAACTGGAAAAGAATCCACAAACATTGCTTAGTTAAACACATTAGGGTGAAACTAAAGTGATAACCACACAACTGCTTTCCTACTGGACTACTGAGGCAGAGCCGCAGTTTATATGCAACTGAGTTAGTCTCTATATCTTTCTTCTTGCATTCATAATCCCATCTAGGGGAGATGTAGTGGCTTCTCAATTACAAAACAACTGGAAAATTCCTGGAATTGGTCCACAGAGGTAACTTACAATTCTGAAAGGGATACGGGTCAAAGAATGTTCATTTAAGGTTTGTTCACCTTTAATTGTAACTAGATGGAAACATTAGTATCACCAACATTGTGACAGACAATTGCAATAATTCATTAAAAAACATGTTCCAAAAAATGAAAAAGAAAGAAAAGAAATGGAACTTTTATCTGTAAAACACATCCAAACACATTGGAAACCAGATCTAATGTTTCAAACACTAGGTTTAGAACTGGAAATATGTTTTAGGGAAGATTTTATGACTTGCATAGTTCTTTCTTAAATAACTTCCACTGCATTGAAAATTGACTTTTTGCTCTGTAAGCATCCAAAATTCAGTTAATAGGAAGGTTAGAAACCTGGAAGTGGAAAAATGGTGGGTTTTTTTTTTTAAAGCTCTGTCCTTCATTGGATGAAAAAGTAGTATCTTTATTGCTTGTGGTCAAAGGTTAAATTTAAGTTGCATCAAATTGAAAAAACATGCTTCCAGTGAGGTTAGATTCTCAGGCTCAGAGTGATTTAAACTATAATGAAAGCAAACACTGAAAGAGAGAAATAATCCCATTAAAAATGAACTATTCACTTTAACCTCAAATATTTGGAAACTAAAATAAAGTAACCATATTACAAAAGGATGAAGCCCAAATAATAAAGAAATCTGGAACTGAGTATTCACTTTCAGGCCAATCAAAACAAAAAAGGTTTAACACAATCCTATTTTTATAAAGTAATTTTCAGTTAAAGGCCACGCTATTCCATGAGCTGCTACTGTTTTCAGTCAGTAAAGAATTAGGGATATTCTTTTATTTTTATAAAATAAACCTGAGTTCAATTGACATATTTGTAAATGTTCAAATTGGGATTTGCCCATTGCAGTCTCAGGTTTTATGCTGTATGTAGAAGTTTCTCATTGAAACCAAGCAACCTGAATTTTATTCATATTAAACTTTCTCAGATTAATGCATTTTGATACAATAATGGAATAAGAGTCTAGGGTTGATTTTTTTTAAAAAAAAATGAAGTTATTTTGTAGATCTTTATCTACAAAAGAGACCACAAAAAGAGATTCTTGGAAAAAAGATTCATCAACTTAGACTAATAACTACCATGGTATTAGGTATTTGTTTTATTACCAATGTCTCATAGTGGTTTAAATTAGGGAGTGCCAGTTTGGTGTATTGTTTCAGATGCCAGACTAGCAACCAGGAGATTGTAATTTTTAATCCTTCCTTAGATAAAGAAACTGGTTGGGTAACTCTGGGTCAGAACAATCTCTAAGCCCTATCCACCTCAAAGAGTTGTTATTGTAAAGAAAATAAGAGGAAGAGCATTATAGGCTGTCTTGAGTTGTATCAAATAAAGGCGGGATATAAAGCTAATCAATTAATAGATGCACACATGGAGAATTATGCAGAAAATTAAAATCAGAAGTAAAATTACAGTATAGCACGTTAAAAGAGATGGCTTTTAAATACTTTGAAGAAAGCCAGGAAGGAAGTTGTAGCAGAGACCCAGGATGGCTACAGAGAAAGTTCAACCACAGTTGCTGCAAGAAAAGCCTGCAGGAACTGTAGAAAAGAATGTCTCAACTCAGAAAATGTGTATTTGTACAAGGTAGAGTATCACATCACTAAGGCAACAGCCTGGTGGTTTTTAGAACTGGGTCTTTTCACAATACTTAAAGACAGGTGTCTTTAAAGGCAACAATCAGGGATTGGTGCACGTGAACTCTCTACTACAACATATGATCACTACACATATGGCTGAGAGAGAGAACCAGGGATATTGCCCCATATTAAGAGGTTGATCAAAGGAACCAAGTTCTATAAAGAGAGCTAATCTGATACCTAGGACCATGGGTATGTTTGTTTCCTTCCTTCCTTCCTTCCTTCCTTCCTTCCTTCCTTCCTTCCTTCCTTCCTTCCTTCCTTCCTCCCTCCCTCCCTCCCTCCCTCCCTCCCTCCTTCCCTTCTTGAATTAAAACTGCATGCAGCTATATCCCAGTGAAAGGGAAAGCCTTATAATGATGTAGTATTAGTTCAAATCTAACTGCAGTCAGTATTTGTCATTGCTACCTTATGCTTTAGTTTTAATGCATCACAGACTGGAGTCATTTCAGGTGTCATTGATGGGGTACCCAGAACTTTACAAAGCCTTTAAAAATATTATACATATATGTTTTACTTGCCTTCAACTGCCTAAAAATGGTAATAAATTATAAGCAGAGGACATCAGCTCTAATACTGTTAGTATGCACCAGTCTTTAGGCTTCTGGGACTGTTTTATCTAGCTGTAAGTGAAGCTGTAAGTGTCAGAAGAAAGAAACTGTTGGCAGGCGATGGACTGAAAAAGAATGGGGCAAGATCTCGCATCTGTGTCTCGCATTTCTTTCAGAGAAAATAAAGAGAGTGAGATGAAATGCCCACTTAAGGTTCAAGTGAGCTTTTTTGGCAAGGTGCAAAGACCTACGAAGACAAGTTGACTGCTGCAGGATTCATTAGTTCACCCTGATAAAACTCCTGACATCAAGGACTTCCTTCAGTGACTGACTTTTGTCAGAGTAATTGGGAGAGAGTCGCTATGACAGGTTAAGGTTTTGTTTTGTTTGCTTTATTTTAACGCACAACCTTGACATTAGGAGCTAAATGGAAAGGGTATTAAAATCTGGGGTGAGGAAGAACCTGAAGCCATTTGTTGTGACCCTGGAAAAATGACCTGTTATCTTACCTTACCCCTGAAGGATGCATTACAGTGGCAGAGGAAGGTGCAAATAATTTTTTTTTTCTCGGAAACTGAATGGCAAATGGGTCACACAAAGCACTCAGTGCTCTCTCTTCTGTAGCGAAGTTTGGAAAACAGGGTCATTGATATGAAAAATAAAATGGAAAGATTGGTGAACTGCTTTTCAACTCTTTCTTGTTATCTAAATTCTGCAAACATGAGATCTAAAAAATAAAATTGTTTAGCTTACCAAACAGTACCCATCACTTCTTGTGTTTCAAAGATTTTTTATGTGAACTCTTAAAAGTCTTTATACATGGTGGTTCTTTCTTGTAGAAAAGACAGCTGCTTTGAATTTGAGAGTGCCAAGTGCTCATTATAGGAGAAAAAATAAACCTGGATAAATCTGCTATTATTAGGTGAATATATTACTCAAGAACTGTTTAAGGAATGTCTAATAAGAATGTGGGAAGTTTTCTTTTTTTTCCATATAATTTTTATTTAAAAAAATTAAAAAAGAAAGATAAGAACTGATAGAAACTAATATGAATAAAGAAAAGAAAGATAAAGACAAAATGGAGAAAAGTGAAAAAGAAGATATAAAGAAGTATATTTTCTTTATAAGTATATATAGCTCTTATTCTATGGATACAACATAATTTTCATTTTTTCTATATATCTATTTTTTGTAATCATCAAAAGTTCATTTTTTTTCTCATGCAAAAAGTCTGTAAGAGTCAACACTAAATATGGAAAAGGTCTTTTGTCTGATCCAAGAATTGAATTTGGCCATCTAAGCAAGTTCCATCATCTTCACCATTCATTCCTCCATTGTGGATAACACTGAATCTTTCCATCTTTGTGCATATAATAATCTTGTTGTAGTTATGTATATAAAAAAGTTCCTTTAGTTTTTTTCCAATTGTTTATCCAACAGTCCAACAAGAAAAGCCAGGGAAATTATTCTGCATTTCTTTTCATACCCTAGAAATAGCCACAGGTAGACCATGACAGGAATGACCTTGGCTTGACTTGTTGTCTGTTTCTCCATTTTCTCTCAATCAAAATATAAGATATACTGAACCACAATGGGATTGCATTGCAAAAAAAAAAAAAAGGTTTCAAAAACACCAAGAACATACTCCAGCATCATATATTAGATTTGGAAGATCCAATGGACCACATCTCCCTACCTGTTTTTGTGAATCATTAGGTTGTGTACCTAAGACCAGCTGAATATTTTAATCCAATGAATTGTATCAATTTACAAGTTCCACAATTCAGGAGGGCCGGCCTTACCCTTAGCTCATAGTAACACACTCAACAGATTGGTAATGCAGAGGAAATGTAAGAGAATTCCTGATATGATTAAACTTTGTCTTTGCAATACTAGTACCATTGAAATCACAGCCTATTTTTGTACTTTTAATAAATAATATTGCCAGGGCATTTAGATTTTTTAATTATTTATTCTCCAGAAGAAATACATCATTTCTATAAATTTTACCAAAATCTGTCATATTTTTTATAAAACTGAGCAAAGGCTAATGAACTAATGTGTGTCTGCCTATCTTATATGGTTTGCTTTTTATGTGGCTGATCAACGACTGTCTTAAACCATCAATAGAAACAGATGTCTTCTCTCAGTGGCACAATTCTGGGGCAATTTGAGGAGGTTCTCAAATTATTTCAAGGCATAAATGAGAGCAAATAGAAGAGATGATCCAAATCCATCCATTGGAAGGTATCTTTCAGATCTCCAGCTGCGGGCAAGAAGGGTTATGGGCTCTAAAAGAAGCATAACCCCAACTATCTTGGAATGTATCTGAGAGAGGAACCACTAACCAATAGCAGTTCTACAAACATAGATGGAACTGTATAGATAACTCTGCACTGTTGAGTAGACAAAGATCCATACAGAACTGCTTTGGTTCCTGGAACCACTTTCAGCAGCTTGGCAAAATTCCCATTGTTTGCTGGACCACCTGGTGGTGTTCTAGATGCTAAATTTGCTTTCAATCACCTGGAAGTAGGCTGATAGAGCACTAATGTGCAACATGTCAGTACAGTATAAAAATACTATAAAAAGGACTATAACCAGTCTAGACGATAATAGGATAATCCAATCAGTCTGAAAGAAAATGACATATTTGCATATGGTCCAGAACCTGAGACTTTGATTAGCCATGTTTCAGAGCTCCAGTCAACACTACTTCTCTCTTGGGAATATATAAACAATAATTGGAAGAGCAACAGAATATGTTTAATGCAGTATAGACTGGTTGATTGGTATAGAATGTATAGGATGATGAATGTTTTGAAGGAAGAGGATTTTCAGTCCCATTAATAGACAGTAGGAGACCTTACGCTGTTTCAAATATTGCTTTAAAAAAACATCCCCAACATTCTAAATAATTACATTTGCAGAGATTTGATTTTAATGATTTTCTAAACAAGACTGGTTTGCTACTTTAATCACTCTCAGCTCATTACCTCTGGCTTTTTAAATCAAAACGCTTCATTGCATGAGGATGTTTGCAATGAAATCTTTGGCTTAAGAATGTTTCTGTCTCTTTTCCAGTTTAGATGTCAGTTGAAAATCTTAAATTGCTATTTTACACCCAAGGACCTGTATATTAGCTGGCTACCCAAATTAGTTTTGGGCACTGCTGCAAATTTCCCAGGCTTTATAAACATATACTTTCTGTTAATCCTATCTTGATTAGTGGTTCAAAAAACTTCAGAAGAGTTGAACAACATGTGATGGGGGCTGGACTTAACATTAAATTGGGACTGTGTACTGCTGTCTTGCACCAATCTCTTGCTGAATTGCACCAATCACTTAAATAATGGGAAAGTAGCTAACCTTTTTTTTTGCAATGTGTAACCTTGAATATTTAACATGTAACTCCATATTTACTCCCATGTACTTAAAGACCCAATAACATAACCTACTCTAGTTATAGGAAGTAAACAGAGAAGAGAAGTCACTGGTACTTAAACATATCTGAATCCACTAAAATCTTATTTTGAACCTCTGGAAATGATAAGCTATTATTGTATCTATGTGTTGTGTGTATGTATTTATGTTTGTGTATTTGTGTGTGTGTGTGTGTGTGTGTGTGTGTGTGGTGCATGCATGCATGTGTATCTACAGTATATCTGTCTATCATCATCATCATCATCATTCATCATCATCTCCCTGGCTGCAGATTTTGAAAGCCAGACTTGCAGCAAGAACCAGCTAATTGTATTAGCAAATCTTCAATTAATCCATGTAATTCACCATGAACTATTGTCATTTGTTGTGTGGAGCTGCTGCTACTATAAACAAGTTATCAACTCTTTTCAGTTGTATTACACTAGATATAAGGCAATGAGAAGAAGGATGACAGCCATCCAGAATCACCCATCTCTGCAAGTGCTATTTCAATGGTCCTCAGGGACCACATAGGTGTTCATTGATCACTTGGGAGGGGTGTTATGTCACATCTGCATCTACACCAACACACACACACACATCCTTTCTGCATCATTACCATCTAGGATTTCTCTTCCTTCTCAACATCATTGATTCAAATGACCAGGTCACTGATGCTATTTGGCTATGAGAATATGCAACCACATCTCCCAGCTGGCTTGCAACAAATGAAGTTGAAATTCTCAGCAGTTCCACAAACAGGATTTTTGATCGCTTGCAATTTCCAGGAAGTAAGGTGTTTCATGTTGAGAAATAATATCTTTTATTTAACCACCTTAAAAAGATGGGTTTTTTTAAAAAAAGAAAAAAACAGCCATTGGCCTGCATTTATATCAGCGCTACTTTAGACATGCAGGCATCTTTAATTATTAATTTTGGGTGGAGGTTATTTATGATGGCTGAATCTAAAAAGTTGCAGAACCTGCAACTTCCATATGTTTGCATTTTGATTTACTGCTAACAGGGTTGTTCTACATTGAAAGATCACAATATTTAAAATGCTAAAGAAGAAGGTTATGACCTTGGCGTGTATAATGTTCACCTTAGATTGCCACCTAAGCAATAATATTATATTACATTAATTATATATGTCCTGCTCTTTCTTTTTAAACTCTAGAATGTGTGTGTGGTGTCCCAATTTGAATCAGAAATGTTGACACCAGTGCTTAACCTATTCAAAAATCCAATGAAAATTAAAACTAAAAAAGCCTCTGCTATCCTCTTACTGGAGTGGCGTGGTGACTCAGCAGTTAAGAGACTGGGCTTGTCAGAAAGCCAGTAGCCCAGGTTCGAGACCTGAGAGTCATACTATGAGTGAGTTCCCATCCTCCCCCCACTCCTTACCAACCTAGTAGTTGGAAAGCATGCAAATATGAATAGATAAATAGGTACCATTTTAATGGAAAAGTAACAGCACTCTGTGATGTCATGCTGGCTACAGGATCACGGAAATGTCATGGAAACGGAATGAGCACTGCCCCTTATAGTTGGCGATGACTAGCAGAGTAAAATCCACAGGACTCCTTTATCTATCTTACTAAAGAGTAAATAAAATGAAAAGATAATGCAACAAGATACACATTATCTATTTAACATTTTAAATCTTGAATCAAACTGGGATTTGAAGGGGAATTCTTTCAGAATAAAGGATCATGCCCATGCAATGCAACTTGCCAGAACCTGTCTATCAAGTCAAAACTCTCTCTCTTTTTTTTTTTTGGCAATAAAACTGAGAACTGGCATGACAAGGATTTTTCATCCTTCCCAGCTCTCTCTGATCCAGCATATCATTCCTGGTTTTACTCAGCCCACTCGGTTGAATGTCATCTTTAGTCCTTTCCAGATATACAGCATATTTAAATTAAAAATTGGCAACCTTAAACCATTGTCTGTTTTCCTTATACTTTGTAACCATGCACATTTCTACTCTGGAGAAAATACAATTATACAGCAACTGCCAAATTCGGAAGAATCTGATTCAGACATCTAAATAAATGAACATTTAATGAGATATATGGATGCATCTCCTTGTTTAAATTGGATCTCCGGGAATTGGTTTGGTTGGATCTCCTGCCGATGACATCATTTACAGGATTTGTTCCAAAGTACTTACGAGAAAAATAACACAGATGCTTTTTTTGTTTAATAACTGATCAAGGAAAAATAGAAAGCCATTTGGAGAAACCCTTCCATGAGCTTTAAGTAGCAGTTCTTCTGCAGAAAAGTGACTTGGCTTCTCACCATTTACTGGATGTGTTCAAAACTCATTGGCTTATGTGAGTGACAGGTATATTCTGAGCAAATGTTTCTGCAGAGTTTGCATTCCTGAGTAGAGTTTCAATTGCAGCGATGGTACAAAGTCTCCCATGCAAACAAGCTAAATACTGCGTCCAGGGACAGATGTTAGACTGGCTGATTGTGCCAGAGCAGTAAACCATAGCTTGTCTCAAACAAGAAGTCCACTAAAGGCTGTAGCAAGCTAGGTTTCCACTGGGTAGAAAATCGTATTTTCTCATAGATTTAAATGTTGTCTTTATTTTCAGTTCATTACATCCCAAAGAGATGTTGCAAGAACTAGCTCAGTCATTCTTTAGTATTATAGGTCAAGTGATTGAGAAAGGGATGTGAAGATTTCTTTAGAAAGCAAGAAATAACTAAGAGCTTTTGATTATATATGTGCCTCCTCCACAAGAACAGGCATAGGCACACACACTTGCGCTCATACATTTACACACTCACACCAGGGGTGAAATCCAGCAGGTTCTGGAGAACCCGTAGCGGAAATTTTGAGTAGTTCAGAGAACTGGCAAATACCACCTCTGGCTGGCCCCAGAGTGGGGTGGGAATGGAGATTTTGAGGTATCCTTCCCCTGCTATGTCCATCAAGCCATGCCCACCAAGCCACACCACTCCCACCAAGCCATGCCCACAGGACCAGTAGAAAAAAAATGGATTTCACCACTGACTCACACCCATATATAATCATATTCGATGATTAATACAGACCCATAAATTACATATTTTTATAGGGTGATCAATTAAATAGGTTATAGTTTCAAAAGTTCTAGGTCAAACCTAGACCAGTTTGAAAAAGGAAGCAAACTGTAACTTGGTAAAACTAAAATTTAGACATTGATGCAAAGTTACTAAATGTTCTCTAATTCAATCTTTCTATATCACATGGATTTCTTCTTCTATGATGTCCTGTACTTATCCTTTGAAGACATATCCAGTTGGAGTGGCTATCTCTTATATCAAAAGAGGAAAAACATTAAAAAAGATGCATATTTCAATAAAATTTACTTCTCTAAATGGATACAGCCAGATGTATATTTCAAATATTTAAACAGAAACGAGATGTGTCTTTCTACAATAAAGAGGAAAATCAGTAATTGAGATGTATTCTTGCTCATTCAACTTGTTATCCAAATTGCTAATTGTGGGTGTCACAATAAAACAATACCTTCATGACCCGAATCTTCAAAAAAAAAAAAAAAACAACCTTGATAAAGGCAGCTGCCTCCTTTTCTGATGAGCATGATTCACCTGTCTCTTCTTGGAAAAAAAATAATCCTATGGAACTGCTAGAATTATATGTCCAGCATATGAGTTTCACTTTCCCCCCTATTCCGTTTCAGACCTTGACAAGTTAGCTTTGCCCTCACTGAACCCTTTCTGGTTCTTTCTCTCTGTATATTGAATCCAGACTTTACAGAGAGAAATGGGCATTTCCATGCTGTCAGTAAATCCTCTTCTAGCTCTCAGGAACAACTTAAACATCTTTTTATTTGGTCTGAATGAAAAAATTCTTCTTGTAGCTTCCATGTAATTACTGTGTTCTGCCTTTATGAAATTTAAAACTAAATCAACATTCTCTTTGAGCCTCATATAATAAAATAGCCATTTCTTTTGGAAACAGGTTTAATGCCATCAGTTATACCAGACTTAAAAATGACAGCTGGGTCTTCATGCCCATGAAGTTTAGATTTCAATTGGTCTGTTTTCCTCTGTAGTTCTTCTAAATTCCTTAAAACTGGTAAGCGTTTGTTCTGTTGCACTGTATTCAGATTGCCTTGGATTTTGATTTTTCTTTTATGTATGATCATCAATGCAGTTAAAACTAATGGTTTTCTGCTTCCAAAACCATTTTGCTGGATCATTAATATTAGGTGACAATAAAATATAGGTATAGTAAAATATGAGTTAGAGACTTTGTGAAATTACTTTCTGACTATGAATGGTAAATACATTTAAGGTCCTATAAGATAAAGATTGTGGCATTATGTGCTGGAAGACATCTTCTAAATGCTTCCAGGACTATTACCTAGAAATAATTAAACAGTTAATTTCTTGGAATGCTCTACCTAGGCCATGCATTTCTTGTTGGATAGATGGGATTTATAACTTCAAATGCTTCCAGGCTTACTGCACTGGGTTGGGAGCAACTAGAATGAGATTTCCTATATTACATTCTGGTATTACAAAATGTAAGCTTTGTATAATCATCCAATAAATAAATCAGAGCACCAGTTTAGTGTAGTGGTTAAGGCACAAAGCTAGAAACCAGGAAACTATGAGTTCTAGTCTTGGCTAGAGATAAAGTCAGTTGAGTGACCTTGGGTCAGTCATTCTCTATCAACCTTAGGAAGAAAGCAATGGCTAATCACACCCTAAAAATAGTACCAAGAACCTTCAGGGACTAGGCCAGGTATTCAACAGTGATTTAAAGGTATGCACTCATTTATTCTTTCAAATCTAGGCAGAATTACCATAAATCCCCCATGTTGGGGAAATTTGCAACTTAGTGACTGCTTAGTCAGTTGTAAGTTGCTTCTTTCTATTAATTTTTGAAGACTAAATGGGACTTGATAGGACAGCCCTTCAAAGAGAAACTGCCCTCTGTAAGACAGAATCTGTAGACCTTCTATGTGATAATGGCCAACCAACTCCGTTGTATCACTCAAATGATACATGGATTCTCCTAACAAAAAGTAGAGTTGTAGTTGCATCTGAGTCTCTCAAATGAGTGGACTTAGAGATCTTCTGGTTTGAATCTGGAGTTTATATTTAGCACTGTGAGCCAATATTCAGTGTTGGACATGTCCTCTGTAGTTTACTCAGCCTTGCTTCAATATTTATTTATTCATTTACGGTGCTGCCCAACTTCAGATTGACTTTGAGATAGTGATTACTCTCATGACCTATGATAGTATATTCCAAAACTTAATTGCATATTATACCAGATTTTATTTTCTTTATGTTTATACAGAGCTCTTGGGAAGAAGTGCTTTTTAAAAACAATTGTATGTTCATAACAATGTTCTGAAGTGCAGGCTCAGTTTAGGTTTAGTTCCTGAGAGAGAATTTTAAATATTTCTAGCAATCATTTTGAAAAGTAAATAATATTTGTAAAATTTACATATAGAAGGAACATACTGGTTTCTACCTCTTAGTTTTTGTTTTTGACTGTATTATCTATTCTATATTCACAAGGATTCTTCTATCACTTTCTCACATTGTTTATTCAATTGCTTATTTATTAATTCAAGCCATTGTAAAAATATATTTTATTATTTATTTTATTTAATTTAATTTGTATACCGCCCTTCTCCAACAGGACTCAGGGCGGTGAACAGCCATGGTAAAGCACTTATACTTTTCTCAGTTGCACCTCCTTTTTCTATTAAGGACAAAGTGTTTTAAAAATTGTCATCCAATGAGGCCAAACCAAAATATAAAACCTGGATAACAGTTGCTCTTATTTACAGACATGCAGAGTTTGTGCCTGTTCATTAGATTTGTGATATATTGCCATCTCATATTTCTCTCCTTGGAATTAATAAATGTTTTGGCTTACATGGTTCTAATAAAGCGTACACAGTGACAACACAAAGGATCTAGGAAACATTATTGCTGTAATGGAAACATCATACATCTCATCTCAAGTATTGCCATGCACTCAGCAATTACATGAAATTGAATCTTTCTCAATGTCTTTGAACTGGGCTTTTGCACTTACCATGAGAACTGGGATTACTGAGATATTTGGGTGAGAAAACCTTGCAGTTGTTTCAATGATATTTAATCCTACAGGATTATAGTTCTTCTACTGCCACTGATCTAGCAGTTAATGCAATGAAAACAAAAGTCCTTGCACCAGACTGGGTCACTACATACCAAGGATACTATAGATGTCAGAAAGGCCCATAAATTGGATGGCAAGACTTCCTGAGGATGGAACATGATAACCTCATGAAGGTGTGGAAGTAGGGATGGGTGGAAGAAAGATATTGTGCTGCAAGAAATATCAACCAAAGCTAATCATAGGCATGGTTACACTTGTGTTAGGAAAGCCTTTCTAGATGATGGACTACTTTTCAATAAAGTAGTACTTTTCAATAAACACAAACACAAGATCATAAATTCTCACTTTTTATGACTCTGCAGTCCCTATTAAGAATAGAGTCGGGACAACTGGATGGAGCTGAGCATTTACTGGCTGGATGCCCATTCTAATGCCATGCAGAGTTTGAAGCAGATTTTTTTTTCTTTCCACTTTAGGAGAGAAACATCTGCCATAAAATTACATCAAATAATGTTTAATATTACACAGAATGTCTGAAGAGCTTGATAGTTACAGTATCATGTCAATTATTTGAAGAATATTACCTCCCAGTTGCAATTAAGCTTTCTTACTAACCTCTACCTGGTTTACAACAATGTGACATAGTGGTGCTAGTGGCAATGGGGGCACCAAAGGAAAAACTGAAAGATCAAATTAGGGACAAATATTTATGGAGAAAATCTATCTATACAGCTGCTAAGAGTCAACTCCAATCTGATGGCACCTAATCAATCCATTCGACAAAATGGCCCACATTCTGTATTAGCCAGGTATGAGACAATCTAGAAGAACTTTGAGAATTTCATTTCTGAAGCTAACTACAGTATGTCTCCAGGGTGACTTTCCATGAAGATGCACAAGATCAAAACATAGCATATGAATTTCAGTTTATGGTTTATCTGCTCTGAGGTGAGGTCAAATATGTGGCATGGGTCAATCAGCCACTATTTTAGACAAAGGCCATGGTTATCAGAAAAGGTTAAGCCACCTCCAGACCCATGGAAAGATGATGAGGTCACTCAGAACCAATAGCCCTGTGAATTCCCAACCACCACAGCGAAGACATCACAGATCATACTGCAGTATATATGGGAGGACAGTGGACAAGCAAGTTTCCTAGTTTGTCCTTTGAATTTATCTTTACAAATAATGCCTCATATGTAGCCATCTTCAGAACAGTGCATCTCATGATTGCCAGGATCTCCTAGAAAGCAAATGCTGATCTCCTCTTTCCTGAGTCCTGGCTGATGTTGTACTCAAAACTCAGCCAGTCAGATTTCCAGGGAGGAATCCCCTCTCTTCATCTATTCAGGCCTTAGTTAGACATGTGAGGTTACAGGCAGATTCAATAACATTAGTTGACATGGGAGGGGACAGAAGTAAACATTGGCTATAACATTTTCAATCTTTTTGTCCCCATAATGGCTTTGATTTACTGTAATCCAAGAATACCATTTAACTGCACTCCTGTGACTGTAAAAAAGTGCTATTTATAATATGTCTGTCTCTCTGTCTAGCTATCTAGCTATTTATCTAACTGTATCTTTCTATCACCTATCTACAAACTACGAGATATAATGGGATACAATGGGAAATATTTTAGAAAAATAAATCTTCACAAAAAACTCGTAGGAGCTCCACAGCAAAAATTCTACCCAAAACAAAAATAACTATATGGAAAATTAGATCCATAATGTAATGAGGCTTTTTTGTGTGGTAAGTTGCACATTTTTATTGCAAATCTTAAGGAGAGTCCTTTATGATTCTGACAGAATGGGATATGCTGGCCATTGTGTTTATAACATGAAAAGAGCAATTACTGTATGTTTGTAATAGAAGTTAGAATTTAAGAAGAGCTGAGTTAGATTAGATGAAAGGCTTCTCTGGATTAGCATTCTGTTTCCAGATGCCCATGGGAAGCTCATATGCAGAAGGGCAGTAGCAGCTGTGTGTCTTGAACAACTGGTACCCGCAACTAATATAATTCACAGTCTATAGATTGAGAAGAGTGGAGGGATGTATAATTTATCATTGACCTAACATTATGCAGTCTAGTGATTTCTAGAAGTAGATGTATTCCTCAAAAATTGAAATTATAAAGTATAAAAAATACAACATATTCAGTAAAGCTAAAATTGGAAAAAAAAACACTAAAAATGAATATATACTTATATATGTGTGTGTGTGTGTGTGTGTGTGTAAGTTTTCACAGATATATATGTGTGTACAGTTCTTTCACATCCAAATACATTGCAACTGGGAAAACCATAGCCTTGACTATAACAAATGTCATAAATAAAATATCACTCAAATCAGGCACAAACACAGTAGAGAAAATATCAAATGCTAACATGATCTGTGTCCTATAATATTAAGATATTTGAGAAAGACAGGTTGAAAAGCAAAAAAAGCCTGACAATCAGAATGATAAGAAAAAGGGAAGGAACAAAAAGAAAAAGGAGGAGAATATTATCATTTATAGATACAGCATTTCCTGGTTCACAGTGAGAAACTCTTTTAAATATCCACAGAGATCCAAATCAAAATAGCTGAAAGAAAATGCTAGAAAAATCCATTCGTTTATATTGGTGTTTCTCCACTTTGGTGGCTTTAAAATGGGTGGACTTCAGCTTCCAAAATTTCCCAGCCAGCCTGCTGAGGAATTTTGAGAATTGATGTCCATCCGTTTTAAAGCTGACAAGGTTGAGAAACTGGTTTATATGACTGGAACTGGGCAGCATTTTGCTCATTTCTCCTGCTCCACCGTGACACAATAAAATAGGGTGAATAATTTCTCCTCTTTTTAACTCAATTCTTCTCTGAGAAATCTAAAAAAAGAATCCCTGGTAAATGAAAATGCCAATCCAAATGTCCTCTTTTCTCTGTAGTGGGGGGGGGGGCGGGGACTGCTACTTTGCCCTGCGTTATAACTGATAATGGAGATTGAAGATCAGACTCACAGATTTTTTCATAATGTTTCGTAGGATTTAGACTGAGCTGAAGGTGAGAAAGAGAGAAAGAATCGTGCAAGTTGGACTGACAACCAGGCATGACACCCAACGTCCCTAGATTTGATTCATAGTTATACCTCTATTATAGCAACACTGAGAAAAAAGCTACTCACAGCAGTCTGCAGGGATAAATTGCTGTAGATACCGCAGATCAGAGGTGGGACTGAGGCTGATTTTTCATATGCAGTTAAACATCTACCCATGCCTCCCGGCTTGCAGCCATGGGTGGTCTTCTTAAAATGATCTCTTAAGAGCTCCTCACAAGTTAAATCAGCTCATTCCAAAGCATTGTCCTTTGTTGACATCTGTGCCACATGGGTATGCTTTTAAATGTTCAGAAAGTAAGTCAGCAAATATGGCATATGATGTCATATACAAGTTCGTGCTCACTTCTCTTTTTGTTTTTTTTAAATAATAACCCTAATCACAGATAACACCCACCCACCTGGGAAACTCAGATGTATTTCCTGTTTCATCTTCATATTTTGCAGATTTTCTTACATCATCCATCACAACTAACCTAGGTGTCAAAGCAATTCTTTGCCAAACAAAAAACAAAACAAAACAAAAAAAACAGGAAAAGCAAAGCAGCCATTTTGACTATGAAAGAGCAAAGCAAAAAGCTGCAATCTGCCTTGAGCCTATATTTTTATTATGGGATCTCAAGGTTTAGAAGGCAGGGAGCATGGTTTCAACTTTGACAAGATAGTGAGGGGGTGGGGAGAAAGGAAAAATGAAATTGTGCATGGAAATTGTGGCTGGTGTTTAAGGCACGCTTGCTCTCAATTACAGGGTCGAAAGTGAGATTTCATGTTGTAGGAAGAAGATGTTCTGAAAGCTATGCTTTCATAGCATGCATTCTCTTCCTGTGAGATAATCAGATTTCGGTTGTTTATACATCATCTAATCATACCAAAGCATTCAAATGAATATTAAGATCTACTAATAAAATCATATCCTGCTTTCTATCTAATGAAGTAGCTGTGCTTCTTTCCCAAAGATTATATGGTTTTTCAAATGCTTTTTATAGTTTCAAAAATGGGGAGCCAACATTTTTCTCCTTTGTTTTTATCCTGCAACATTTGGGGAAATCCTTGATGCAGGATTTAATCCTAAACGCAATGGGAAAATTTCACTTTTGGAGTCAGATGACTGAACACCTTAATGCAGGCATGTCAAAAACGCAACCTGTGGGCCAGAAACGGCCCATTGAGGGCCTTGCCCACCCAAGTCCCGCAAAGGCAAAAACAATCCCAATATGTCACGATACGGCCCGCGATGAAATCGGGTTTGACACCCCTGATCTAATGGACATCTCTTTGAGTGGCTAGAAGAAGAATGAAGATTGCATGCATTAGGTTTCAAAGGAGGATATCATGACCAGGTCCTGGAAAATAGCAAAAAATATAGCCATGACACTGGGCTAGATTTAAATTTCTGGGGTTCTTAGAATGAACATTTCCATTTGAACTGATTGACTGAACAGAGAGTGATTTATAGAAGAAAACCCTGAGAGATTGCTCATAGTATATAAATGCACTTGGAGATGTGGAGCCTCCCACACTGAAGGGTTTTTGTTAAAATGGGTTAATTTTCTTAGTGTTGGAAATACTTGGCAAAGAGGACTTGAAGGCAACTACACAGACTTAGAATGCCCTCTGTCTGTATATGAGAAAGGCAATTTTTTAGATGTAGTTACAGGAAATAATTGGAAACTGACACTAGAATGCTTCCCCCCCCCCTCCAAGATGCATGGGTCTCTTGTGGCATAGTAACACCACATTGCTACTATGAAGCTTCTTTCCTCATTTTGGCTGAGTAATAAACAATAATAGGATCAATACTCTTTGATTCAGAGTCACCAGAATCCAGTGTGCGAATCATGCGTTGCACAAAGGGGCAGATGGTGGTGGTGGGGTGGTGTTGTTAAAAAATAGTTCAGAAGCCACATGACATTGTTATATAGAAAGAGATCATCCCCAAAAGAAGATATGCAACATTTTGACTATTTATGTCTGTGGAGATTCTCAGTCATGGTTATCCCAAAGGTGCTTTTTCAAAAGGCAACGGGACTTTTCTTTGTTTTTTCCTTAAAGACATTTCTCTTCTCATCCAAGAAGCATCAGAACTACTGAACTGAAGAAGACGTCAGAACAGAAGAAGCTTCTTGGATGAGAAGAGAAACATCTTCAATGGAAAAAAAAACTAAGAAAAGTCCATTTGAGTGTTTACAAATATGGTTTGAGAGTGGTGCGCTAAATGGAGTATTGCAGAAGGGCACCTTGTGTGTCAACATGGCCTGCTTTTATTAGATGAAATACAAGTTTCAGAATATATTTTTTTTCTAGGCCCTGGGCCTCGGTAGAGTGTGCCAGCTTTCTATTGTGAAGAAAGAGCTGAGCTAGTCACCAGGGATGACTTCATGCTGAATGCCCAAGTGTGCATGATTGCTCACTTTTGAAAAAGAAAGCATTTAATTTCTGCCTGTTCTCCATTTATCTTCTTTGGCAATATTGCCAAGTACTCCCTTTCTAGGTCATGTACATTTTCTGATTATGATCACTTATTTTGCAATAAAATATTTCTCCCTCCTCCCGTGACATGCATCTGTGTGCATATATAACTTTATGTTCGGAGACCCATACTGATGTTAAAAAACCAGAAGTCCATTGTTCAATCAATCAACTTAATCCTGCCTCTCGCTGATAACTATGGCTATCACATTTCAGAGTGATTTTACTGGATATTAACTGGGATTATGTGGGGTAGCCATTCAGTCTAGACAGGAGTTTCTATTACAGGGAACACAGACAAAGGACTAATAAGAATTATTAATTCCCATGTATAAACTGCATCTAAGGAGATGAATTCTGTTCACTAGGATCTATTCGCTTTATTATTGATTTGCTGTATCTCATCATAAGACAATGGTTCACTTTTTTGACCAGATTACTGCTAGGAAGAAGAAGAAGAGGTGTGCTCCTGCAACCAGGTTACTAGAACTCAGTGATAACTAGGTTACTTCTGACCCATTGTCACAAGGAATGATATTCCAAGTTCAAATTACCACATTTTAAAGTTGCAGAATGGATCAGTACTCACTTGCCAAAGTGATTCCCAATAATATTCTGAGTTAGAGGCAACAAAAATCCGAGACAATCTAAATGCATTTGCATCTCAAACCAGTTCTCAATAGGCTGGGCCATTTTCACAATTAAGAAATGGCATCAGCCTTTGGTAGGCTTGGGAAACATTATGCCAATTTGATTTAGGCCATCAACTCATCAATACTGTGAAAATAAATACAAATTTATTTTCAAAGACTGGAAAGGATCCTAAAAGTAAAAAAAAAAGAGGTCATTTTTATAAGGAGGGCAGGATTAGGTTTTCAGCATCGGTATTAGTATATCTGCTATGGAAATTTCCTCTCCTTAAGCAATTGTTAGGGGATTTTTTCCTCCCCTGCTGAAGAATTTCTGGAAAATTGATAAGCCATACTCTCAACTCCCAACGTGGGCATCCTTACATGCAGTGGTGGGATTCAAGTAATTTAACAACCATTTCTCTGCCCTAATGATTTCTTCCAACAACCAGTTTGCCAAACTGCTCAGAAAGTTAACAACCGGTTCTCCCGAAGTAAAGTGATGGGCTGAATCCCACCTCTGCCTACATGTTCCAAAACTATTCCTTCACTATTGAAGTGCAACACAGCACAATGAGAGATTTATTATACATTCCCAGACTTTTCCAAAAAATCAAATAATTGGAGTAAAACAGGGATAGTTAATAGTTGCTAGAATTTAATGTTTACTTTCACGGAGATGAATATACTAAGAAATTCGGTTAGTGGAAAGGCAACTTGTTTAGACTGCAAGGTTTTATTCTTAACAGGAAAAAGATGAAAACATTTGATTCTCTTACCACCCAATGCTCTGCTATGTTTCATTAGCTTCACTGTTTCAAAATAAGTAGCGCTGCAATTAAAGAACAACAGAAACAGGCAGAAACATTGAGACCTTTGACCGAATTTGAAAATCTTATAATTATTTTCTACCCATGTGGTTAATCAATCATAATACTGAACATCTGTTAGCTATAATTTATAAATTATTATTAAAGTATGATTCAGAATCTGAACAAGTTGACGATTGTATGATTCAATGGATACAGAACTCGAACAATTGATGTGCAGTGGGAATTTCAATGGAATAACAATATTAAATCTACACTGAAAAACGCACTTAGAACATATTGGTATAAGCTATTCTAGGATCTTAGGACCCTAACCCTAACCCTAACCTTTATTCATATATGATACAATCTTGTACAGCCCCAAAATACTGAAAAATAATTCATAGTAGAATGAAATAGATTTTGAGGATTGTAGTTCTATTACAACTTGAGATATTTTCTATTAAACTTCACCATAACATTCATGCATTCAAAATATATCAAAGTACTAGCATTGTATATGATTATGATTGCAAGTATTCAATATTTTAAATTTTTATATTAAAAAATATTCTTTCTTTCTTTCTTTCTTTCTTTCTTTCTTTCTTTCTTTCTTTCTTTCTTTCTTTCTTTCTTTCTTTCTTTCTTTCTTCTCACCAAGAGGAGACTTTGGGCAGCTTACAACATTAAACCCAATAAAATATTAAAACAATAAATAACCAAAATAACTTTTAATTTACAATTAAAAGATGGGGAAGAAGGGAGCAGGATGCACACAGGGTCTTGTCTTCATCCATCGGTCACCTCCAGAATGATTTACCCCTTTTAGGGCTCCAGGCTTTATGGAAGGTCAGAAGGGTGGATGCAGATCTCTTTAGAAGAGTAGCCTAATTAAACTATAGGAAGATGCTTCAATATTAAAAATGACTTTGTACATAAAATGTACATAAATCTGATGCAGAATTTAATTCCAATTGGAAACCATTCTTGGATTTTAATATTATATAGAGTTGTGCCACATCAGAAATTTCAGTTTCCCTATACACTGGATATAATTATACTTTAATTTGATTTATAAATATTGCTTATAGTTTACAGTTTTGATAGTGATCTGCACTGTGCCAAGTTGTTTGATTTAACATTTAATAAGGATTATGATTATCTGTACTTCATTTGTTGTTTTGATATTTTCTATGTATATGCTCATATTTTGTTAATTTATATTCCTTCAAAATATTAAATTAATGCATTATTGTTAGAGTCTTCCAATCCTAGTCTGCTGCTTGCTCTAAATTGTTTGGAATAACAATAAATTAGGAGAAGGGAAGGTTTAAACATTTTAAAAACATTTTTGAATTGTATTTTATTTTTTAAAATATACCCTTTATTCCTGCTCAAAATTGTATCATAGCCTTGCTTACTTTTTGAAAGTAACTCTTGATCAAATAAAACCAAGTACGATGATTAGCCACTAACATTTCATCAGCCTTGGGTCTAAGGCAATACCATTTAAATTGAATAATTTGAGGAACTTTTGCAGCAAGAAAGACAAGTCTGGAAAATTTTTATTTCGTTGCATTCAGTCAGAATTCAACAACAGATATTAAAAATGGGCAAGGACTTTATTGGACAATTGGGCATGCTGTCTTGATTTTTTTTTTCTGCCTATGTCTCCTCTGGATTCAGACAATTTAAAAAAAACACAATACTCCTCAGAAATCCTTCCTGGACATTTTAATAAGATTGCAATAAGTAATCTATCAGACTATAAATAATTAGTCTGTGAAGTTTTTATTCAAAGAAGGTATGCATTAATCTCACTATTACTTCTAAACTTTGAAGGGATGACCGGCATATAACAGTTCTGTGCAATATGACAGAGCAAGACAAACTGTTTACCTAAATGCTAATATTTTTGGGATCACTAGAGAGCTGCAAGTTGATCTGTTCAATTACTCATGAATATCCAAAAGAGTTACTTCACCAAAGATCAAAGAAACTGTGAAAGTGAGCCTTCAACCCTGGCAATGTATTTAGCAATATGCAGTAAATAAAATTAGATTAATTATTCTCCAGGCTTCTTTTTATTTGTGCTACAGCTATTCTGGTAAAAGAGACTATAAAATGAAGCAATATTTTGCTAACAGTAGAATAATGCAATTTAGTGCATTGTCAATCTCTTGGAATTAAATCAGTGGGAATGCTGAAATAGCATCAAAGGCATCATTTCATTGAAGTATCTTCTGTATTTCTTAACCACATGATATTTTTTTTTGCATGTCGGGAAAATAGAATAGTTGGGGTTGGGCTGGGGGAGACAATATAAAATATTATTAATGTTCAGAATTAAGTCCATGGTAACTGAAAACATTTCTTTTCATTTGACTCCAGTCCTCTCCATTCCATTTGTTTTCACTTTGTAAGAGATTTTGTTTGTGTTTGTGGTATCAGGGATTGGTGATTGTCCACAAAACAATGGCAGCTCATACTATTTTATGTGGTGTTTATAGGATCAAATTGACTGCATAAATTGCTAGCAATAGACTGAAACTTCCCTTTTTTTCTTCTTAGCATTTTCCCGCAAATGCAGTCTGCTTTTTTTGGTGTGAATTAATCAAGTGTTAATCCATTGGTTGTGACAGGAATTGATCGACTGGTTTGTTGCCTGAGCGTGATGTTGTACACTGAGAGAGATTGACTGGTCCAAAGTCACCCATCCAACTTTCAGGCCTAAAGTGAGACTAGAACTCAGGACTAGAACTCCTGGTTTCTAGCCTGGTGCTTAACCACCAGACCAAAATGGCTTACTTTAATAGCTTGAAAATATGTGCCGATAAAATCCTTCAGATAAAGAGAGAGCTGCTTCAAATAGAATTGAACCGGCTGAACTCATAGAGACCCAATTGCAGTTCTTGCACTTTCTTACATAAATTCATACTCAAAGGTGTCCATAAAACCCCATACTAATTAAGCACATGGAAAGAAGATCTAAACTCTTCACTGTAGAGGGACTTAAGTTCTTAGTACAAGATGCTGGAGTACATAACTTGAATCATACATCACTTAGTGGGAAATAGCTGAATAAATCTAAGAACAATCCACAGAAGTAATTTTGGGACAATTTCTCAATAGAATGTTTCTCTAGCACGTAGTTCTCACCAGTCTAAATGTCTTCTTGGCTTTCTAGCCAAACAAATTAACAGATCAGAGCAATGCTTTAAAAAAAACCTGAGTATGGAATTAAAGCAGCTAACTTGGCATTCGGGATCCTGGCTGGGGATTCAATAGTTTTCACTATCCTTCAGAGAGATTGGAGTCCAGTATGTGCCTATTTCAAATCCAAGAAAATAAGGCAACCAGAAGAAACTCCATCCAAGTCCTACTTTTTGAGAAGCACAGCTAATTCTTTTGCATTCTTAGAAGACACAAAGGAATTTTACTTTTAATGGGCTAGATTTGCACAGCCCCATTTCTTTTTCAATGAACTAAGAAGCCCTCTTCTTTTTTTCTTTCAGGATTAGTTAATCCCTTTTATTCTGTAGTTCCCACTGGGCTTTAGCAGCTCCATGCCTTGTTTAATTCATCATTTTATTTTTATGCCTTCTTCATTTATCTTTCTTACAGGCACTATTTATGTTCTGAGATGTTCTGCCATGACTCAGCTTTTCCCATCCTCATGCCTTCCACAGTTCGCTTTCACATTTTGCAGTTCACAGCCAGAATGACCTTTTCCCGTGCTACCCAGGATTGTAATCCAGGTTGGGGAATTTCCCCAAAATGGGGAAAACTGCCATAGATTTTCTAATCTAGTTTTCTCTTGAGATTGTGCAATCATCTTTAAGGACAGATAATTTATGAAAGTTAAAAGAAAGCAGATCAATAAATAACAATAGTGAATAGATAGTTCCTAATGTTCCTAAAGGGGATGTGATGGCTCAGTGGCTAAGATGCTGAGTTCGTCAATCGAAAGGTCGACAGTTCAGAAGTTCGAATCCCTAGTGCCGCGTAATGAGGTGATCTCCCATTACTTGTCCCAGCTTCTGCCAACCTAGTAGTTCAAAAGCACGTAAAAAATGCAAGTAGAAAAATAGGGACCACCTTTGATGGGAAGGTAACAGCGTTCCGTGCGCCTTTGGCGTTTAGTCATGCCAGCCACATGACCATGGAATTGTCATCAGACAGAGCTGGCTCTTCGGTTTAGAAACACTCCTAGAGTCGGGAACGACTAGCACGTATGTGCGAGGGGAACCTTTACCTTTACCTAATGTTCCTAGCTTATCATGTTTTTCTGAACAGGCATTCTAATAAGGGGACTTCATTATAATTAGCAGCAGCAACCTCCACTGTTCAAGTAAAGGAGAAAAAATGGAACCTTCCATGGAGGAAACTGATGGATCTGAGAATGAGAGAGGTTTGCCTAAGCACAGCTCAAATGGGAAGATTCCTGATTCATAGTTCAGAATCTCATATATCAAGCAAATCTTTATTTTTCCACATGCTGTTTTACGAATCTTTCCGGGCAAATCTCTTAGAGCAGGAAAAAAAAAGAGCTGTTTTTTGTTTTGTTTTTTTTACTTTGGATTATTATTTCATACTTGTTTCTTCTGCTTCTTTTGTGCATATGTTACAAACTCTATTTTTATGCTGATTTTACTCTCCAGTTTAGCTTCCCATTTTAGTTGCTGATTTAGTTGCCCGGAATTGTCTAAAGTGAGATGTCAATAACCAAATTAAAAAAAAAAATCTACTTGCTTCAGCAGGTTCATTTTCTGGGAAGCATAGACAAGAGAATAGCCTGTTTCACAAATCTTTCCTGGATCACTGCTTTGACATAACACCGTTCCTTAACAATGACAAAAGGATAACGGATTCAAACCCTCGTCCTTAATAAAGTACCTTTTTGCTTTCAAAGGTTGGTTAGGCATGAAAATACTTCTGCTTCTCTTTAAATCTATTAAGTCAATGAAGTGCAAACATATTACAAGTTCACTTTCCAGGTTACACAAATCTATAAAAAAGCTGTTCAATTGGAGTCAGAGGGTTTCTTGGAGACAAATGAGTCTTTTCATAGGTATTAGCCACCTAGGTGGTAGTAATCCACAAATGGTAATTCAGTTAAAAGAAGTCACTCAGCTTTCATGCCTCCAGCCAGAAATAATGCCAATGTATCGTGTGCCTCCAGCCATGAAGGAAGAGGCAGCTAGAAAGCATTAATTGGTATTATTTCCTGGAACTTGGATTCTACCTGGGGATACATTTACTAAGGTCCTCAGGTTCTAAAAGTTGCCATGTAATTATGATAATAACCCAATCAAACTGGCTTGCAAAAGTATGCCTGAACTAGTCCCATGAAAATAGAAATAAAGCATTTGAAAGCAATGGGCACTTTTTTAAAAAATCAACTCTCCATCAATACAACACTTAATGTTGTTACAGAAATCCAAAAGATGGTATATATTTAGGACAATCAATAACATCTTCATTTATAAGACTTAGCTTGACCAAGCTCTGTTGAATAAAGATTAGGTTTGCACTTACTAGAAAGCAAGTTTTTCAAAGATTCTCTGTCTGTTAACTATTGAGTCAGGTTCAAGCTTTAATTATTTATTTATTGAACAACATTTATTGATTGCTCCAACTCATACAGACTCAGTGTGGTGTATAATAAATCAAACTGCAATAAAAGCAGAGTAGTGAAAATAATAATATCAAACAAGCCTACAAATGCAAGGCCATGAAAAAATTGGAATCAGGATACTTGTCAGATGAACTTCAGCCTCTGAGATCATCTGGGGTGTTTTGGTCACATATTCTAATACCTGGGATATCAACTGTCAGTATTCTATAGATAAACTTTCTGGGTAGGGTATTTATGCACTAGAATATATTCACCCAAACTTAAGGAAGCATTTGCCATAACATCTTTTTGGCATCTGTTGAACTCACCTTTTCACCCATACCCTCCCATTCACAAATATTTTTAGGGAATATTGGTTGCTTCTCCTGCTACCTTCATAATGCCTCCTTAATTCAATTCCATATTTTCTTTAATCTACATTGGTATTTCTCAACCTTGACAATTTTAAGAGATGTGGATTTGAATTTGCAGAATTCTAGAAGTTGAAGTCCATGTGTCTTCAGTTGCCAAGATGAGAAACTTGATCAACATTATTATTGTTTGACTCTTGAAAAAGACAAGGTTCTTTAAGGAGCAGCTGACAGGTACAAAAGGGTTATGCCACATCTGAAGTCCCTTTGCCCACTTCAGATCTGCATACTGGGACTACTCTATCAAGAATACTGGACTACTCTATCAAGTATCAAGTATTTCTTTGTCAAGAAACAAAGACAGACAAAGCTAGTACAGAAATAGATAGAATCAGATAGGATGACTGTGTCCAGTTTTGGAACTAGAAATGGCCAATATTGTTTACTTTGGGACCTTCACTTTTCTATGATTCACTTTTCAGGGAATGAAAAAGTGAAGGATCTGGAAAAGAGACAGGAAAAATTCACAGAGCAGCTGGAGCCAGGACTTTCAAACAAAAATGTGCCCATGTCCCTCTCCCCTTTTTTGATAATATCTGAATGCTAATTCAATAAAAGACTTTAAGTTAATGCCGAATGCTCAGATTTTCTTTGAAATCTTTATGATACTAGATTCCACAAATACTCCAGCCAAGCTCATCCATTGCCCAATTGCATTTACGGTTAGGAGCCCTTTCTCAATATCTAATCTAAATCACTTTTCCTGTAAACCCTTCCTTAACAGTGATGCTTCCTCCCTTATCTACAATATAGTCCAGACTCTAAAGCAAAAATTGATTTGCATGCTATGCATTTTGAAAACAGATTTTTTTGGAAAAAAATGTACAATGTTCTGGACATTTAAAAATATAAAGTACTAATTATCTAGATTATGGGGTGTTTTTTTAGGTTTATGAGGAGTTCTGTGAAGAGCTGTTCTAAATCTAACATCTGTAGGAAAATGACATTAATGCAAATGAAACAAAACAACATTTTAAAATGCAGAATGAAAGGCAGACTGCCAAAGATTCCCATCTGGCTTTTCAGTTGTCTTATCCAAAAGATTTTCAATGGATAGAGAACGTAAAACTCACAAGCATACTCACCAATCAAAGCTATGTAGGAATTCCATATAATTTTAGCCCTTGAATTTATTGTTCTTATGTGCTTTCTTGGATAACCCTATCCATGAGTAATACTTTTCTTTTCTTCCCCAACCTAGCTGTACAACTTGCAATCCTGATGGTTAGATCCCAGTGATCCCCAACACCTCACTCTTCCTTCTACAGATTTGATTTTATAAAGTAAAATCTCTTGAGATCATACACTTTGATATTTAAACATCACTTAAAATCATGAGACGATCATGAGTGCAGGAAGGTGCTTCTGCTGCTCGGATGCTAGACATACTTTTCCAGGGATAATATAGATTTAAAATTGGGAGGCCATGCTCACAGTTACTCATGTCCTAGTCACCTCCAGATGGGACTACTCTAATGCTGCCTTTAAGAGTATCCAGAAGCTTCAGATGGTATAGAATAAAGTGGCATGGACGTGTGCTTCTAGAACAACATATGTCACACCTCTGATCTATGACCTACTTTGATTGCCTATTTGCT
Source organism: Pantherophis guttatus (assembly GCF_059756535.1). NCBI lineage: Eukaryota > Metazoa > Chordata > Lepidosauria > Squamata > Colubridae > Pantherophis > Pantherophis guttatus. Next base: position 193,059,192 of record NC_142064.1, read on the forward strand.
TCTGGGTCAAATTCAAAGTGCTGGTTTTAACCTTTAAAGTCCTTCACTGCATGGGACCAGATTATCTGAGAGACCGCCTTTCCTTATCTCCCCATCCCACTGCAGAGAAGACATGTTACAGGTCCTATAACTGTAATCTGGCGGGTCAAATCATCAGCAATCATAAATCAGAAGAGCACCTCATTGGGTCATGGGTTGCCTTGTACTAGGTGATTTCTGATGGCAATTGGGGGAAATTGGATGTTTCACTGCTCACCAAGTTGTTTGCTTTCGTCCCACCCTTTCCTTGGACAAACTGGTTTCTTTGTACCTTTTCTGTTGAGGCAATTGAAGGACTTGACTTTCTTCATTTCATTTGGTCATGTTACTTTGATACTACCTTCTAGTGGTCAGAGAGAAGTGTGTCATAATATGTTGTTAATTTTACAAGTCAAATAATTATGGAAATAATTATGTCTTGGTAATTATCAAATAATTTAAAGCCAAAATTTGGGGTTCAATAATATATGGAGCTCAGCTGTCTATCTATAATAGAAACCCAAGCATAGAAGCTATAATGAAGATTTGTGAAAACTTTACTTGATTTCTAATTCTTTAAAATTGTTAGAACTAGGCTTCATCTCCTCCGGGGCTTAACTAAAAATCTGCTGACTTAAATTCTGTCTGAAGCAACTATCTTGGTAATCTCCTTGGTCCACCTCATCCGACAACAGGTTTAGAACTACCTCAAGGAAACAAATTAATGATATGATATAATGTCGCGTTTCCTTATTAGCATTTTCTGCCTTTGGCCCTGATAATACTTTGGCTGAATTGAAGCAGAGGATTTGGGGACTTAGATATTCAGACCAATCAAGGCAGTGTTTCCCATTTATTTTCTACAATGTAATTGCCACCCTTCATTGGACTGTGCCTAGGTATTTCTTTACATTCATACCTGGTCCTCACATGGCACAATCTGGGGTGCTATCCTTTTAGGATGATCAGTAGACACATTAACCTCCCTACTGAAAGCTGCCCTTGTCTGTGCGGAGATACAAAGGTTGAGTCTATATCACATGCTATTTACATGTCCTTTATATACCCAACAGCAATCGAAACTCTTAGTCCCGTTTTTCAGTAATTCTAATTGCTCCTGGGATTAGAAGGTTTCTGCTCTTCTTTTATGGCATCAGTCCTCAGAAATCTCTAAGAAGGTTGCAAAATTCCTTTTGATAGTCATAGCTTTCTGCAATGTCTGGTATCTTGTTCTTTCTAATGGGTGTTTCAAGATGTTCATAATCTTATCTTGTTATTAACTATATTGTTGAATTTTTTTTTAAAGAGAAGTCTTGGGACCTAAATAAATAAATAAAATAAACTTATTAGCTAGTCTGCTGTGTCCCTTTTTAACTAAGGCAGACGGGCACAAACTGAAGTCCCACAGTTGCATATGACCCCAGAGATCTTGTTCTAAGTTATAATGGGGGACATTGCAGAAGAAGGACAGTGGTTATATCAATCAATCAATAAAATGCAATACAGTCAATATGATCAATAAATATAGTCAATTTGATCAATCATCATATTGACCATGTTGCATTTTAATTAAAATAAAGGAAAGTAAAAAAATAAATAAATTTTGTGTTGGCTTCCTCCAACCTGGAAATGCCATAGGCATGAGTTGTGATGGGAATAAAATCTTCTTTCACCTGCTTTCTTTCCCAGTGGCTCTGCTCAATCCATTTTATCACACCTCCGTTTTAATGAAAGAAACGAACCATTTTAGTGATGGTTGTAGTGATGGTTGTAATGGTGGGATTAAAGCTGATGTGTGTACCCTAGATTTAGCAATTGTTGATAAGACAGTCAAAAGTCTGGACAGTGGATGTGGCAGTACCTGGAATCAGCAGAAAAGAAGAGTAAGAACTGGAGAAGATCACATACAAAAAAACCTCAAATGGAAGTAGAACTGTGGTAAAAGAAAGCAAAGATGTCACCAATAATAATAGGTGGCTTGGGTGCCACCTCAAAATATCTGGAGCACCACTTGAATGACTATCAAGACTGACAAAATCATCGCCAGTCAATTGCAGAAGGCAGCTTAGTTGAAACACTTTACACCCTGTGATGATACCTTTCATATTATTAAACAACAACATCTGCCTATCCCAGATTCTTGGGAAGGACTTGGTAAGTAGGAAAAAAAATGCCAAATCCAGTCTAAACATCTGGCTGACTGTGTGATCAACCACAATAATAATAATAATAATAATAATAATAATAATAATAATAATAATAATAATAATAATGATGATGATGTCTGGTTTGATCCTTACCAAAGCATATTCTGCATGCAATGAGAAAATTCTTTAAAAAAAGAAAAGAAAAGGAAGAACAAAGTTTCCAAAAGCTAAAGGAAGCTATTGAGATTTTACAGGTGATTACTGAAGAAAAGGTGATGAAACTCACCATTTTCATGATCCAAAAACTGTGGAGCTGTGTATGGTTCAATGATGGATTGTGATGGAAAAAAAACCACAATCTGGGATACATTATTAAGATCCTTTAGTTAATACCACCATCTAAAAATATATTCACATATTTTGTATTGCTAAAGGTTAACATTAAAAAAGTCCACAATATTTTAAAATGACTGTCATTGTGAAATATGTAAAACATCTAGCAATATTACTTGACTTAGGGTAAATGTGTGCTTGCTGATAATAAATTAAATGAAATTGAATGAAATTAGCAATCATAAAAATAATCAAGTTGATCCTCGAGGCTCAGAAGCAGCAGCCAAAATCTATAATGAACCTATTTACAAAGAAAATCAGAACAGGCTGCCAATTAAGAATTACTAGTGTCGCATTTAAAGCACAGGTGAAAAGGTCAGACTTTATCACTCATTGTGTTTCTGTTTACACAAGTTCTGTCAGCTTCCATGAAACTATTCCTCCTCTATTGCAAGAAATGAGCTCATGCCTGAAGGTTCATTAAGAGAAAAGGGCAAATAAACCTTTGGAACCATGACCCAGAGTCCAACACAGCCTAGTTTTGTGCTTACTGAGCTGTTGGGAGTAATGTTATCACAATGTGCATTCGGTGGATTTATAGAGGACCACTGCAGATGTTGAGTTTAGACAGGTCGCTAGACTGAACAAACATCAGGCGGAGACAGGAAAGGGGAAAATGATGGAGTTTCATGTGCGCATAGGAAGACTAATTGCTTGTGGAACAGCTGTGTGGTACTTGAAACTCAAGATGAAGCATCTGCTGCAGCCACTGTCTGACAACAAAAGGACCCCTCTAAAATTCATTTGCCTCCACCATGGAGTCTAATTAAGAGGAGAGCAACAAGAAATAAATGCAGAAGCTCAGTCTCCTTGTGGAAGCTTCTTTGATGTTCCGCTAACTATTAGATGGTTAGGAAATGAAGAGGTTTTACTTCATGAAACCAAGCACCACTGGAGCAACTCCTATGCTCTCAGGTCTATCACAGCAAAAGGGATTTTTTGCAATCTCCAACACCATTCAGATCAGGCAGGCAAAACAGCACAGCAAAGCCATTTCGACAGTTTATATTCTCCAATCCTTTAGGCAACTTCCTCAAGAAAATGTTACCATTGTCCCTTTAGCTTGCTTTACCCGACGTATGTTTTTGTCATTTTTTTTAAAAAAAAATTAATCTGGCCAATTGTGGTATTTTCTGCAATATCTTTCTAGAAATGTTGTGAAATGCCAACAACAACATTGGCACTTTCATTTTTATGGCATTTGAACCTTGCTGACCATTCCGTGGTCTTATTGCTTTCTGACACATTGCCCAAATATATTTCTATGGGAGTTAAAAATACATGCACAGTCAAGGCTTCTGGTTAATACATGCACAGTGAAAAAAGTTACGTGTATTAAAAATGAAATAATAAATACTATAATTCATTATGACTTAAAGTTAGGGAAATATAATATTTTCTTAAAATGAAAGAACATCCAGCTTTATCTTGGACTTCATTATATATGCATCATATATGCACATCAGTGGTGGGTTGATCCTGATCCTGATTCTGTCCGGTTCTTGCGAACCGGTAGTAAAAGCGGGAGGCTCCACCCACCCGCCCAGATGTCATAATAGACGATCTGCGCATGTGCAGAAGCACCGGTAGTAAAAGTAAGCAGAACCTATCCCTGATACACATACATATACACACACACTGTATGCATACAAATCTCTCCCTCCCTCCCTCCCCCTCTCATCTATCATCTATCTATATCACACCTACACCCACACACCTGGTAGGGTATAGGGAGGAATGGGAACTGTATAATGGAGAAAACCAATTGTGTTTCTTGTATTTGTCTCTAGTCTGTTTATTCCAAGGCTAACAATCTGTTGCAATCAGGCTGAAGAATCAGAGTAATGTCTGAATATCGTAACGTAAGATCAATGCATATTACAACATTTTAATATTAAGCCAATTCATTTTACTTCCAATTTTCTCTTGAACATTACATCCTGCTTTTATGGAAAACATTCATTGTGGTGGTACAATAATTTGGCAAGTTCCTGCTGACAAATTCCAGTTGAAGAGAAAGAGTAGTTACACCTGTTTCTTGCTTGCCCAGATTGGAAAAGAAGCCTCTCACAGTTGACTTCTTTTCAATTTAAAAATCTTCAGCACTGAAATCCAGATTTCAAAGAGAAGATTTTTTTTCAGGGCATTTGTTGAAAAATGATAACTAGGAAAACTCAACATCTGACTTGATTTGCTGCACCAAAAAAGGTAGGAATAGTGCAGCCCTGTGAGATATCCAATTACAGTGTTCATTAAAAGTCTCTTAAAACAAATGATTAGCTTAGAAATTAACAGTATAGCAGAGTTAGAGATGGTAGGGGACAGTCTTCTCAGGTTTGGTGTTATGACATTGGCTCCCTCTTCTGTGGGAAGTTTTAATTCTTCAGGAGAGGAGTTATAGCAGTTGTCTGGATAAATACATTTTGAGAATGGATAGTTGTTAAAGACAGACCAAGCAACTTTGTTCCTCAATTTTTCATTTTTTTTTCATTTTTCCAAAGAAAGTCCTTCCCCACCCCCAACATTGTTGTAACTGTTTTTTACACAAAGCCTTTAATGTACATTTTTCTTAATATTTCCTCCAAATGTGCCCATTTCCAGATTTGAAAAATCAGATCAGCCTGATTTTACATTTTGTGTTGAAGCCTTGAATTAAATTGGCTTGGTTCTTCTAATCAATCTAAATCATTGAACTGCATCAGTCAACAAAATATCACCTAATACCTAATGAGAATGAGGCTTCCAGATCAGGTTATAGGCTTGCTAGTGTGATTTCTTGTGATTTCTAGTGTGATTTAGTGTAAGAGCCGTCGTGGCACAGTGGTTAGAATCAGGGGTAGGTTTCAAAACCCATCGCTACCAGTTCGCTCATGGGTGAATGCATGCACAGAAGCATCTGGGCGGGTGAGCAGAGCCTCCACTGCTGCTGCTACCGGTTCATCTGATCCGGGGTTAACCGGTAGCAACTCACCACTGGTTAGAATGCAGTATTGCAGGTTAATTCTTCTGACTGCCAGGGGTTCAATCCTTACTGGCTCAAGGTTGACTCAGCCTTCCACCCTTGTGAGGTCAGTAAAATGAGGACCCAGATGGTTGGGAACAATATGCTGACTCTGTAAACCACTTAGAGAGGGCTGTAAAGCACTGTGATATATAAGTCTATTATATACAGCTTTTAATAACTTTTGCTATTGCTATTTCTGCTCTAGCATCTTTCCAAGACAGGAATGTAATGAACTCATTTTCGATATTATTGTGATCAGCTCACCCAGGTTAATGAGTGTTTCTCAAAGCTATAAGTTATTCCATCAACACATATCAAACTCCACCCCTCATTTGCATCTGATGCAATGCTTTAGAAGCATCATATTTTGCTTATCTTCAAAATGCCACTTAAAACTTTTTGTGAATTTCATTGCAAGTAGCAACAATCCTTCAGGAAATGTTTATAGGAGGTCATGTTATTTTGTCCAGTTTTCAACCACGGAAGAGATTTTTGTGCCTGCAAAACATCTATAGGATGCAAAGGAGTGGAAAACTCATGATTTCCTTCTAGCTGTGTGGATAAGACTGTAATTCAAGCCTAGTGGAGCTGTCAACAGCTGTTGACAAATACATTACAATGAAGTTAGGTTAAGTGAAAATGTATTTAGTATTAATCCACACTTTGGTTGATATTCATCTTTTGCACTGGGAAGAATGTGCCAGCAGGGATGACTATAATTTCTGACAACATTCTGAGAACCACCTCAAGGTGGAAATTTGCAAATAGAGCTACTGTAGTACGTAATGAGAAGCTACAGGGCTTTCAATTATCCCATATAGTCTGTCTCTTTGCAACTTGACTGACAGCTAATTATGTTGGTGCCATTTTTTTGGCAGTAAAATTTAATCTCCCAGATGGAAAGCAAATCAATCTGCCCATCCACTGCAGCTGAGGCATACTTTGGTTCAACTTTAATTTATTCTCCTAAGCCTAAGAAGCCTTGTCATTTCAAGGTACAGAAATATCACCTTTCCTCTGTTAACCAAGTCGGCAGAAAAACACATGCGGCAGAGCTGGGATTTCATAGGCTAGGCTGGGAGATGTTGTCACTATTCGTTTGCTATTAGAAAACAGCAAATATCATCTCCCCTTGATTCCTATTTGTGAGATCCAGCCCAAAGCAAAGACACTTATGAACTGGTTGCTAGTGATAATGGTTAAACATGAGCTGTGAAGGCATTAAGTTGGATTCTATGGAGGAATGAACTAAATCTCCAAAGAGCAAAACACAGAAAGGAAGTTGTGGCAATTTTCAAGTTTTGTAGCCATCATGCACCAGCCTTGTTCCCTGTGGAGTTCAGAGCAGGGATGTAAATACAATCCTTCTACTTACCTGCACTCTTCAGGCCTATCAATTATGCTGCTGTTGCTTCTGAGTTGCAGTTCCAGCTTTAGGTATTAAGGCTGTCTGCAAAGGACATACAGAACAAAGTATAAGGCTAGTTAGGCAGAGGGGAAGACTGATACTTGAATGTGACTAATATCCAGACTAAAATGATATCATTTATATCAAGCAAGTTGTTGTCAACTTGCAAGTCTGAAACACAAAAAGGGGACACGCTTTATGTTCATTGAAGCAATTAAGTTCTGCATATAATGAATTCATGTTGCAGAGTTTGTTGATGACTTATCCCCATAAGGCAAAGTGGGCTGAGCCAAATTCAGCAGATTATCAAGACTGTGATGGCTTGAGATTCACACGGTTCCTGACATTTACCAACCGGAAAATCTCATTTATCTAAAAGAGCCAGCCTCTAATTTTGCACTAGCAATAAGATTGCTACTTCCCAACCTGTTAACTTTTACGCAGATAGGACTGTGTCTCTTTTCACCTTCAGCTATTTTCAGATAATAGTAGTTCTATTGCCCCGGCGCAGAGGTGGTATTCAGCTGGTTCAGACCGGTCCAAGCAAACTGGTAGTGGCGACCTGCGGTGGGCCTGGGCCTGCCCCACCCACCCAGCCACCCCGCCCACCCGCCTGTCTTATATCGCTGTGTTTTTAACACTGCACGCATGTGCAGATGGCGCGAGCAAGTGAATTGCCATTTTATTGACGTCGCACACATATGCAGATGGCGCAGACAAGGGAATTGCCATGTTGTTGGATGTCACATGCATGTGTGAACAGCACGCGTGAGTGAATTGCCGTGTTTTGTGATGCTGCATGCATGCACGCACGCACCACATTTCTGGTGCAGGGCAAACTGGTTGCCACAGTATGTGAATCCCACCTCTGCCCCGGTGGCCATTCTCTCCATTCACAGACATTCTTAAACATGTCCTTGTCTAAACCATCAGATCAGTCTTCTTAAAGGGTGGTCCAAGGACCCATGCTCACCAGAGGTGGGTTTCAGCAGGTTCTGACCAGTTCTGGAGAACTGGTAGCGGAAATTTTGAGTAGTTCAGAGAACCGGTAGTAAAAACTCTGACTGGCCCCACCCCAATCTATTCTCTGCCTCCCAAGTCCCAGCTGATTGGGAAGAAATGGGGATTTTGCAGTAACCTTCCCCTGAATTGGGGAGGGAATGGAGATTTTACAGTATCCTTCCCCTGCCACGCCCACCAAGCCATGCCACGCCCACCAAGCCACACCCACAGAACCAGGAGTAAACATTTTTGAAACCCACCACTGATACTCGCCCTTCAAGATCCTTTCAGGACTCTGCAAAATCAAAATTATTAGCCAGAGATTGAGGATATTTGCAAAAATTTAAAACATTATAATTAAATTAAATTAAAAACATTTCATTATAATTTTTATTTACTAAAATGTCAGCATTATATTACTATCTCATGGGTTCAATGCTGCCTTTTTATACCATTCAATAAATAAGTATTCTACAAATGCATCAGTTTTAATTTTTTTTCATACTTTTTGTTTTATTTAATAGACATTTTGAGGAAAAAATGGAAGCACTCAGGACCTAACATTGCACAAGTAACAATTTAAAAGGCATTGGTATGATGATGCCACAGATGTTGCTCCAGTACTAATGATGGGGTTCCCTCTTCCCACATTAGCACATTGCATTTTAGTGCTTTTCTTCTGACACTCATCTGCCTGAAATAAGATCCAAGTTTCAAGTGTCATATTACGCTGAGATGAGCCATTATTTTATTTGTGCTTAAGCTTATAGTTGTCCAGTGATAAACCTGTGTTATGAGCTAGACATCTGATAGAGTTACATAGAGTCCCGGATCTACGCACCTTCCGCCACGCCTTAAAGACCTTATTATTTCACCAGGCGGGCCTGGCCTAATTTTCTCTCTCTTTCATAAAAGATTTTCAATTTTTAAATATCTTTTAGTATCTTATATATTCAATTTTAAAATTGGTTTTAATCAGTTCGGGGTTTTAAATTTGTCGGAGCCAAAACTATTTAATTTGATTTTATTCTACTTTTAAATTTTCTATGGATGTGTTTTTATTGTCTGGCTGTGCGCCCTGAGTCCTTCGGGAGTAGGGCAGTATAGAAATCGAATAAAATAAAATAAATAAATAAATAAGTGAGAGACTTCCATTCACATTTTTATTCACTGAATTGCAAAATACAGCATTATAGAGGAGTATAGAAATGGCCTTGAAGAAGGAATTCAACAGCAGACCTCTAAAAGGGAGGAGAGAATAAGAAAAAAAAACTTAAGATGCTCTATTTTGATTTAAGAATGAAGAGAGAGCAGAACATATATTTGAGATTTTTTATTACACTCTGCAACAAAAAAAGCAGAATTACAGAGTTTGTGGAGTATATTTCCTTCCCCGGCCTTCCTCCAATTCATCCCTCTGTGTGGGATGAATTGGAGTAAGTGTCATATTTTAAGAAGATATTGACCCATCTCTACAGAATTCATCTGCCTTACATTTAGAAAAAGAAAAGAAGAAAAAAAAAAAACCATCAGGAGAGCTGTTCTTTCTAATGAACAAGCTATGTTAGTTCACAATGCAAAATTTTGCAAGCTGATAATAAGTCAGTGGAAAACAGTATTCTCATGTTCCTCTTCTATAAATTCTTTGTTTTGACTTTAATCATTTTGCTAGCTTTTAAGCCTGGTTTAAGTATGATTCAAGAGCATCCATGGGAGGGGGGAGTTCACAAAAAGGAACATTGTGGTTAGGACCGAGCAACTCCTCCTCCAGTATGTACTGAGGCCTGTTGACTTTCTTTTGCCTCCCCTGCAGACCTTGATGTGACATGATTAAAATTCAGTATGAGGTTCTGATTCAGTAGCTAATTGCAATTCTATCCAAATTGTGTTACGGTAAGTTTCACGATTTAATCTGAAAAAAGAAAAATGAACTGTGATCTACAATGGGGAAGCGATGAAGGTTTGTTTTAGTTTGGATAGATTGAAATGAAAATAGTAGGGAAGGTTGATCACTTAGATGGCATTAACCCTGCCTTGATTCAGCTGGATATTTTCAAGGAATTTACCATAATACACCTTTGAAAGCTCCTCTTTAAGGCTGGGGTAGAAATGATTGATCAGCATCCAAATTGTCCAGCAAAGGGATCAAATTATATAGAACCAATGCAGCAAATGTCCTATCCCAATTTAACATAAAATATTAGAACAAAAACTTTTTTTAAAGTTAAGTTCTTACTTTTCCACTGCTTTCTCTCCAATACTGGATTTGACATGTCCCAAAAAAGGAACACTGGTTTCTCTAATGGAACTGCTTGCTTTCTTGAATCTCATTTCTGGTGTGCCAGGACAATTGGCACAGCTGGCTGGCAAGCTGATTGCTTTTTTGGGGATGAGTCACCTCCTCACTAGCAGATCATATAAGACAACTCAAAGCTTGCTTTGAGATGCAGCATTGCTGGCAATGCTCTCTATGCTCTCTATGTTATTTAGATAATCGGCAAAAGCAGGTTGGTTGCAGAAGTAAGTTGACATAATGCGATAAATAGACTAGCAGAAAATAAGAGGCCTTGTCAAGTAGTCTTGCCATGCCCTAGCTAACTCCTGTGGTGGTCAACTGAGGAGCAAACAATGGCACCTGTGATGGTGTCATCATGTGTACCAAGGTCAGTGCTGGGATGCAAATACTAACAGTGGCATTTGCTTAAGGAGAGCGTCAGGTATAATATTAATTGCAATTCAGCGATTAGTAGAATGTACCAAGGACATCAAAAGACCACATAGTGCTTTATAACCCCCGATGTGTATTCGACCCCCGATGTATTCATTCGTTTGAAGTACATCCCCTCCTTCAGTTCACGAATCTCTTCACTTTGACACTTCAATCAGTTTCATCAAGTCCAAACATTTTTTTTAAGAGTGGCACAACCTTTGGTTTTAATTCTGTAATGCTTTGCATGTACTGAAGTGCTTGCCAAATGTTCTCTCTATGACAATAAATAATACAGAAATAAAATGAAACATAAAACTTACAAATAACATTTGTGTGGGTGTGGGTGCATATATATAGACAGACAAACAAATCAATTCAATTATTAGACACCCTCCTCATCTGAAATATTTGTTTATATGTTTTTCTTGTTAAATAAGGATCGAAAAATTTATAACTATTTAAAGACCCATTAGTCAAGTCAAGTCAAGTAAGTTTATTATAGTCTTTGACTGATAGACCCATTATGTAAAACAGGGGTGTCAAACTCATGGCCTGCAGACAGGCTGCATCACGAGCTGGCCAGCCCATTTTAGCAAAGGGGAAAAAAGTTGTGATATGTCACGTGACAATGTGACACCGCAAGTTTGACTCCCCTGATGTAAGAGGAGGAAAATTTATCAGGTTTTTTATTTATTTTTATTTTCAATGTCCAGCCAGGATGATTTTTTAAAAATATACATTTAATGTTGGAAATTTGGGTCATTTTTTTTTCTTTTTTTGTACAAATTTTTGTTGTTGTTTTGTTACTGTTGGATGCATGTTTTTTTCTATTTTCTTTCTGTTTTGTATTTTATTCTCATATCTATATACATTAACATAAAAGGTAGAAAAAAGATAGACAGATAGATAGAGATATATGGATGGAGAGAGAGAGAGAGAGAGAGAGAGAGAGAGAGGGAGAGGGAGGGAGAGAATGATATTGGGCCTCAGAATAACTAAACTACCAATGTTTGGGAAACAAGATTTAGAACAATGATGAGAAAGCAAGTTACTTGGTGCAAGAAAGCTTCATTAACCAGCAGGATTCCAAGGTCCCCAATGTACTGAAACAGAAACTGTCTTTTCAGAGAAAAATGTCTCAATGAATAATCAAATCAATACTCTATTTTGATTGAATTACATTTTGTTCAGCATACTCCTTGAGAATCAATAGACTCATTCAGCAGAAAAGCATTCCATTCAAGTCATGGAGAAGCCAATCTCCCCATGGCTTGACTAACACAAGTTCAGAACACTGAGGAAATTTAGAAACAAATTTAGAATATTTTTTTTCTTTTTGTCTTCTTGATAGAGGCTCTATAATTCAAAAGATCTCTTTTTGCATCTATAACAGCTGGCAAATTGTGGTCTTTTTCTAAAACAAAACAAAATTCTCAGGAGCAAAGCAATCATTTCATCTTTGCTTATTTGGAATTGTAGAATATAAAGTTTTGGTATAATATATGAAATTAGTTTTAAATCTCCAACATTCATACTGGTACAGAGGACATAAAAAGTGAAGTCTTTTTTCAGCCACAAAACTCAGTGAATGACTTTATATACCAGTCACACTATCTTTTCTAAAGAAATATTTGAAACTTATCTTAAAACATTAAAGGAACCAAATAAATGACTCCATTAAAGGAAAAAAGAAGAAATATTAAAAACATAGTGGATAGAAAATAAAATCTCAGTAAATGAACAAGAATTTACAATTGTAACATTTAAAATTCATCATTTGATTGATTAAATAACGAACTGAATATGTATTACCACTCATTATATCATCTAAATAAATAATTGAAAATCACTAGAAAAGTCTATTAATATTTATTTAGATATCATCACTATTTATCATTATTTATAATAACAAGTGCACAACCTTGTTCAAAAGAAAAGAAAAATGAATAAATGATAAAGAAGAATCAATAAAAACAATTTAAATTCTAAATTACATTCTACTCTGCTTGACTGGTGATTATATCAAATATTCATAAATGTTAAAATTGCATCTGGTTATCACCTTTACATTGAATATTTGTTCCTTAAAAACTGTAATCTAAATGTTTGAAATTGACTTGTTGGGTGATATGTAATATATCGGGAAGCTCTTCTTGCTTAAATTTAGTCAGACCATTAATTTAGCCATTCCAGCATATTCCTCAAGTTTGCTTTCTGACTCTGATATTGTCAACAAGCTATTGCTTTTCCAATGTTCAACCAAATTTGTCTTTGCAGCTATCAGTGTGATCTTAAATCAACTATGATATTTTCTGTTTATTTATTCTGGAAAAATTCTGGTAGAAAAGATGGTGGGGGTGGGGGTGTCAATTCAAATGCTTGTTTTCTTTAAATTTTGAATATTGCTGTGTATTGCTAATATGTCTAGAAATAGAGGAGAGACTGAACATCCTTATCTGGTATCTTTACTGATTGAAAAATCCATAATATTCCATTTTAGCTATGATCTTTGCTCTGTTTTTAACTCACGCTTTAAATTGTACTATGGCATTTATTATTCAGTACTGCAACTAAAAATGACATTCCAAATTCTCAAAAGCTTTTCTGCATCCAAAAAAGTTATTGCTTGTATCCACCTTTTTATTGATAACCTATTGCGTTTTTTATGGATCCACTGCTGTCCTGGCTGCTCCTCTTGAGAATATAACCTGTCTGATGCATTTCTATTGTATCACTTTTTTAGGTGGTTGCTAACACTGCAGTGAAAATTTTGTAATCAAAATTCAATAAGGACTATCTTATTGGTTTCTCTTCTTTACAAACCAAGTAAAGTTATATTTACTTCTTCCCATGTATGTGGTATTGCCTTCACCCAGGGGTGAAATGCTCCCAGTTCGGACCGGATTGCCTGATCTGGTAGCAATGGCGGCGGGTGGTTCGGAGAACCAGTAGCAAAAATCCCTGCCCCCCTCCATGCCCAGCTGAGCCGTGCTATCATCAGAGGCTTTTAAAAAAAAAATTAAAAGCATTTTTTCTACAACCTCTTTGGCCCAAAAAATGCTTTTAAAAGTAAAAAAAAAAAGCCTATGATGATCGTGCAGCTCAGCTGGGATCGTCAGAGGCTTTTAAAAGCATTTTTTTCTACAACCTCTTCAGCCAAAGAGGTTGTAGAAAAAATGCTTTTAAAAGCCTCTGACGATCCCACCTGAGTTGCCTGATCATCAGAGCCTTTTAAAAGCATTTTTAAACAACCTCTTTGGCCGAAGAGGTTGTAGAAAAAAATGGTTTTAAAAGTAAAAATAAAAAAAGTTGGCCAAGCCCACCCAGTCACATTACCCCCCCCTCCCCAAGCCACATCCACAGAACTGGTAGTAACAAATTTTACATTTCACCACTGCCTTTACCTCTGAGATTTCATTCATTTTGGAGGGATTCTAGTAGTTCAATAGTAAGCCCATCTGGTCTTGGTGCCTTCCCAAGCTTAATTTATTACTTCTTTGGGTTTTTTTTTTTTTTGAATAGTTACAAATTAATTTAAGATTTGCCTATGCTGCCTATTAAATTCTTTAAATGCCAAGTCCCAATATATTTATTCAAAATTATACATGAGAATGGAAATTACAGAACTTGCATATATATGTGTGTGTGTACACAGACACAGACACACACATATAAATTGTATGTAAAGGTTCATATTTCATATGAAGATGAATAAGGTAGTAAAAGATCTTTAAAAAAAGCATCAACATATATTGATATATATTGACATAGCATTATGAAAAAATGATGCTAATAATAATGAGAAGTAATTTTTTCAAGAACCTGAATACCTAATAGTGTAAAGTGAAGAAACAAATATTTTTCCGTTTCCTGCTTTAACAGAAATTCATTTCATACACACACAAAAACAAGTGAGATGCTCAGTATAAACATGTAGTCCAAATGCCTGAATACAAAGCACAGGTGTAGTATGAGACTCTCAACACAGATTTGCTTGTTTGAACTCATTATTTTTATCCAGCAATTCAAAATACCTTCATCTCTTCTATCCTGCAACTTTAGTGTGTAGTCTTCCCATTATCCGATTGCTTAGGCAAGTGTTCCTCCATATTTTTTCTGAACTTTCTCAGGAATCTGAACTTAGAAAGGGCCAAGGTCCTTTTTCTTCTAAATGGCAATAGCAGCCAAGATGAAACATTACTTGGACTTTACTTAAGATCTCAGCTGATCACAGATAAGGGCTTGAACAACAGCTGTCTTCCTGAATGCTAACTTACTCTGTACAGTTTGTGCAGTAAAATCTCCAGTGCCTTGGTTCCACTGAATCTATCACAAGTCTTCAAGTATCTGTGTATAATTAAGCCCTGGTTGGCTTATTCAATGTCCTTAGTAAGGCCAAAGCACTTTTATCGAGGACCAGTCTCAGATGATCCATTAAGCAAAGGCTTAATATTTAGGGCACAAATGGAAGGGGGGCCACCACAACTATCATGCTGTTAACTCTTTCATTGTTACACTTAGTTTTATTGTAACTCAAAAACTCATTGAGTTTTACCTCAATCAAGCAATGGAAAGAGTGAAGGGCATCATGATTGGGCTGTGCTTATGGCATCAGTTGGCTTTAATGTGGCCCTGTGGAGTACATTATCTTCAAATTCTATGGACATAAAAGAGTTCTGCTGGATCACACTAAACACCCAGAAAATACTCAGTCAGTTCCCAGTATGAGAAAGAATAACTTGCCTTGTCATGATCTTACAAGGAAAATAGCCACAGAAACAAAGCTGTAAAGTTACTTTGACTTTTGGTTAAAAACAAAAACAAAACAATTACAGGATGCAGGTAGTGGCTTTGCTGGAATCCACAAAATTGTGAATTAGTCAGATTTATTCAATTCTTATTCAGGAATGCACTTCACATTAAGCTAAAATATCCCCCAAAGGGAGAAAAAGTGCAATGCAATGTTTTAATTTTAGAATTGTAGGAAATGAAATTGCAGAATTCAAATAGCTGTTTTCCCTTTGTCATAATATAACAAATAGGATTTGAAGGATGAATACATTGCTGTCTGTATTTCATGTGTATTTTTCATGTATTCTGGCTCTGAAAAGACTCTTTTGATTTTGCCTACCATTTCATAGAAGGAAATCCTATTGTCTTCTTTGTTCTTACTCCTACTCAAGCACCTGAGTATAGCAGTGGATATTGAAAACCCTGCTTACTGGACAAAAACTCTGTTGCCTGTTAAGGCATAGCTTCTGGATATTCAATCCAACATCTGGGATATTTGAACATGCAAAGACAATGCCTGAATGGGGCTAAAGTCACAGCAATAAATCTGCTTAGATTATCCTCCCAGTTGATTCTCAATCACTGGGTGAAGTGAAGAGTAAACAGCATTCAAAATATTTGTATGTGTATATGTTGGAGGGAATGTTGTCAACTATGTGATCAAGCCATAAATATGTTTGAATAGCTTTGTATGTTATTAGTATGTTGCATATAACCTATTGGAAGGCGGGATATGTGAAAAAACATCCTCAACTTTTTACCATGTCCAATAAAGACATGTAAAAACAACAGCCAACCTTTCTCTTGAGAGCGTAAATCAACAAAATAATCCAGCAACCACAAAATTCCTAGATCTTATGCAAACCTCATTATCCTTGTGTAGCTGTTAAGTCCCAATACTTTCATTTTACATGCACAAACTCACTCATTCATTGGGCTAGGTGTGGCTTGGGCCAGTTGGACTTCTAGTGTTTGTGCAAACACTAGCAATTAATTCTTACTTCATGTTCTTTCCCACTAGTAAGATTGAATACAATCCAAGAACACAAGGCTTGTTTTTACTAGATCCAACCAATATCAGTCTGACTCAGCATCTCATTTCTATCCTCATTAAGACAAACACCTCTGCTTACTAACATTTGCAGGGAAAGGCTTTCATCTCTTTTTTTATGGTGGCATATAGTTATGAGAATTATGCTGCATCCATTAGGCTTCCAGGTAATAGGCATTAAGAAAGCCATCCTTTATTAATTTCCACAAGAGAGGTCATAAACAAATGTAAACTCTGTCGGTCTTGTGTAAGGCAATTCTCTTGAGCATATTGCAAATTCTTTCAGCTGGTGGCTCTGGGTGTTTCTGTGAACTGTCATTCTTTTACACTACAAAGCTCCATGTGAGTTTGCTCTCCTACAGAAACTCTGGCAACAGCTTTCTTTCTTTTCCAATGGCCCTGCTTTATCCGACGTAAGAGTAATGGTTAAAAATGGGAGTGGCCAAAAATAAGTACACCAGTTTTATTTATTTATTTGTTTGGTAAATTCATATAGCCCCTCATCTCACATATCTTTTTTTTTTTTTTTTGGACAATATACAAAGTTAAAGCAGTGAGTTGAAGCTGACTGACGAGCTACGTTTTACAAATGGTGAAAAAAAGGAGGCAACCCAAGTTTCTACTGTGAATGTTAGCCCCACAGCATTCGTTGTATTTGTGATCCCTAAAGACAAGTATTGGTGCAAACTGGAGGAAACCCACTCCTGAGAGCTAGACTCTCCCCTTTAGTTATATATAAGTTTTGACTCAACTGTATTGGGTTACTGGTGTGCATGAGAGAAATAGCACACATATCTTTCTGTCAAAGATGTGACTCCATACAAGCATCTGGATATATATTGTAGGCAGGGGTGAAATCCAGCAGGTTCTGGAGAACCGGTAGCGGAAATTTTGAGCAGTTTGGAGAACCGGTAGCGGAAATTTTGAGTAGTTCGGAGAACCGGCAAATACCACCTCTGGCTGGCTCCAGAGTGGGGTGGGAATGGAGATTTTGCAATATCCTTCCCCCTGTAGTGGGGAGGGAATGGGGATTTTGCAGTATCCTTCCCCTGCCACGCCCACAGAACCGGTAGTAAAAAAAAATGGATTTCACCACTGATTGTGGGTATTTTTAACTTCAGCCAAATGTCTGTTTCAAAACCACTTAGGAGTTCTCAATATCCTTACAGTTACAGTCCTTGTAACTGTAGAAATGCACATATGTATCAAGAATGTATTCAGGCTGCAGGATATTATAAACTATATTTTATTCTTTATTGTATTTGAATTGTACAATGAGGCTGGGCTGAAGGAAGAACATTTGCTTTTCATTTACTGGCTAAAAATGATGTAAGACGGCATCCAGTTATTTCACAATTCTGACACCCAATATTATGGTTTCAAATTCTCACACCCGCAGCATTTTCTTCGCAAATAGCATATAAGACATCCAATTCTCCATTTCTGTTTGGAAGATTGCAAATATAATGTTCATCTGAAAGCTACTGACAAACTAAATTTGGCCTCTTATAGGAAATATTCCAAAGCAGTAATTGATATTTTCCAGATTCTTATAATCCCTCTAGTGACATCTAGTGGACTTTACAGGATCAAATACAAGTAGATACCGGTATATAACAGTTTATCCTAGCAAATTATTATTATTTGTTAAATAATCCTCTACTTTTAAATAGATTTTAATGACATTTTGATTGTATTAAAAAGAGTGATATAATCAAAATCTCAATTAATTTGATAAATTATTATATTACATGGGAACTTCCACAATAGTGCAATGTAGCCAAAATTAACAGGCAATTTAAGAGGCAATTTAAAAGCCAACCAGACCCAATTGTGGCCAAGGGATGGGTCAACACGTGAGGTGGCTCCATTGTCATTAGCACCCCTTCATCTCTTTCTTTTTTTAGTTCTGCTTTCATAGTTTTTAAAACAAGTATTATTATATAATGGATTTTAAGTAATGATTGTTTTACATTAATAGGAATTGATTTATTGGATTATTGGATTGTTGTACACAGCCCGAAGTCATTGTCTATGAGATGGGTGTCCATATAAATTTGATTGATAAATAAATAAATGAATGAATGAATACATAAATGGTTGAATTATTTTTGAGAGGTAAGAGAATCTGGCCTACTCTGACCATTAGTGTTTTCTTGTCAAAACAATGGCACTTTGTATCTTGTTATTAAGCCTAACAGGCTAGGCTAGGCTGGCTAAACAATTGCTACCAACCTCCCTTCCATTGAGGACCTGTATACTGCACGAGTCAAAAAGAAGGCTGTGAAAATATTTACAGACCCCTCACATCCTGGATATAAACTGTTTCAACTCCTACCCTCTAAACGACGCTATAGAGCACTGCACACCAGAACAACTAGACACAAGAACAGTTTTTTCCTGAACGCCATCACTCTGCTAAACAAATAATTCCCTCAACACTGTCAAACTATTGACTAAGTCTGCATTACTATTAATCTTCTCATCGTTCCTATCACCCATCTCCTCCCACTTATGACTGTATAACTGTAACCTTGTTGCTGGTATCCTTAAGATTTATATTGATTGTTTCCCTATGACTATCATTAAGTGTTGTACCTTATGATTCTTGACGAATGTATCTTTTCTTTTATATACTCTGAGAGCGTATGCACCAAGACAAATTCCTTGTGTGTCCAATCACACTTGGCCAATAAAGAATTCTATTTTATTCTAAAGGTTATGTGAGCCCTAGATCTCCAGTTCTGATCTATGGGCTGGATCCAGTTTTTAAGAAGCTCCCCTGACTTGAACAGGAGCTTCAATTAGGCACGTGGAAAGGCAGGATTCCATTCTATATTGTTTTTATTGATTTTGCTGAATTTTGGAGTATGCAAGAGTTTAGGCCAACTGGTTTCCAAATGGCTTCAATTGCTAATATATTGTTAACACTAATACCATTGAGAACATTATGAATAATAGGCTATACTTTTGTAATAATAAAAACAAATGCTTTATTTGTGAGAATACCGGATCTTAGGGACAAATAATAGGGTACCACTATTTCAAGTGTAAAATTTGAAAAGCTATAGAGAAATATTGCATAAATTGGAAAGAAGAATTGAACTAGATATTCTTCCATGACACTAAAACCCATTTATTAACTCTGCAGTGGACATCCCAGAATCAATTGGGCGACCATTTTGGAAGAAAGATTCTTGATTAGATGTACACTTTATCCAAATTATTTTGCTTTGTCTCAGAATCAGGATCTCATCTAATGGGCTCTTCCTTTAGAATTCCACTAGCTTAAGGAAGCAACAGACAGGAAAAAACAGAGGAAAAGTGGTATCACTTTGTGTGTGTGTGTGTGTGTGTGTGTGTGTGTGTGTGTGTGTGTGTGTGTCTGTAAGAGAGAGAAAGAAAGAAATCAAGATGCTGGCCATAATCACATGATCAAAACATTTGCCCTTTCTACATGTGTCACACATGCATTATCCTGGCAGGGTTGAAAATGTGATCACTCGGCACAAACCTCCATTCTTTCCATAAGCTATGAGAATTAATATGAGTATTTCACTGCAATATGTTATTACTCAGTCATTGTTTGGTAACATCCAAACAGACTGCTACAGATTTTTAGCTAAAGATAAAGGTAGTTTCCCCTGTCTAGTTGTGTCTGACTCTAGGGGGCAGCGCTCATCTCGGTTTCTTAGCCGAGGGAGCCAGCTATCTTTGGCTGAAGACATTTCAATAGTCATGTGGCCAGCATGACTATACACCAAGGAGCACAGAACGCTGTTACTTTCTCACCAAAGTGGTACCTATTTATCTACTCGCATTTGCATGTTTTCCACCTGCTAGGTGGGCAGGAGCTAGGGCAAGTAACGGGAGCTCACTCCATCATGTGGTGCTCAGGTCTCAAACCCGGGCTGTCAGCTTTCCAGCTGACAAGCTAAGCATCTTTAACCTCTGACCACTACGCCTCCTCACCATTTTTACCTAAGACTTACAAATCATTAATTCAGACAACACCAAGACCATTTCAAACATTTTACTAAATCAATTCACACAAATTCCAAATTGCAAATATAATTAAGGGCAATGGGGTACTTTTCTCCTTGGATTCATCATTAAGACATGAAATAAACACAAATTAGATATGTAGCATTATTTTCTTTCTTTAAAAAGATGAGAAAGGAATGCCACCTGATAAAAGCACCACAACACTGTTACAAAATAGGGTCTGCCGGTTTCTTTCACAAATAAAAGACTATGTACTGCTAACAACTTTCCAATCAATCCATAATTCATTAAAATAAAACTATAAAATCTCCTAGATTACACTAAATTCAGACAATGCCTGGAATACAGTGCATTAAACAGCAGTAATGTCAACTATCAGTGCCAACATAAAACATTTTTAAAAGTAAAAAAAAGCCCATCTTTATTCCCTAGATGAATGAAATTTAAAATAAGGGGCTCTCTGTTTTACAATGAGGAATTTAAGGAGAGGGGCTGGGCAAAGAGGCAAGTATCATTTGCTTTCTAGACTTAGTTGGCATCTAACTTGGCCATTTCTTGCACGTAAATCCCTATACTCTCACTATCAAAGAGAACAAAATAGACTGTCTTGATTGAAGAGGACATCGTTGATACAAAATAGCTGGAAATGGCTTTCAGGATCAGCTGAGCAGCAGTCTGTTTTGGGAAACCATTCCTATTCAAAGAATTTTGGAGAGAAAAGATAATTACAATTAGTTTAATAAAAGTTGAAAGTGGCATATGTATGTTTAAAAAATGTGACAAAATCCTAATGAGGCTTGCAACAAAGTGTAGTTTCCTAGTACCAAAGGTCCTATCAATGAATTTTATAGTGACGTTTATAATGAATTCCTATATCAGCATGCTTGGGAGTACGTCCACTGAAATCGCTGAGTAGACATATATACTATATTATACATTATACAGGCATGTGCTGTGCATCTTGCAGAAGCTTGAAGGAGGAATATATGGGGTGAGATTCAAAAGGAAAAGAGGGAGACCCTGATTCTTTTTTCACTTATCTGAAGAGCAGAGACAAACGGCAGCCTTTTCCTTCCTATCTTTTCTTTGTAGACTGGTTCTTAAACCACCATGGCTTGTAAAGCAGCCACTGCTAATAACCAAACATAAGCTATGGAAAAGCTTGGAAAAGCAGGGCTCAATTCTACTTAGGCAGCAATATATAACAACAACAACAACAACAACAACAACAACAACAACTTTATTGTCATTGTAGGTGTATACACAGTATACCCATACAACGAAATTCACTTAACATCCAAAGACCAGGTCCAACACACATAACAATCCCCAAACACACTCCCACCCCTAGAAATTTATGGTCTATTTCTTCCAAACCTACTCCAAATGTTCTTAATGAATTGTAATCTTTAATGTGACAGAAGGGGAAAATATTCCAAACTAAATTTCAGTTAACTATTTAATGTCATGTTAAATTGAACACGTGTGTTAATTTGAAATAAATTATTATTTTGTGAATTTATTTGTGGGGTCTACAGTATGTCCTTATCCTCTTGGCCTAAAAATGTTGTGTACCATTATGCTACAGTAATGTTGAACTTATGGTTGGAAACAACACACATAAGTTTTTGCATATTTTCAGGGAATCCCTAACTAACTATTGATTGCAAATCCTAAGGAACAAGCAGTGGAGAAAGGGGATTCTTGAGCGGTTCCAATATGAATAGTTGAAAAGGCAAGCTTTAGAGGACTTTGAAGATATGCTCTGAAGTCTACATTTAAACAACGGTACTTATTGCTTTGGAGAAGAGTATATAGAACTTTGAACTTTTAAAATGCCATTCTACAAATTTGGCTTTGCTGAAATTAGACATTGTAGAACATCTGGCATAACGATTATAGATTGCCCATTGTGCCTCCTCCCCCCTTCCCTCTTTTCTTGAAACACACACACTTATAATGAATCAGCCCATGTAAATTCATGTTTTATCCATAAAATTGGACAGAACTGTTTATACAGATTTAACGAGTAATGTCTGGTTGACAGATGTCTGTCCTAGAACAGCTGTGTACATGTGTTGGGACTGAGAGAAACTGCTGCTCTTAAAAACATTTTTATGTTTTAAGATTTTTATTTACCATTTTTCAGATTTGTTGAAATGAACTGACAAGACGAGTATGCTATTCTTTAAAGGGACACATTTTCACATGGAATGTAAATCTGATTCAATACCATTTAAACTCCACTCTATATACATACATAGCCCCACACAAGAGAACTTTATCAAATAGTAAACATTTTTTCATGCTGTAATTAATATTTAAAATGTTAAGAGGGAGGGAGGGAGAAAGAGAGAGAGAGAGAGAGAGAGAGACAGACAGACAGACAGACAGACAGACAGACAGACAGAGAGAGAGAGAGAGAGACAGAGAGATATCCACCATAAGTGGTTAGCAATAAGAAGCCAGCAGAACCGCCAGGGATCATATTGACAAATCATGATTTGCTGAATTTTACAGTTAAGTAATTTATCATGCTAAAACACAATCCTTGGATTATAAACCACAATTTTGCCAAACACAAAAAATAATCACTTTATTGCCTAGCATGTAGTGTGAATATAGATTTGGGGACAAACTGGATGAATTCCAGGTTTACCTGCCACTTCCAATGGAAGGAAATGCAATTGACTTCAGTTTCTTTTCATCTGCCAGTGCTAAGCAGTTTTTCACTGTCTTTTCCAACAACTCTTCACATTTGTCTGAACCCCAACTGGGGCTATTGCAGTGGATGACAAATTTTGCAGGCAATCCATGTCCTGAACTGACAACAGCTGGTTGAGGGGAAAAAATAAGACTGTGTTTAATATTTTGGAAAATACTATTGGAACAGTATAATTCAGCAATGAAGGATACATATAGTTCTTTACTCCAATGATCACCTATACTACACACTGAATGAGACTATATTTATCCCAGTGGTAAATTCGGACATTACATGAAATTATAATTTGATCCTGGGGAGGGGGAGGCAAACATGCCCTGTACCCTACATACTTATACTCTTTGGTCATATTCACATGAATTAGATCAACTGTGAAATACAAATTCATTACAAATTCACACAGATTTTCACCTCGAATGGTATAACGCTTACCATTAATATATAGGTAATACTATATAAGTAAGCTCTACCTACTTATTTTTAATTTTTGATTACCTAGGATTCTATATTCCTTCAATCATTCACACTTCCACATGCAGTTGACTTACATAGGACTAGATGCCTCTATTTTTTAAATTTTTTTTACAAATATAGTAGTTTGAATTAGTGCATATGCTAGTAGCGATTTAAAAGTGAATGTATGCATAGTTTATTTTCTTTTCCCCCATTTCTCGTTTTTATTATTTTCAATTTAGTGTTAACGCCTTCTTATAAACCCAGGTCCGAAGGCTTTTTTGATACAATCCTCATCAATGACATGCTGAGGACATTCTGGCTATTTAAAAGAATCCAAGCTAAACTGAACTACCATCTATGAGACATATATATAAAATGTTCCCCATTTCCCAAGGATTTAAACTGCACCTCCTGCTGTGTCCAATGGCCCGTTCTTTTTGCGAAGTTCAACAACAGCCTCCAGGAATTCTTTTCCACCCCGCTTCTCCAATGTGCTCCCTGTGCAAGAACAGAGCGGTGACTGTTCCACATCCAACAGAGCATTTATCACTTCAGGTGGCTACACATCACAGATTTCTCTGAGCAAAAAATGGGGGTGGGATGGGGGACTGCAAAGTAAGATCTAAACCTTTGAGGACTGGTCCATAAGTAACAATTCCCTCTTGATCTTCCCTCTTTTTAAAAATTTGCCCTCCCACGGGATTTATCCCGATGCAATTTGCAATGCCAACCAGCAGGGCGGTGACATTTCATGCTGCTGCTTCCATAGAACCAACAGTAGATATGCCTTCCGGAGAACGGGCTAATGCAATGAGACTTGACTGTTGTACCAATGCTTTCCCATGGAGGGCAAGTTCCCCCTTTCTGTTACAGACTGCTTTAAAGACAAAGTTGCCATAAGAAGAACTTGAAACTCACCTCATCTTCATCCCTGACCCCAACAGGTGGCCCCCGGGAGTGTAACAGTCTTGTGAGTGCAACTGGCTGCTTTACTTGACAACTGCCCGGCTTGTTGAACCACCTTTAACCAAGAGGAAGAGCCTCAGAAATAAGGAGATTCTCTAGGGTACCCCTTTCCCTCCACTGAATTGCTTCACTACAGCTACGGAAGTGTAACAAATGCTGCTCGAGTTAGGAAGGGAGCTGCATCATTTCCATTACGGGCTGAGGTTTGCGCAAAGGCAGTCCACCATGAACTGGTTTAGATCTTATTTTGCAGCTTTACTTTAATACAGAGGAAATAGAACGTAGCTGGAAAAGGTTCATTCCTAATGAAGCACCCAAATCACATTGCATTTGTTCCATGATTATACAAGGAGCGAGGCAAAGAAACAGTGACAGTGACACTGGATTAATTCTGGATTAAAGCAGTAACTTTGTAAATTGATCTCTGCAGCCTAACCATAAATATATTTACCTAGTAAGTAAGTAACTTGGGGCTTATTTCAAGAGAATTTTGTGACGATACGTAGGAACAATGCCTCAGGTTGCAATCTTTGCCAAATTCAGCGAAGCTTACTTCCAGGTAAACATGTGTAGGGTCAGGCTTTTGGTACTTTAGAACAATATTTCCAAAATGAATTCACTCAACTGATACAGGGAGGGGGCTGTAATTTCTAATGGAAGTCCACATATTATATGCCCGTTGAAAATATTTCTTAACTTGGCAGTGCGTATTGAAACCAAGTATCTAGAACTACTGGGAATCTATTATGCTTTACTTGATATCACAGCCTAATCTTTATTGGTTTTATTGTAGCTGGCTGGGGAATTCTGGGAGTTGAACTGACAAGTTTGAAAAACACTGATATAATATATGCATATCCTGCTTTCCTTCTATCACGGACCCATTCTATCATTAAGGAGGGCCCCAAGTATTTTTTTTCTTCAAACATGGATGAGAGCCATACATCCTCAGTTCCTGGAAAACTGACCTTGGGAGCAGCAGAATCAAGTTATTAAATGAAAAGAATATAAATGACTCACACATTTTAAAAAATTATTAATTGTTAGTTCACAGTCCATAAACTATGGCTCCTGATCCTTTTCGTTTGTTTTTTTGCACTGCTTCTCTGTTCCACAGGAGTTATACTGCTGAACTACAGGTAGGAAACTCCAGATCAACAGGTTGACTCCCAGAGTCACCTTACAGGTGAGACGGGCGGCATAAAAAATTAATAAATAAATAATAAACAGGCTCTTTGAGTTTCAAACAATTTTTGCAGTAGTAACAGCAAATAGAAATGAGGACTGTCTGTCATATGGTAAGGCATATGTTTTGCATGTAAAAGCTTCCATGCTTTTTCCGTATTATCTGAAAAGACAGGGAGACCCTAAGATATGAAATATATTAAGCTCCTGACACTCATTGCACAGAACTCTAAATGAAATGGTCTGACTCAATCCAAGTTGACTCAGTTTCAGTAAATTTGACAGAAATGATTCTGGGAACAGTGACCATTAGGAAGTGATCACACTGACTATAAAGGAACTATGTACTGTTAAGTTCCTCAAAGGTGACTGAAGCATAGCTAGTTGGAGAATTCTGAGAGTTGAAGTCCACAAGTCTTAAAGCTGCTCTACAGCTTTCAGCTGAGTGGCTCTTTGCTCAACACAAGCATAAATATATGTGAAACTCCCATAGAATAATGTCACTATTTCATGCTGTCAAAGCAGGCATTGGTATAATGGTGACAACAGCAGATATCTACAAAATTTGTGAAATATTTCCCCAACATACACTGCAGTTAGAAAGGTCTTTATAGAAATAAAAGTTAATCATTTGAAGCTAAGCATGTATGCACTTCTATTCTTTCTTCCAGCAGCCACAGGCATTTAGAAGACCATATGTTACTGAATGAAACAATTCAGGTCTTCCTCTCCCAAATCAAATATTGATACTCAAGCACATCTTGCTATTTTTTTAGAAATTACGGGTTCTGCAAATCAAAATAAAGGACATATTGCATATGTAAATTTTTCCATCGATTTCAATGGAAATAAGCACCATTAAGATAAAATGGATCAAACCATTACTTTAAAATGTATATGGTTTCTGATCTATGATATTCCATGTGAAATTCTGCACAAAAGTTAGTTCTGGACATTTTTCCTGCATCCTTACAATATACAGGAAAAAATAAGGTGGGAACTGGATATGGTAGCTTAATGAAAATTTACATGGTTCTCAAAACTGTAAATTTGTAACTGATAAATAATAGAACTTTTCCAAATGTAACCAAAGTTATATTCTTTGTATTGAAGAATCAGGTACCTACAGTACTTTACCACAGGGATTCTTTAAGACAAACCTGTGTTTCGT